>NW_022631003.1:29208521-29591338 GCF_010015895.1 Lontra canadensis | reverse complement strand
TGATAAACCCCTGGCCAGACTTATCAAAAAGAAAAGAGAAAGGACCCAAATAAATAAAATCATGAATGAAAGAGGAGAGATCACAACTAACACTAAAGAAATACAGACAATTATAAGAACATACTATGAGCAACTCTATGCCAACAAATTTGACAATCTGGAAGAAATGGATGCATTCCTAGAGACATATAAACTACCACAACTGAACCAGGAAGAAATAGAAAGCCTGAACAGACCCATAACCAGTAAGGAGATTGAAAGGGGGAGGAGATTGAGGGAGAGGAGATGCAGCATGGGGGGGTTAAGGGGGAGGGGGAAGAGTAAATGAAGCAAGATGGGATTGGGAGGGAGATAAACCATAAGTGACTCTTAATCTCACAAAACAAACTGAGGGTTGCTGGGGGGAGGGGGTTGGGGGGGTGGGGTTATGGACATTGGGGAGGGTATGTGCTATGGTGAGTGCTGTGAAGTGTGTAAACCTGGCGATTCACAGACCTGTACCCCTGGGGAAAAAATATATGTTTATAAAAAAATAAAAAAAATTAATTATAAAAAAAAAGCTACAAGAAGAAATTTCTAAGATATTATATGTTAATGTCTAAGAAATTTCTAAGATATAATGTGTTAAGATATAAGCAATGGAAAAGAGGTTTGTACTCAAATCAATGAGGGGCACATCTTAAGATAAATAAGCCTTGATAAAAATATCATAGGTAGTGGGGCACCTGAGTGCTCAGTGGGTTAAAGCCTCTGCCTTTGGCTCAGGTCATGATCCCAGGGTCCTAGGATCAAGCCCAGCTTTGGGCTCTCTGCTCAGCGGGGAGCCTGCTTCCCTTCCTTTCTCTCTGCCTGCCTCTCTGCCTACTTGTGATCTCTGTCTGTCAAATAAACAAATAAAATCTTAAAAAAAAAAAAAATCATAGATAGTAAAACATTCCAGATTCCTTCAGGTAGAATCACTCTATTTAGGTGCCATTAAACTTTTAGGGAAAACTGAATAATTTTATTCAATCAAGGAGTAAAATTCACTTAGAAGTCACTGATTAGAATTTATTTATTTTGTAAGACAATAGCAGAGAACCATGAACAATTATGTTAATTTTTTTAATGTATTTTTATGGTTCTACTAATAGCTCATTATTGAAAATTGAAGTATGAATTAATTAATTGTCTTAGAGCAGTGGCTAGCAAGCAGTTAGCTAATACATTGATTGGTTCATTCTGTTTACAATTTTTAGGGGGACTTGTAAACTAACATTGAACAAGCTACGTTTCAATTAAACTCAACCAACCATTTAGAGAATCCTCTCATAGTGAGAATTCCAGATATGCAAACAAATTCCTGAGACATCTGTCATTGAAATAATCACAGGTTTAGTCCCAATGTTAGGAGATTGGAGGCCAATGTTTTTGAGATAAGTGTCTCAATTAATCAAGTAATTGTTCTAGACTGAGTGGAGTCTAATGTTTAAAACATTCAAGAGAACTATAACAAAGGATTAAAATATGCTGTCAGAAGACAGGAGTATTTCCATTTAAGTGGTCCTCAGAATTCACTGGGCTGGAAGAAGTTACTACCATAGTATTCTGCAGCATTTCCTCAAACCCTATGATCGATAAACAATATGATCATTGAGGTAGAATTTTAGATTGTAACCCATGCATTCTGAGACAATATGAGCATTTTTGGGATTCTAGTTATTGGCTAAACAACATTCCTGGAAAGACATTAGAACATATTGTTGCTTGATCCTTGAAGATTATATGCTATAGGGATATAGGCCCCTGAATTCCAGTAAGTTATATTCTTGCATCTTTTTATTAAGGTAAAAGAGTAAGATAGAATGGAAAAATGAGAGGGAGCATACAACATACATTCAGAGAGAACTAGAGTTTACAAAGTAGAGAAAGAAAAAACAGCTGTGTGCCTGCAGATGGATATCCAGTTTCTTTCTTTCTTTTTTTTTTTTTAATTTTATTTATTTATTTGACATACAGAGATCACAAGAGGCAGAGAGGCAGGCAGCGAGAGAGAGGGGGAAGAAGGTTCCCTGCTGAGCAACGAGCCCCATACAGGGCTTGATCCCAGGACCTTGAGATCATGACCAGAGCCAAAAACAGAGGCTTAACCCACTGAGACGCCCAGGCACCCCACGGATATCCAGCTTCTTATTCTAGATTCTTAAGGAGCCAGTCTGTTTCCTGTCCTTGAATTCCATAGGTACCCAAACATCTTTCCAATATATTTCATCATAGCAACACCTGTGCTACAGTGACCAACCATCTCAATTTACCAGTACCTATCCCAATTTTAGCACAAAAGCCATGAATTCTGGGAAATCCCTAAATTCCAGACAAATTGGGATTGATTGTCACCCTAATCTGTGAGTATTTGTCTCTTCAAATAACGTGATGTGAGTTTTGGAAACTGCCAACCAGGAAAGCCTTAATTAAGACAGAAAATTTCAGCCACATGCAACTGATGATACCTATTGTATTTAAAACCTCTGTTAATGCATCTTACTTTCTACCTAGTACTATTATTTACAGCTTAGAATGTGGTGTGGCTATGGGCAGGAGAATTGCCATAAACAGAGATGGGTTAACTATATAAGTAAATAAAAGAGTTCAGATTGGGATGATCCACACTGAGACGAATTACGGGTATGTTGCCATTTTCAGTGTCAGAATCCTAAATTATGCCAGTAAGTCACAGAGTTGTTTTAAGAGTGCGAAGTTTATCAAGCAATTCATAGTACTGAAATAACACTCTTCTTCCTTTTCACACATCTATAAAATGTTTTGCTCTTAATATATATACATACATATGTTATATATATTATTCTATATGTATAGCATATAACATATATTTATGTATTTATATCTATGTGTATATATATACTAAATCAGGGAAGTTGTGCTTTGTAGATAGGTTTTCTTCCCTTAAAATCATTTGACTATCAATATTTGCAGCTAATAAGAGCTTAACAACTGTATACTCTGCACGAGAGGTCAATGAATGCAAAGGAATTCAAAGTCATAAAAAAGCCAAAGAGGTGATGACTTAAGAAGTGACAGCAGCATCAGCCTGAGCAGCAGCAGACAGACCACCCAGAGAGGCTGCCTCTCAGCGGTGGCTCTCCACGCTCCCCCCACCCACACCCAGTTCAAGAAAAGAAATGATGACAGCCTAGTTAAGAGGCACAACCCTCAGCAATAAAAAGATTGTCAGCAGCTTTGCAGATGGGCTCAGGGAAGCTTCTTAACCTATGAAACACTGATCTCACCCAAAGATCCCTGGTTTTCTACATCTTTATTAGGGTCATCAGTTAATGAAGAGCCCGAGCCTGAAAAAATATGGTCTACTGGGGAGATCTTAAATCCACATAGTTCTTTCCTGAAGCTCTTTCATTTGATCTTCTTGGAAACTGTGATGGAGACAATGGAGTCACAATTATTCTATTTTGTTGATCAGAAATCAAGAGATCTCTGTTGTCTTACTTGACTGGTTAATACCATCGTTCCACTACTTCAGCTAATATTGATTAACTATGTGTTAGACATTAGGTTAGGCCCTTGTAAGGGATTATTTCACTTACTTTCAGAAAATCACTTTGGAATGCATAATATTATTGTTCCTAATTTATAGAATAGAGGACTTGGGCTCAGAGGGTCATAGCAACCTGTGCAAGAAAGCACCAGAATTTAAGCCTGGGGCCTAGAATCTGTGCTCTCCACCTAGTCTTGATCTTATAGTACAAGTCAATATTTTTGAATGTCTATTACTTGAATTATTTTGCACTTTTTTTTTGGGAAATTTTTGGCACCAATCTAGAGTTAGACCATTAGCCTATGAGTTGAAGCTAATTATTTCCACATTCCTCTTACAGATATTTATTGAATACTTACTATATGCCAGGCACTGTTATAAGTTTTGAGAAAATATTAGTTTTTAAAAAGGACACATATTCTGTAATAAGATGGTTATATTCTATGCTTTTCTTTATTTTTTCTTAATTACCTTTTCTTAGTTACACAAGGAGGCTGGTTGCATTCCTACATGTGGTCTCACATATGTGAGTAGTAGGATAATAGTAGAAGTCGTGGAACTTACATGGCTTTGACAAGAAGTTTGGAGTTTGAGAGCCGTCCAATAAATATGCAAAATGACGCGTGTTTGGGAGAACACTTATCTTCCACTCCTCCCACGGTTCTGTAGAAGACACCTCTGCTTTAGGAACTCTAGTGACCTCCCTCTGCCCCAGATTTTCTGAGTTTGGGAGAAGGAAAGGAAAGCACCTGGCTCAGTCTCTTCTGTGTTTAGCTTGAGGACTTGCTGCCTCCTGAGAGGGTACCTTCGAGTCCGCTTTCTTTCAGAATGAGCTCAGTTAGTGCCACAGATTCTGCTCCTGTGTGTGGAGGTCTGCTGGTGTCTTGTGTTCCCTGTAATGGGTGAAGTGTCACAGCTTCTGGTGTGCAGAAGTTCTTCTGGTTAAAGTTCTTCCGGTTCTTCTGGTTAAAAGCAATTATTTCTACCTCTCATTCCTGCTTCTTTCTCTTAATTTCATCTGAACTTTGGATCATTGACCTGTACCTTCTCTGGATCTATAAAGGCTATATCAGAATTGTCTATCAATTTGCTAGGTCACTCAGATCCCACACCAGAGAGAATACTATAAATTTCCAGTACATACTCATATGTATCTCAAGTCTTTAAAAGGTGTCCAGTAAATGCTTGTTGAAAAGAAATGGGCTTCTGTTTTTCTCAGTTGCAATATAAAGAAGTTGGATTAATTTCTCAAGTTCCAACTAGGACAGATGTATGGAACTTAAAAAAAGGCAGAAAAGACTACCTATCCTAGTCAAGACAGAGTAACAAGGACTAAATTAACTGACTTATCTGTTTTTTGTTTTTATTTTGAATTGGTCTTCATCAAAATTAAAAATGACTGCTCTTTGAAAGACACTGAATAGACAAATATTTTCTGTATCTATTGCTGTACCTTCAAGTTAAGACTGAAAAGATGAGCAACAGACTGGAAGAGAATGTGTGCAAAATACATATGTGATAAAGGATTTGTATCCAGAATATATAAAGAACTTTCAACATCAACATTAAGAAAATGATCACCCAATAAAAATACAGGCAAAAATAAGAGTAGATGCTTCACCAAAGAAAATACAAGATAGTTAAAAGCACATGAGAAGATGTTCAACATCATTGATCAAATAAAGGCTTTCCTGGGTCTCCAGCTTGCAGACAATATGCCTGGAGTTTCTTCTGTTTCGTTGACCTGAATATCTACCCTTTCTCCTATATCACTCTTAGTGAAATTATCCATTAAGATGACTAAAAATAGAAAAATGTGTTTAAAATATTCATACTCATTTTAACCATATATAGGTCCAAATCTGGTATCCTATTTCTTCTGCCAGAAGAATTTCTTTTAACGTCTCTGTAATACAGAGTATTACATGTAATAAATGCTCTCAGCTTTTGTTCTCTAAAGAAGTATTGTGTCTTTATTTCAGAGAGACATTCATGAGTATAGAGTTCTAGGTTGATAGTGGTTTTTTTTTTCTGTCAGTATATATTTTTTTCTGTCAGTAGTTTTAAGATGTTGCTCATTGTCTTCTTGCTTATATTGCCTCTGACGAGAAATCTTCTGTCATCCTTATCTTTGTTTTTTCCAGTACATAATGTATCTTTTCTCTCTGGCTATTTTTAAGATTTTATCATTGGATTTTAGCAGTTTGCTCACAGTGTCCCGTGGTGTAGTTTTCTGTCGACTTTTGTGCTTGGCCCTTGTTGAGCTTTTTAAATCTACGGGATTCTATTTCCCATCAATTTTAGAAAAAATTGAGTCATTATTTTTTCAAATATTCCCCCCCTTCCATGGAAACTCCAATTACACGTATTTTAAGTTAGTTGAAGTTATCTCACAGCTCACTGATACTTCATTTCTTTTTTTTTTTAATTATTTTTTTCTCTATGTTCCTTTCAGTATAGTTTCTATTTCTATTGCTATTTCTTCAAGTTAAGTGATTTTGGGGGTGGGAAGGGGTAGCATCTAATCTGCCCTTAATCTTATTCAGTGTATTTTTCATCTCAGATATTATAGTTTTCAACTATGGAAATTTGAGGACCTTTTTTTTTCTTTTCTTTTCTTTTTTTTTTTTTTTACTTTATGTCTCTATTTTTTAAACATACAATATTCCATTGTAATCATTTTAATGTCCTTTCCTATTACTTATAACATTGGCAGCAGCTCTAACTGGTTTATTTTTCTCCTTATTGAGGTTGAGGGTCATGTTTCCCTGCTTTTTTGGATGCCTGGTAATTTTTTGTTTGTTTGTTTTTGAGCTGTATAACATTTTATTTTTTTTTTAAAGATTTTATTTATTTATTTGACAGACAGAGATCACAAGTAGGCAGAGAGGCAGACAGAGAGAGAGAGGGAAGCAGGCTCCCTGCTGAGCAGAGAGCCCAATGTGGGGCTTGATCCCAGGACCCTGGGATCATGATCCGAGCTGAAGGCAGAGGCTTTAACCCACTGAGCCACCCAGGTGCCCCTGAGCTGTATTCTATTTTAAATAAACTTTCCATTTTGGGACAGTTGTAGGTTTACAGAAAAAATGCGAAGATAATGCAGAGAGTCCCCATATACCCCATGCCAAATTTACCCCACTAATAACATCTTATGTAAGTTTGGCCCATTTATGATAATAGATGGCCAATATTGATACATTATTATTAACTAAATCCATCTTTTTGGGGCAGAAGGGACAGAAGAAAAGAAACTCAAATAGACTCCCCACTGAACACAGAGCATAGCGTTCTCATGACCCTCCTGACTGGAGGATCAGAGCCAAAATCAAGAGGCAGACCCTTAACTGACTGAGCTACCCAGGTGCCACCATATTTTCTTTTCTTTTCTTTTTTTTTTTTTTTTTTTTTTTTAACTGAATGTCTTTTTCTGTCCCAGGATCCCATCCAGGATTACATTTATCACTCATGTGTTCTTAGGCTTCTCTTGGCTGTGATAATTTCTTTTTCTTTCTTTCTTTCTTTTTTTTTTTTTTTTTTTGTGCAATAGCACTGGGACAGGACCGGTGGGCAGAAAGAGCTGCTGCGGCTATGATATTTTCTGACTTTCCCTATTTCCAGTGACCTTGATAGTGTTGAGGAGTATTGGTAAGGTATTTTGTAGAAAGGCTTCAGTTATTTGCCTGGTTTTTTTGTTTGTTTGTTTTTTGTTTTGATTTGTTTTGTTTTTTTAAATCACAGTTAGGCTGGGATTATTTCTCTTTGAGGGGAGAACTGCCATTCTCATTACATCGTGTCAAGGACACATATATCAACCTGACTTAGCACTGTTAATGTTAACCTTGATCATCTGGCTGAGGTAGCATGTGCCAGATCTCTGTGCTGTGAAGTTGTCTTTCTCCCTCCTTTCCATAATGTACTCTTTTGAAGGAAGTCACAACCCATGTTTAAGTCGAAAGAAAGCTGTGCTTTCCCATTCCTTGAGGGTGGAGTATCTACATAAATTGTTTGGAATTCTGCATGGGAATAATTTTTGATTGGATGCCAGACATGTTGAATTTTACCTTTGTTCTTGAGCTTTGTTGTGGGATGCAGTTATGTTACTTGGAAACCATTTGATCCTCTTGGTTTTGCTTTTAAGAATTGTTAGGTGGGACCAGAGTGCTGCTTAGTCTATGTCAAATTATTCTTCACTCCTGAGGTACTCTAACTAATGCCCTACGAATTATGAGATTTTTCTGTCTGGCTTGTGGAAACAAGCAGTATTCCTGGGCCTAAATGAGTGCCGGGTACTAGTCCCTTTAATCCTTTCTGGGTAATTCTTTCCCTGTCTTGGAGTTATTTTCTTACATAAATGTGGTGATCAGTACACTGCAGAACACATAAGCAGGACCCTTTACAGACCTTTTGAATTCTGCAACATAACACTTACCTTTCCAGTACTCCATCTCTAGCCATCTTGGTTCCTTCAGACTCTCAGCAATGTGTCCTCATCTCAGAGGATGTGCTGGGCTCTGCTCATGGTCTTTTTGCCTGCTCTGAGGCATATAAACTCATTAAAGGCATAAAGCTCAGGAAAAAATACTACGGATTCATTTCCCAATTCTTTGGGATCACAGTCCTTCATTACCTGATGCCCACATAATGTTTTGAAAATATTGTTTCATATATTTAGCCCAGTATTTTTTTTCAGGCAGGAGGATAAATATGGTCTCTGTTAGTCCATTCTGGTCAGAAGCAGACGTCTCCTCTGTCACTTTTGTCCTTTCACTTCCAGTTATATGAAATCACCTGCCATTTCCATAATATGCTGTGGAAATATCACTTGCCTCTGGCCTCTGCAGATTCTGGCTGTTCCATTTCATATTTCTCCTTATTTCTCACCTGACACATTTTTTTTGCCACTGTTTACATCCCATTATGGAAAGCTCTTCATTCATTCAATTTATTGCTTAGAAGGCTTACCAGAAACTATCATCTTATTTGATTCTCATAATGTTCAGTTTGGTTTCTTACAATTTGTCCAGTCAGTAAGTTGTAGAAGAGGGGGACTGAATTATATCTCTCTGCTCATGTTGTTTTCATGATGCATTATTATTTTCTTTCATCATTTTTGACCTATAGACAATATTCCTAGCTTTGAATTAGAGTGCTTTGAAAGTGGTTTTCATTCTAGAAAACATGATCTTTATCCTCAAGCATCTTAAAATATATTGAAAAAGAACATAAGCACACTTCAAATAAGTAATGGGATAAGGAGGCATAGGACCAAGGGTTATATGAGGTGGCACAGAGGATCTTTGTATCTTTTCTTAAGAGGTCGTAATAGGATTAGAATAATTGATAAGTTTTTCATGTGGCCCCTAGATCAGTCACTGTACAAATATAATGCCTATTTGTAATCGTGTTTGTTCCAGAAGAACAGGAAGGAAGGAAAGAAGGAAAGAAAGGTAAAAACAAAAAACAAAAACAAAAAAACTAAGATAGTACAGAGGGTGTCTTTCAAATAAAAATGTTATCCAAAACTCTTAAATTAATCATCTCCAGTCCAGTGTTCTTATCTGGTCTCCATACTTTTCTATAGTTTTATGACATTAGTTGAGAAAAGAGAGAATAGTAAGTATTTGGTTTTAATTTCATTATCTTTTTTATTAAAGATTTTATTTATTTATTTGACAGAGAGAGACACAGTGAGAGAGGGAACATAAGCAGGGCGAATGGGAGAGGGAGAAGCAGGCTTCCCACCAAGCAGGGAGCCTGATGCGGGGCTTGATCCCAGGACCCTGGGATCATGACCTGAGCCAAAGGCAGACGCTTAACGACTGAGCCACCCAGGCACCCCTTAATTTCATTATCTTAAACCCATTTTACTGAGATAAGACAATTTTATGAAGTATTAATTAAGATATCTAAGAATATGTGTTTGGGCAGAACAAACTCTCCTCATTTCTTTTGCCAGTTTGGCAGTTAGAGTAAGATCCTAAAGTTTTGGCAACAGGAAGAAGAGCTGAACTAGAAGAAAGATATTAAGGTCCTTCTGCATGTCTTTCAACCAGACTTTCTTCCGGTTATGTCGTCCCCGCTTCACAAAGTAACCTCCAGGAAGCGTCATCATGGCATGGGAGAGAGAAAGTGAAACAGCTGAGTCGTGTGTCAAAGGGAGACGGAGAGACATCCTCTCAGAGTCCCAGATACTCCCCCAAGGATGCTTATATATTTGACCATAGTAAATGGTCAGATGTGATGCTGAGATGGGAAGACTTGGAGGGTCTCATTGTCATTGTGGTCAGGATAAAGGAATATGAGATCTCGACAGATGGGATATTAGGCATCTCAGTGGATGCAAAAATGGAGGAAGAATAATAGCGAGGAGGCAGTAATGTACAATAATGTACAATAGATTCGATAATGAGTATATATCATCTGATGATGGATGCCTTTCTTTGCCCCACCCAAACTCCATCGACACAACCTGGAGTACCCCAGGAACTTGGGTGCCATTCTGGGGAGAAGGGAGTTATGGGGAAAATGTGAATTTACCACCAATAAATTGTATCTGGCCGGATTTACCTGAAATTGATCAAGATTACATTTCTTAACACTGGGCACAATGAGGATTCAAAGTACATATCATATTGCTTTGCAAAAAAAAAATAATAAAGTTAAGATCTTACACATCTAAATACATGACTTAAAATTCTGTGCACTTTGTCTCTATTCTGGGGAAGTCGATTAAGCTACCAGCTTGAAGATATTAAGAAGACAGATCCCTGGATCATAACTCTAACTTTTCCATAGTTCCTTATGGTGTTTTGCCTCAATTTCTCTATTTGTAAAAGCAAATTTGGCATGTTTCCTTCTCATACACTAGTGGTACCTGGGGTAAGGACACCATGTGGTTTCAATTTTTCAGAGTGCTGGTTCAGCTGTGTATGTTTTACTGTCAGCCTTAAAGATAGGAGAGAATTTTAAGTAAGAGTTTTCCTGGACTTGGGATTTACTTTCCACATTTTTGCTTACTTGGTGTCTTATAATATGATAATGTATTCCTGTGACCTTGGGAGTGATATATATTCAAGGTAGAGGCTTATGTGAAAAAAAAAAAAGACTTTGATTTTATTTTTTAGAAAATAATTTAATGCACAGTCTTGCCTTTGTAATATGAAGACTCTCAATGTGGTGAATCTTCAACGTTGAAAGATTCTGAATTGGTTCACTGGCGCACCTGTTATTAAAAGCTACAGATGTATAACATACATCAGATGCTTCAGTTGACTTCTTGACTGGGTTAGGATCCCCTAGCTTGATGGGAAAATATTTCTTTGTACAGAACGTTCCCTGCCTCCATTCAAGGAGGGAGGCCAGCCAGAGGAGCAGGCTGTTTATTTTTGAGCCCATGTAAAAGGAGCTCAAGAGTAGACACCTCCTGCTGGAGACCAAGCCTGGCAAAGAGGTCATCTTTGTTGCAAGTAGCTGAGGAATTGCCTCCCCTGCTGATGATTGGGGCTATTTTTAGCTACAAACTGAAACTTTTCATTCTTGAAATTGTTTTCATTTCCACCCAAAGAGGCAAACTGCATGAGTTGGGGGAAAAAAAACAAAATAAGAGGCAAAAGCACTAATAGGAGCCGTGTGTCCGTGTAAAGAGAAACCCGACGAAATTGCTTCCCCTGGTGCTGACAACTTGGTCCTGGCACCGGGGTGGTTCTAATAGCTATAGGCTAAAAGAATCATTTCCATAGTGCAGCCGAAATGATAATGTAAATTTCACTTAAGTATACATGATTACAGAAAATTACACAGAATTGCAACAGACTTTATGCTGTACTGTTTATGGAGCTATATAGATTTACCTCCCCCCCCCCCCTCCCCCCCCCCCCCCACCGAATTCAACTGAAGGCAAACTTCTTTTGACTCCGTGAGAGGATAAAAGTCTACAGCATTGTATTAAAGTGTTTGAACATTCTCAGGCAGGTTTGCCACACGTTTGCTGAGTACAAACAATGAAGGGAGAGGTGGGATAGATTCTGCCAACTTGCAGAGCCCCACTTTGGATGAAGGGTTTTCTAAAGTCTCCAGGAGTCTTCACTCTCTATGTGTTCACAGCAGATGGAAAACTTTCCAAGGTCAGCCTGGGTCGAAGGGTTGCATGAAGATACTCTCTCCTGCATCTGCTTTGCTATGAACCTCTTAAACACCAGCTGCACATCCCCTGAGGCACCTCTTTGTCCCTTCACCTATTATCAGGGTTTATGTCCATGCTGAGTAGCAATCCCCTCTCGTATGTTTCTAGAGCGCAAGCACTGTGTTATCCTCATTGAGCTTGAGCTTGATGCCTTATACCTAGCAGGTCTTCAATAACTACTTGTTGAATTCAGTCCAACTGGAGTAGGGCAATTCCTTATAGTAAAAATAGAGAAACACTTCTGGCATAAAATATTTAAGTAATTATTAAAATTTTATTGGACTTGTACAATGGCAGAGCCCTCTGTCTGGAGTGGCAGAAGGGAGATGTCAGGGAATATAACGTACTCTTGGAGTGTTTTGACAGAGCTGGCAGAGAACTAACACCCAAGAAGAAAGAGAAGGATACTAAAGGAATCCCTGCCTATTCACTCATTTACTCCTCCCAGCAACTCTCTGAAGTAGATAAATTAATTCTCATTTTACAGATGAGAACGTTGAAATTCAGAGAGGTTAAATACATTTCCCAGCCTCATGCCCCTAAGATTTGACTCCATCTCTGCCTAAATCCTGGTCCTAACCCTCTTATACCAGTGTCCCATGTTCCCCAAAGAAGAGAAACGTCTTGCTGGTGCCCAATGACAGAACCAAGCTTCCATTTCCACTTCTATTTACCTTCCTTAAAATAACCAAACCGTTTGCAGAGAGAGAGGAGCTGCAAGATCCTGTTGGTCATATTTCTGTCAAGAATCCAAGAAGAATCCTGTTGACTTCTATCTATTGATGGTTGACTCATATTGGGGTGATTCCTGGGAGTCATGGTGGTCTATGCTCAAAACGGCTGGTTGAATCTTGCCTTTCCTTGTGTGTGCACTGGGATACAATTGCTGCTTCTGGGTTATGGTGAATAATAACTTTCCTTGGTGGTAGTAATTGCAGGTAGGGGTGCTGAAGCTAGCAGAAGTTTCTATGTGGGTGTGATGGGATTGAACACTCAGGGAGAAGTAGAAAACGAGTATCATGTAAATTATGCTCAGGATTCTGCATGGAAAAAGGAGGCCTCCTTGGCCATGAGTTGTCCTCTGGAAAAAAAAAAGAAGAAATGCTTGACTCTACATACATCCATTGCCCACCAATACATACAGAAGTTAGCATGTTCATTTTATTTTCCAGGTACAAAAGCAAAAGTCCCTGTGTAATTATTCCATAATTAGCTGGAAATTACGATGTCATAAGTAAATATCTATAAATATTTCTAGACCTTCCAGTTTGCTTGGTAATTAGACTTGGAGTTCTTAAGAGAATCTGGAATCTTTGGAAATGCTTTCCAACAGTATTTGTTATTGGTGCCATATGAAACAGAGTGTGCCTGAAATGCACTATGACTTTTGCAGCATTTTGGCTTTGAGATGCTATTCTCCAGGTATGTCCGAGTAGTGCCAACAACTAAGTCTGTAAGTTGCTTTAGCTAGACTAACTAATACTAATATTGACTTAAAGTGAGTACAAATTTGAGGTAGCAAATGGAATCCCTATATTTTCTCTTCACAGTCGTAGTGGACAGTTCACTACCTCCGACGTGGGGAGAGAACCAGTGGAGGTGGCCAAGGGAAGATTCAAGGGAAGGGGGTTGTGCCCATCTGTCAGTGGCATGGAACCCTGTGTTCCTTGATCAACTCCCCCCAAGGCTTTCCATCATATTGAGGTTTTCAAGGGGGAGGCAGTCATTTGGGAAAACCTGAATATAGTAGTAAAATGAATGAATATTCAAGCTCTGCCCAGAAAAATTTTCAAGTGTAAAGGCAATCTCTCATGCATCTTTGTGCATGGTCCTTGCTGACCATTACACAGTTCTTGCAGTCCTGCGGTTTCTGCCTCTACTAATTTTTTGTATGTTACTCAGTTGAGACTAGCTGCTCAATAAATAGTTTTGGCATGAACAAGGAAGGGAAGAAATGAGAAAGTCTGAAGAAATACCAGTATTTATAGTAAGGACACTGGTGTTCTGAAAGTCAATAGCTTAAGCTTTTCTAATTTGCAAATGAGGATTAAAAGCTAAAAGCTGACTTGCAAAATTTATGAGATGACAGAAAAGAGAGGAAGTAATTTCTAAACACATTTTGTGACAGTAAAGAATTAAGGAGGATTTCTTGAACTTCTATGGAATACCTGGTTACTTTTATTTAAAGAAAATTTTCTTGTATTAGATGTTTTAAAACATTTATTGGAAGTTTTATGTTAAAAACTTTGTGCTAGTCAGAATTTAACATGTAATTTCATTCTTATAACTTTTCAACTTTTAAAGGTGTTTATTATTTTTGACCAATAAATTATAGGCAAGTAATTCTTAATTTGTTGGTTCTCTTAGAGACCAAAACTCATTTCTCCTTAGCAGCAGTTCTCAAACTTTTCGGTTTCAGGAAACTTTTATACTCTAAAATTAGTGAGGATCATAGAGTGTTTTTGCTTTATGTAGGTTATATCACTTTTTAACATCCTGGAAACTAAAACCAAGAAAGTTAAAAATATTTCTTTATTATTTTATTTAAAATAACAGTAAGAAAACCATTTACATAGTAGTACAAATAACATTTTTAATAAAAAGTAATTTTTAAAATAAGAAACTTGGTGAGAAAATTGATATTATTTTATAGGAAAATTTGTTTAATTTTTGGCTTAACAGAAGATAGCAGTTTTCTTATATTTGCTTTTGTATTCAATCTGTTGTAATAGATTGTTTCATTGAGTTATATGAAGGGAGAAAAGGGAAAAATACTTTATAACTTTTAAAAGCTAGAAAAGTTAAAAGCATTTTTAACTTTTCAGATAATTATGGATATTCTTTGATATTATACCAAAACTTGACAAGAAATTAGTTTCTTAAAGGTCGATGTTATTTAGAATCTGGAACCATTATCCATGAAAACATCCTCCTTTTTTATTATATTAAAATCAACTGGCCAATCTCGTGCTTTTTTACACATTCATGATCTTGTATCCCTTATTGGTCATTTACAAAAAGTTAGTTTTTTGAGTATGCAAATCTTCCAAATATTGACCCATTTTATTACATGATGTAAAAAAATAATATTCGTTAATAACTTGACCTATTTCATGTAAGAAGTTTCAAGTATAAGGAAGCTGGAAAGCTACCAGTGGTGGGGAAAAGTTCAGTGGCAATAAAACTATCCATCGTTTTCCTTGTTGTGACAGGTTTACTTGGGTTTTTTGTTTTTGTTGTTATTGTTCTTCCATTTTTGGAGACATTATCAACAAAATGCCCAAATCTGAATAGTCATAGCTTGTCTATAAACTGGTCTTTTAAGTAAAAACAGTGTTCTGTAAAGAAGAGTTGATGATTCTGTTTGTAATTTAAAAATCACAAAAGAGCCTTTCTTTGAGACATCCTTCATACTTTGATATGCAGCAGACATGCCTTTGTGAATACATCCCATTTCATCAAATATCGTTAAATCTAAGCAGACAATTGAATGAAGTTTAAAATGTTTACTGCTTCATGGATAACATTCTTAAGTGAAACTGGCTCTTTTTTTTTTGGACCAATGTGTGAAAGTGAACAACACAATTACTTATACAGTTTGATATCATTGCTTTAATTTGTGCTATAACACAAACAGCTTATCCATTATTGCCTTTGCACCATTAGTGCAAATGTCAACCTAGTGAAAAAACATGTTATGGTTTAGTATGATCACAAGATTAGTTTTTAACCTTTAAATACCTGAAAAGATCTTGGGACTCTCAGAGGACCCAGACGACACTGTGAGAATAGTTGTTCTACAATAATTAAATATCAAAATGGGACGCAGTTTTATTCACCAAATAAGTTTTCAGTATATAGTCTATAGAGACAGACAGTGGTCTGTTAAAGAAAAATATGTGATACAGTCTTTTTTTTTTAATGACTTGCCACTTGAGAAGCCATTCTGTTGAGCTATAGTTTAAAGCCACATTACCTTAAAAGTGTCATAACTCTCCTTAAAAATATTTCCAAATTTAATGGATTTATGCAAGTGAAAAACAATGAGGTGAACACAAATATTTAGTTGATGTGGTTTTTGAGATGTTCATGGTTGTGGTGATAAGAAAGACAACCCAAATATAGGTAACACAGTGGGAAAAGTGTTGAAAGAAAGGCCGGTACAAGATATGTGGGCCGTTGGGAGAAAAATCATCAGTGGAATCTGGATCAACAGAACATTTGAAAATGAATATTCCCAAAGGTGAGAAGGGCTGCCTCAGCAAATCATCAGCTGCCTCAGCAAATCCCTATCCCAGCATATCTTAAGTTATCTCTCCTGACTATACCAATTGCCCTCATCAGCCCCTTATCCTCACCTCATGTTTTAGCTGTCATTCACTCTTTGTTTCAGGCATGAAAAGAACAGTGTACGTTTTCTTTCTCAGTAACCTGATCTTATGCACATACACGCACCAGACAAAATAAGTGGAATTGAATTTCCAAAACTATATTAAACTCCATTACAACCTTTCAACACAGTCATCTTAGAAAATATTTCCTTCTCTGTATTCTTTTAATACCACTAAATAGCTGTGGGGCAGTGGGACATGGTGATTAACAACAATAACAAAAGAAAGGTCATCATTTGATTCTTTCCATTACAATGTTTTAAAAATTAAGACATATTAATTTCAGGGGAACTTGGGTGGCTCAGTCAGTTAGGCATCTGCCTTCGGCTCAGGTCATGATCCTGGGATTCTGGGATTGAGGCCTGTGTGGAGCTCCTCGTGGAGCCCCATATCAGGCTCCTTACTCACGGGAGCCTGCTTCTCTCTCACCCTCTGTCATGCTTTTATGCTCTCTCTCTCTCAAGTAAATAAATAAAATCTTAAAAAAAAAAAAAAGGATATATTGATTTCACATGGCAGAAAATTAACTACATATTGTAAGACTACTCATTTCAAGTTGTGCTGATTTATTAGTTTTTGTATAATTCTATGGCTTCTGTCTTTATTAATTTCTTATATTTTGTCACCTTCCTGGTAAAGGCAGGTAATTATTTAGAGACAACTATAGATCAATTATGATAACAAATAAATGTACAAAAATATGTGCATATAACAAATACGTATACAAGAGTGTATATGTATGTGTGAGTATTCATATATATTTGAATGACAAGATGATTGAGAATGTGAACCATAAAAGTTGATGCTTTGTGAATAGGTATTTTAGATTTAGCTTATTCTAAGTAGGACGATATCTATGTCATGAAGTCATCAATATAACTGGGCAATGTTTCCAGGATCCCCCTCAAAGGTTGATTATTTAAAGAAATTCAGATGTTCTTTACTTCAAGAGGATTGTCTCTGGTTAGTTTGAGATATACACGATATACATGGGTGGGGACATTTCCTTGGTGGTTTCTCTTCACTTTCCATTCTGAATAGAGAGACATCTAAGATTCTGTTATACCAGCCAGCACTTCGTATATTGCATCAAAAACCCTTTTATAACAGAGGCAGATAGTGGACAGATGAAATGTTTACTGCAATAATAGGAGCTAATCTTTTTTTCTCCTTCTTCATACATTTACATTCCCCACCCAACTCCCTTTCTCAGGGGACTGGTCAAGATCCTTCACAAAAAACAAGACTTTGTTGAGTTTGGCTTATTCTGCAATTTAGAAGGTGCGACAATTTTATTCCTAAAATGAAAGAGACAGACTCTGTAAGCCAGAACACACAAGGGAAATCCACTTTCCTTGAAAAGTCTGGCATCTTTTTAACCTGGCACTTACGGCAGTTCTACAAAAGGTCTACTTTCCATTTCCACACAGTGTCAGAGACATATAAAGCATGTCTAAAGACATAGCTGCATAGAATGGACCTGATGTCATCAAGAAAATGAAGAGTGTCCACCCAATCTGTCCACTGTTTCGATGTCCTTAGGAACTTTCTCTGCTTACCTGGTACTCCCTCCGCATTAGATCTAGTACAAAGATACTATATATATTCGAGACAAACTATTGGTCTTTATTTTTGTGTAATAACTTGAGAAAATTTTCTGATCCCTCTTGTCTACCAATGGCAACATTCTCCCTCCCACCCCCAGAAAATGATACTGCTTCTTATTTTTCAACATGGAGCTGCTGTGGGGTTTTCTCAAACTTGACTTGGTAGATTATTATGGTATATTCAAATAAGAGAAGGTAGATGCTAATGATCTACATTACATTTTTGTAGCACTTTAAAGATTGCTGAAATACTCTCAACATATTAAATCATAAGAAATTTCTCAAAATATCATTACAAATTTTATCTGCAAGTACCTTGACAATGTTGGGGATATTTGATAAAGCAACCCCTCTATATACCCAATCAAACATCTTTGTATCTTGGCCTGGGAAACAAATTTCAGACAGTTTATCAGCATGTTGTACAAAATAGTGTATGCAGAGATCCCTTATTCAAAGCCATAAAAGATATTACTATCAAAACATAACTTAAATGTCTGTCACTTAAATGTTTGGGGACTAGGATAAAGGTCCAAATATCAGAAAATTTTTAACAAAGTAAGCTTGGTAGACATTTGTCCTGAGAGGCTACGCGTGTTTGTTGTATTAATGAGGCAAAGATTTTTATTAGCGTCCTTTCGCAGGGGCATCGAAACCTAGCGAAGGTTTAAATTTCAAATTTGTTCTTATTAAAATGTCAATCCGTGGAGACATTTGAGTGTGGTAGCATCTAAGTGACACCAGGGCAACTAGTTGAAAAGCGAGCATTCAGTGCCAGGCAACTGGTTTGATGGACGTTTCTTAAGTGAATTGAACGCTTTGGCTTGTTGTTTGGCCAACTTCTTTCTCATGTAGACACAGTCTAAGAGAAAAATAGTTCTACTTATTTCCTTTGGCACTTATCAGGCAAATAGGTTCCTGTAGTCAAGTTGTTCTCCAGTAATAGAACAGCTAATAAATCTAACCTGAAGACTCTTCTTGGGATACCAATTATTCCTGAGTGCTTGAATCTTGTTTTTATCCACTCACAGTTTATAGCAAACCTGGTTTTTCTCCCATTCACGAATCCCTCCTGTTCCTGGCTGTATGTGGATAGAATTTGGGGCTCTCCAAAACTTTAGAGTCTTAAGAAATAAAATGTAATTTCAAGGAGTTATGCATTCACTGTCCTAATGATTTGATCAGTTGTTTTTTAACTCTGCTTCACTCTAACTCTTGATGTGTAGGCAAGAATTCTGTCTTCCTGGTCAACTCACTAATGAATCAGATGCATGCAGAAGCCAACTTTTGGTTGTAAAGAGGAGTCATAACAAAGTAATCTTCCTTTTTTCTTTTTGTGCCCAAAGACAAATGGCAAACTCAGGCTGGACAAAGCTTATCTTATTGGAGTCCAATTCTATAAAATATTATATTAAAAGAAGATGAGTTCTGAGAAGTAAAAATTGCAGTTATAAGGCCCTGGGCTTTCACTGAAGCTGCTGTCCAGTAGAACTGTAGCATCACAATGATAGTATCATGGAGCAGTCTGTTGACATAATAATTCTATATACCAGTAATTCCCTTTATCCTTACATTAGAAAAGAATCCCATATGTAAGCCTACCAGTTATTTCAATGGAAGGGCCAAGTGGTTTGGATAAAACAAGATCTTAGTTGAACCTTTGCCTTAAACTGAAATTGAACCTGAATCTTGTTTAAGGTTCAAAAAGTTGAGTTAACTTTTTCCCCTTTATTTTAATTTTTGTGCATCTCTGCACTTCCTGATTTTGGTTGGGAGTAGAAACCAAAATACCGCAAGAAAAGCTATTCTTGTTGCACTTCCAGCCTTTCAAAGCCAAAAAGCACTGGAAATCTCATGAAGAAAACAGTTCCCACCTAATTTCTAGCCCCAAAAGGTTCAGATAAGTTTGAATAAACTTTGGATAATGTTGCCTCTATTATTTGGAGAATATCTAAAACAGGCAGTGATAAAAAGCTTTAAGATGGTAGAAACAGTGAAGGAAATAAGATGACAATAAACTGGACCTTTCTTCAAATTAAACTAAGGACACTATCATAAGCAAACCAGACTTTTGTTTGCTTCATGGCAAAAAAGCCAAAATATTATAAATGTTGGATGAAAATTTTGAACTCAGATTTCTGACTTCTTAAGTCTTGCCATTCACAAAATACTCTTCAAATTTAGATTATCTTTAAACTATTTAAATCAACAAAATCATTTTAAAATAACTTCATTTGTTACCGCATCAAGGGATCTGTGGGAATAAATTGTGATGTATAATGTTTGTGGAGCTTACTTGAGTTAACTGTCCGCTGGTTCATTCAATTCCACTTGATATCCACTCTTATATTCAACAAGTATTGATTGAATACTTACGCTGTGTGAGATTCCATATAAAGTGCTGAGAAGTTGATGATGGGTAAGATATAGATTTTCCCTCAAGCACTAATACTTTGGGGGAAGGGGAAGAGGGCAAATGAACTAATGGGATCTAGTAGAGTTTGTTAAGGGCTCTGATAGGGATAGGAAGGGAGGATTTAGGGAACTCGTAAAGAGGTTCCTAACCCAGCCTGGGAGCTCTCGTAGAATCTCTTGAAGGAATTAAGGTCTCAAGGAAGATGTAGTGAACGAGATAAAAAAAAAAACTGTTTCTACTTTTCCAGAGAAAATTTGTCAGAATCAGGACTTGGCTGGCAGCACTAGGGGTCAAATAAGAATGAAGGTAAAATAGAGAAGGTAATTGTGAAGGTAAAATAGAAGCTTGAATTCTGGTCAAGAGTTTGGGAAGGGCAAAGATAGGTTGGGAAGATGGTGAAACACAATGTTAGGAACATCTAGTAACAGAGAGCTGCAACATTCAGGAGGGCAGATGCTGGGAAGATGAACAAGGCCTGAGCTAAGGAAGATTAACTTAGGGACAGAGGTACAGTTTCCCTTTGGATTCCGCAGGAATAAGATTATTATTATGATTATTGATATTATTATTTAATGCACTTCGGTGTAATGGAAAACTACAAGTTTTGGAGTCAAACAGACACAAATTTAATTCCCAGTTCCACACATCATACATTCTGTGGCTTTGGATAACTTATATAACTTCACTTAGCCTCTGTGAGATGGGAATGATGATCTCCTGTCCTTGGGTTTATACAGGAACCAAATGGGACCTGTTCTGTGGGTGGGCCTGCCATGCTCTCCAGGACAAAGCCCTGCCAGTAAATGATCATGTCCTTCTTTCTCACACTTTGGGTCCCACCCATTTTGCCCCTGACAAAATCTCTCTCTGAGGAGCAGCCTTACCCGCTCTCTAGTTTTCTCTCCTTCGAAACAGCATTTTCTCTCCCTTCTCACTGAAGTTTACTCTTGGAGCCTCACAGTTGTTTCTATTCCCCCAAACACCATTTTAGAAAGGAGGAAACAGGCTCAGACAGGTGAAGCTATTTGCCCAAGGGTGCAGCTGATAAATTACAGTGTTAGCTTTAGACCTGAGCCTTTGTGAATCCAGCGTCTGTGTTCTTCCCAGTCATTCTCTCCCGTGTCTGTGTAACACGTAAGAGGTCCACATACTAGGAAATCGATTTTGTGGTTTGGCGTTTGGACAGCAAGCCAGACTTCAGCAACACTCGCATTGACAAGTCCCATTTTGGGAGAGGTCTCCATACATTTCCTTATTCTGTCGATGAAGTGGAAACAGGATAAAGAAAATCTTCATAATTTTTGCTAAAAAATGGGAGGGGTTAAGAGCTAAGCTATCCCTTTTTCATTTATCCAAGCAAGTGAGTACTTCATTCTTTGAAGATAAATGCATATCTGTTTAAAGATATTCTATATAAGCTGGTTCAGGTATCAAAAATATGCAAGGCAAATAATCCAACAGTCCGTATTCTTGCCAAAGAAAAGAAGGAAAAAAAGGCTTCACCCTGAATATAGACAGCTCATAAGTTGGCCACCAGGGAAGATATGAAATTTAAGTCAGTCTGAATTCATTGCGTGAATTTGCAATTTTGCCCTGGATTTCTCAGCTTATTTATAAAAAGGGAGAGAGTTTATCATCAATAGCATGAATGCTGGCCATTTTTTTCTCATAGTAGATGGGTACTTTGTCCAAGGGAAAACATTCTAATTCTCTATGATTTTGTGGCTGAGAGTTTGCCACAACAGGCATATTTCTAAACAAATTGTATGACATATATCTTTATATTACCATTGACTTGATTCCTTAGATGAACTTTCTTCCATGAGAACTTCCATGAAATTTTTAAGTAAAAACACACTCACAGTTGTCTCTTTGCCAGAAACTTCAGTGTCAGGTTTCTCCAGGGTAGGATGACCACAAATACCACTCACCAGTTTAAATTAAAGTACTCATCTATAGCTGGTGTTTGAGGTTGAGCCATATACAAATAGAATTAGGGCCAGCCTTTACCAAGATGACTCAAGAGAAATAGTCTGAGTTCTGCAGTAGGCAGGGACTCTCTTCTACAGTGGCTTTCCTTGGTTTTCGTGGTGTCCCAAGCAGAGTATTTTGTGGGTAGAGGGGAGATGGTGACAGAATTGGGGGAGGATGGGGATTGATCTTCCTATGCAGGAGTCTCATAGTTTTGTACTCTTTCTCTTTTCTCATACCATGTTGGCCTGTTCTGACCTGACTTCAAACAATGATTTCTTCAATTTTGTGGGAACATTAAAGACAATAATAATGAAAGGTACTGATTACAGGTTGAATTGTGTCTCTTCAAAGTTCATACACTAAAGTCTTAAGCCTTAGGACTTCAGGATGTGACCTTATTTGGAGAAATGGTCTTTACAGAAAGAATTATGTTGAAGTGAGTTCATTAAGGTAGGCCCTAATCCAGTACAGCTGGTATCCTTATAAAAAGGAGAAAATTGGACATAAAAGTTTCTAGAGAGAAGACAATGTGAAGACAGAGGAAAAAATGGCCATCTGCATGTGAGGAACGTTCTTCCTCACAGCCTTTAGAAGGAGCCTATTCTGCTGATACCTTGATCTTGGAATTTTAGCCTCCAGAACTGTGAGACAATAAATTTCTACTGTTTAAGCCAACTGATTTATGGTACTTTGTTATGGCAACCCTAACAAATGAATGCATGAACTAATCTAATTCTATAAAAACCTATTAACTTAGTGGCTACTAACCTCATTTATAGGTAAAGAAACTGAGGCTCAGAAAAGCTAAGTAATTTACCCAAGGTCACAAACTGAAGTGGTAGAACCAGGATGCCATCTTAAATGTTTCTGAAATTCGTGTGATTTCCACTATGCCATGCACTTCACAAGGGCAAAAAGATTAACTCTAGATTGTATCAAAATGACCCTTACATATCAAATCACTTGCTTATTGTGAAATTTGGTTTTAAATTGTGAGGACAGTTCTTGTAACCACAATTCCTTTAAATCGAAAGCCTGTGATAGTTTTCCAAATTTATTTCCTTGCTGATGTTTACCAGCACAGTTGTGAAAAGACCAAGGGAACTATAGTAAAAAGTTTTCTAGTTCTAAGGTTTGTTGTTGTTTTGCCAGCCCTCTTTACATGGAATATAATTGCTATCTTCCTCTTTTCATAGTTTCATAGCACATAATTATTGATTAGCCCTTTCGAATTTCTGATTTGCAGTTGTATTGAGATAGTGGATAGAAAAATTCGGTTGATTTGAATTTGTTTGCCTTCTTTCGTGTGATTTCATGTATTAATTTTTCTTTTACTGAAATACAGTTAAACTTCTCTTTGTAGATCTAATAATACTTGCATTTACTTAATCTGAAATAGTAAATGTAAGGAATGTGTGTGTTGTGTGTGTGTGTGTATTATATATATGGCTAAAGTAAATGGCGTTTATAGTAATTAATCACCTTTTTGGCTTTATTCTTAAGATTTTGTTTTATATCTCCTGTTTCCTATGCTTTCCATTTTGTAGTTCTCAATTTTTTGTTGGAACATTTGATTTTTGTTCCATTTTTCATTTCCCATCCAGTGGATGGGAAATGATATACCACATTCCTACTGTTTTATAGATACACTCAGCATTTAATAAAAATATCTATAGAGAATACCGAAGGAGCCTAATCCTATCCCTTTTCCTCCATATTTTGGACTCACTGAGAAACAGACACAACAGCATCCTGCTAGGAATTAAAACACAATATTTACCTCAAGCTGGCAAAACTGGCTCAGAGAAGGAGCTGGTCTGAGGCTGAAAAAAATCTTCCTATTCCTTCCCCACCAATGGAATATATGCACCTGACAGAGGAAGAGAAGGGAGCAAGCAGCTTGCCTCAGTGTGCTAACCTCATGGCAGAACAAATCAGAGAAGCAGGAATGACTTCTGCCAGGCCAAACTCAGAGGAGAGAGGCAGCAAGAGCTAGGAACCCCAAAAGACTAGCTGTGAGCAGACAGAACCAGCAGTGACCTCCACTCAGCCTCATGAATCAAATTCTTCTGGGCTGTTTTAAGGTCTCTGTAGGCCCTGCCAACTTTTATTTAAGAGACCTTCCGTATGTCAAATCAAATGGATTTAAGCACATTCACATTACTATTAGTGTGGTTTTCCTTTATAATTTTTGAAAGGTTTTTGTGTGTGTGTGTGTGTGTGTGTGATTTGCTTTTCAAAGTATTTAATTCTGAATAAATATTTTTTCAAACATTTTATTTATTTGAGAATGAGAGAGACAATAAAGGAGCAGTGAAGAGAGGCAGAGGCAGAGGGAGAAGTAGACTCCGCACTGAGCAGGGAGCCCAGCCTGGGATCATGATCTGAGCTGGAGGCAGATGCTTAACTGACTGAGCCACCCAGGTGCCCCAGCTCTGAATAAATCTTAATTTATGTTCAGCTATGATGTCTTGGCAATCATTATGCAGCATCAGATATTCTGATTAAGTGAAAAAAAGTAATCTATAAATTATTTCCAATAGTACTTTTTGAATACCATATTTAGCAATTAATAAAGTTAATACATAGTATTTTGTTAAGAATATGATTACACATTTGTGAAAATTTCAACATATCAGTTTTCTTTTCTTTTGCTTTTTCCCCTTAGTTCCAACATATTTATAGGTCCTGGATACTGGACCTATGATTCCTAATATATAACAGAGCATGATACATAGGAGAATTTGAAGAAGGTGAAATGATGGAATATTTTCTAGAACTTCCTAGAACATTTTTACAACAATTACCTTAGAACTTCTCTGAAAGGAAAAAAAAAATTCTATTTTAGGGAGTGAGGATGGGTTACTTGAAGAGGTAGAGAACTTACAATAACATTATGTTTCTCTTTTATGTCTTGATTTAATCAGTATCTATATTCTTCCACTCATAAAACAAAAGCATTATATATTGTGCTTTTACTTTGGCCTGAGAACTGTCATGTTGAAATCCCTTTTGATTTTTAAATAAAATGTTATTTTTATTTTTATGTTATGCATCCCCAATTATTTAGATTTAATGATAAGATATACTGACCAATGAATGGATAAAGAAAATGTGCACACGCACACACACACACGCGCGTGCACACACACACACACACACACACACACACGGAATAGTATTCAGCTTAAGAAAGAAGGAAATCCTGCCATTTCTGACCATATGGACAAAACCGGAGAACATTATGCTAAATAAAATAAACCAGACACATAAAGACAAATATTGTAAGATCTCACTTATATGTAGACTATTAAAAGAGGAAAAAAAAGCCAAACTCATAGTAACAGACTCTAGAATAGTGGTTACCAAAAGCTGGGGTGTAAGGGAAAAGAGGAGATAAAAAAGAGAAAGAAAGTAGGATAGTGGTTCCTTAGGGCTGGAGGAAGGACGTCATGGGAAAATATTGTTTAATGGTACAGAGTTTCATTTTTGCAAAATGAGAAGAGTTCTGGAGATGCAAGGTGGGAATGGTGCACAACAATATTAATGCACTTTATACTATTGAACTGTACACTTAAAAGTGGTTAGGAGTAAGGTTTTATGTTATGTATATTTACTACAATAAAAAACAAAAAGTACTGTGTTGTTATATATATAAAATTATATATATATATATTTGCTGGATTTAGTTTGCTAATATTTTGTTTGGAATTTTGCAGGTATGTTTATGAATGACACTGACCAGCATTTTTTCCTTTCTTGCAATCCCCTTGTTGAATTTTGATTTTATAAATTGGCCTTAAGTAAAGAATTAACAATACATCTTTTATATCTGGAAAAGAAAAGATTTGCTAAATCTCTTGCTTTTTAAACTTTATTTCCTTTTGGATTTACCTTTTGCTCTGTAATTCTTTTATGGAAGGTGGATAAAATTCTGAGCATACAACATGGGTCCAAGACTATAGATTTAAAATTACATTTTCATCAAACTATGACATTATTGCTCTGTGGTCTCTTGCGTTCAGTGCTACTAATGAAATTCTTGTTGTCAATCTGATTTTTAATTCTTGGTAGATCACATATATTTTCTTTGTAAGACTTTTAGGATATGCTTTATATCCTCAGTACCTACAGAGGTAAATACTGATTGACTCATCCTGCTCAATTCTTGGTGGACTCTCTGAATCAGAAGATTTGGGTTTTCTTGAGATCTGGAAGATTTTTCTATTGTTTCTTTGATTTTTATCCTTGCCTCAATTCTTTCTGTGCTCTTATTCTAGAACTACTATTAGGTGGCTGTGAGAAATGCTGGCTCATCCTTTATGTCTCCTAACTTCTCATTCACTTATTCTTTGTTTTACTTCTGCATTGGATCCTCAGAGAATTACTGGAGTTAATCCCTCAGTTCTATTTGTTTCCCTTTAACAGTACCCATTCTGATACTTAGTCTTTCTTTGGAGTCTTTCTTTATAATCACTCTTTTCATTTCTGAGAGCTCTTGTTTATTCTTTTTATTACATCTCATTGTTACATCATAAAGTGGGATTTTCTCTTATTCTTTGGAAGATGTATTATTCTTTAAATTTTTTAAAAGATTTTATTTATTTAGTTTAGTGAGAAAGAGAGAGCACAAGTGGGAGGGGCAGAGGGAGAGGGAGAGAGAACCCAAGCGGACTCTGCTCTGAGCCAGAAGCCCTGAGGCAGGGTTCAATCTCCCAACTCTGAGATCACAACCTCACCCAAACCAAGAGTCAGATACTTGACCAACTATGCCACCCAGATCCCACTTATTCTTTAAAAATTTTCAAGAACTTTATTGACATAGAATTCAAATATCATAAAATTAATGTATGGAAAGTGTGCAATTTGACGGGTTTTAATACGTTCACAGAGTCATGCAACTATCACAATTATTCTGTGGTTGTTGGGGGGGCATATTCTATAGGTAGCTGCTAGGTAGAGTTGGTTTAAAGTGTTACTCAAATTTCCTATGTCCTTGTTGATCTTCTGCCCACTCAGTCTATCCATTACTGAAAGTGGAGTATTAAAGGTTTTAGCTATTCCCACTGTCTATGTCTCCCTGTAGTTCTGTCTGGTTTTGCTTTACATATTTTGGGACTGTCTTTTGGTGTATGTATGTTTATCTTCCTGATGGATCAACAATTTTATCATTATAAAATGTCTTTTTCTGTCCCTAGTAGCAATTTTTGTTTTCAGGTATGTTTCATTTGATATTGGGGTAGTCACTCTAGCTCTCTTATTGCTGCTTTTTAGATGAACGATCTTATTTCATCCATTAATTTTGAACCTACTTCCATCTTTGAATCTAGATTATTCTTATTTAGACAGCATATAGTTAGATCATGTTTTCTTTAATTCAGTCTGGTAAATTCTACCTTTTGATTAGATTGCTTAATTCATTTACATTTAGTGTTAAGATTGATCTGGTTGCTTTATGTTTGCTGTCTTGCAGCTTCTTTTCTATGTCATATGTGTTTTTATTTCCTTTGTTATTCTTACTGTTTTCTTCTGCAGTAAGTGAAATTTTCTAGGATAATATTTCATCCCTTTACTGATTTTTTTTTACAGTATTTTATTTAATTATTTTATTAGTGGTTGTTTAAGGGCTCATAATAATCTTAATGTCTCATAACCTTCTTAAAATTTATAATAATTTACTTCCAATGAGATGACAATGTTACTATTATATAATTCCTTTCCCAACTTTTGTGCTATTAATGTTATACTAATTAGATTTGTATATGCTTTAAACCCACACTACATTATTATAATTATCATTTTATATTATTTTATGTCTTTTAAAGATGCTGAGGGAAGGAAGGTATATAAGTGCCTATTTATAGTTTATTATATTAAGCTTATTATTTATTATTTCTGGTTCCCTTCAATTTTTCATATTTCCACCCAGTGTCATTGCCTGACTCTAACATAACTTTGCTCTCAACCATCATTTCTGTGTTATTATTGTCAAATATGTTACATTTCTATTTGTTATAGCCCTAGCAATTCAATTTTTTTACATATTGTTTTATACAATTGCTCTTTAAAACTGTAAGAGAAGAAAGAAGAAACATGCAGTTATACTGCCTCTTCTAATATTCTAGATAATTGCATTTACCAGTATAGACTGAGATGATCATCTGAAGTCATGTGTTTTCAGCCTAAAACTCTTCCTTTAGGATTTCTTCTGAGTCAAGTGTGCCATCAACCAGTTATCTTAGTTTCTGTTTATCTGGGAATATCTTTATTTCACCTTTTTTTTTTTTTTTTAGATTTTATTTATTTATTTGACAGACAGAGATTACAAGTAGGCAGAGAGGGAGGCAGAGAGAGAGGAGGAAGCAGGCTCCCTGTCGAGCAGAGAGCCCGATGCGGGGCTTGATCCCAGGATCCTGGGATCATGACCTGAGCCAAAGGCAGAGGCTTTAACCCACTGAGCCACCCAGGCGTCCCTCACCTTTGTTTTTGAAAGGTTGTTTTGCTGGATATCAGATTCTTAGTTTTCTTTCATCACTTGGAATCTGCCATCCCCTTGCCTTCTGGTAGCCGTTACTTCTGATGAGAAGTTAGTTATAAATACTACTGAAGTTCCTTCGTATTTCATGAGTCATTTTTCTCTTCCTGCTTTCAAGATTTTCTTTTTTGTTTTTGTCTTTCAGCATTTGACCAGATGTATTTGAATATGGATATCTTTGTATTGATCATACTTGGAGTTCATTGAGCTTAGACATTTAGATTAATGTTTCTCATTAAATGTGGAACATTTTTAGCCATTATTTCTTTGAATATTTTTCTTTTTCTTTTCCTCACTTTCTGGTACTTCCATTATAAAAATATTGTTTAATACTGTCCCATGTTTCTCTGAAATTTTTTTTTTCTTTTTTTTCATTTTTTTCCCTTTCTGTTCCTTGGATAGTGTCATCTCTATCAATCTATCTTCACTTCACTGATCTTTGCTCTACCAACTCAAATCTACTGCTGAACCTCTTTAATAAATTTCTCATTTCAGTTATTGTATTCTTCCAGTCAAAATATCCTTTTTGTTTCTTTTTGAAAAATAAGTTGTCTTTATTGCTGTTCTCTGTTTGTTGAGACATTGCCATCATATCATCTTTTACTTCTTTTAGAATATTTTCCTTTAGTTCTTTGAATATATTTACAAAAGCTACTTTTAAGTTTTTACCCACAAAATCTGGGTCCTCTCAAAAGCAATTTCTCTTGCCTGCTTTATTTCCCTATGTAGGGGTCACATTTTCTTGTTTCTGTATATGTCTCAATTTTTTGTAGAAACTGGACAATTTCGGTAATATATTGTAGCAACTCTAGATGCTGATTTATATAACCTCTATCTTCCCTGGCCTTGTTTTAGTTGTTTTCTTATCTTGAACAATTTATTTCCACAACAGTGTGCTTGATGTAACATCAAGCACTCTTTGGAGATGCTCAGTGTGCTTGATGTTACTCTTTGGAATAACATCTTGATCTTACCCTTTGGAGGACATGAACGGGCAGGTGCACATTTACACTGACCCTTCTCCCCCAGGAGATAACAGTTGTTTTCACCTGGCTTTCATTTACTGTATCTTTCCCAACCTTACTGTTAGGTTTCTGGATGTTCTGTTTCTAGTGGCATCATACTCAGCGTTCAGCCCAGACTAATTTCTCAGTAATAGGCCAATTGTTTCTGACACTATCTTGTGGCATATGTTGTTCCTCATTTTGATCCAGCCAAATTCAGGCCCCTTTTTGAGGGCAGTCTTTGAGACTTGCTCTGACCAGAATACAGTTCTTCTTAGCTGTTTTTGTTTTTTGTTTTTGTTTTTTTCCTGATTTTCTTGATTTAACTCTAGTTTGTCTACTGTTTTGCTTGTGGGTATCACGGAGCTAAAGGTCTCTTCTTAATTACTTGCTACCAAAATCTCCATTTTTTTTTAATAGCCCCATAAGATTGCACTTTTCTGTGTTCTATCCCAGATAACATTATTTCAATAAAGGAGGGCTACAGAATTTTCTGTTTTTATGATCTGCTTCTTCTTCCTGGGAAGAAACTTACCTTTGCTGTGTTGCTGGTGATGGGGACAAAGGCCCACTTCTTTTGGAGTGACAACCTTGCTCTAAAAGCAGAGGGATATGTAGGATAATAATCTTTGGATTACTTGCTTCTCTCAGTATGCAGCCCCTGCTCTACAAGTAACCAGGACAAGGGTGACTGGAGTGCATTTGGGATAGAGATTCTGTCCAACAAATTGGGTCTGGGTAGAAGAGACCCCAGGACTCTCAGCTGCACCTGCCTGATATAGAGCTTCTGCAACACAGAGCTAAGAATAATAAGAAATACTGGCAGTCTTCTTCTCCAGGAATAATAAGAAATATTGGCAGTCTGCTTCTTCTGGAGAGAAACTATAGCTCTAGACTGGACTCTGTGGGGAAAGGAAGCCCTGTGTTCTTACCTACAGCCAACTGGAGTAGAGAACTATGATGCTGAGCTGAGGGTCAGGGAGAGGGCAGATTGTGGCTCAAATGCCTTGATTCTCCCTGTTGTTACCAAGAGTTGATGTATTTTCTTGAATAAATATTTCTCCATTTGCTATATACCCCTAGGACACTTTTCAGGTACTTTAAGTCATTATTTTTTTAATAATTTTCACCAGTTCCAGATGTTTTGCTAGAGTAGGATCCACAGAGCTCCTCATGGCTAATAATGCCATTCTGAACTATCATTCTCTTTTTAGAAACCTAGCTTGATTAACTATATTTGCCATGATACTTGTTCTTGTAATGATAATCCATCTTAGTTGTACAATGGAACCAAGTGGGAAACTATAAAAAATGTTGATGCTTTGGGCATACCCTAGATTTTTATTTGTGGTGCAGTCTGGGAATCAAATTAAAAAAAAATTCTTCAGGTTATTTTTATTTACATTTAAGATTGAGGAACACTCTTATATGTGTTGAGTTTTATGCTGCTTTTTCATGGGCTTACTTTTTCTTATTTTCTTGTGTTTTCCTTTGTACTTATTGTCCCTGTTAACTTGTTAAAGAATGCTGTTTCTGTTTAGTGTAAACTACTTCCATGATTGTGGGAGAAAATAAGGACATCTCGAATAAATATTCAAGAATATTCAATAAATATTCTGGACATTCCTGGCAAAAGTGTCCATCGTCTGGAGTGAGGCACCTTATTCGATATGGATATAACGAACAGTGTGGTCTCTTTGCTAAAAGTGCCTACATTGCTCTATTCAGGAAACAAACATTCTATTGATGAATCTAGTGAAATTCAGGATGGATAGGTCTGCCCAGGTACCTTGAGTGTTTCCCATAGAGACTTCTGCTCCTTACATTCTTTAATTCTAAATATGCAGAATTCTCAGAATATTTTATATAAATTGAGTCATACAATATGTGACTTTTTTTGTGTTGGCTTCTTTCACTTAACTTAATGTTTCTAAGGTTCATCCATGTTGCATTTTGTTATCAGTTCTTCATTCTTTTTCATGGTTAATATCCCATTGTATGTATATGCTATGATTATTTATCCATTTATCCATTGATGGACATTTGGGCTGTTTCCAACTGTTTTGGCTATTGCGATTAGTGATGATATGAATATGTATGTGTGTGTTTTTGTTTGAAAACAAAACAAAAACAAAAAACAATTCTTTGGGGTAGAATTTCTAGTTCACACGGTAATTCGATCTTTCAATTCTTTGGGGTGGAATTTCTAGCTCATATGGCAATTCTATCTTTAACTTTTTAAAAAACAGCCAAACTGTTGTCCACAGTGGCCAAATCATTTCATATTCCTTTCGGCAATGCACAAGCATTTCAATTTCTCCACAACTTTGGCAACACTTTTTATTTTTCATTATGGCCATGTCAGTGGGTATGAAGTAGTATCTTTTTATGGTTTTGATTAGCATTTCCCCAATGACTAATAATGTTGAGTAATTTTTCATGTGATTGTTGGCCATTTGGGTATCTTCTATGGAAAAATATCTATTTGAATACTGGCTTAGCCTGTTTGGGCTCTGTAACAAAAATACCACAAACCAGGAGCTTATAAACAATAAATATTTTTTTTCATGATTCTAGAGGCTAGAAGATTCAAGTTTATGAAACCAAAAGAGTCAGTGTCTAGGGAAAGCCCACTTTCTAGATGGCTATCTTTTTGCTGTAGCCTCACATGATAGAATGGGTGAGGAAATTCTCTGGAACCTCTAATATAAGGACACTAATTCCATTCATGAAGGCTCTTCTCTCATGACCTAGCATTTCCCAAAGGCCTCTTGTAATGCCATCACACGGGGAGTTAAGATTTCAATATATGGATTGTGGGGTGGGGGACACATACATTCAGACCACAGCAAGCACTTTGCCCATTTTTTAATTGGGTTGTCGTCCTCTCACGAGGTTTCAGAGGTTCCTAGCATATTCTGGACCTTTATCATAAGCTATATGATTTTCAATTTTTTTTTCACTCTGTAGGTTGTCTTTTCAATTTCTTGATAATGACTTTTGATGCACTTGCAGGTCGGGTAAGACTGCCTAGAGAAGCTCTCATCTTGGCTAAGACCTAAAGCCTGAGTTAGCAGGAAAAGAAAGAGTTGGGGAATGGTGCCCCAGTATCCTGGGGAGATGATGTGTGGAAATGGAAAAAGAGATTCAGTGGATCTCAGCTAAGCACCAAAGGTGTCTGCTATACCCCATCAGATAATACTAGGGAATATTCTGGAGAAGAAGCATTTTGTTAGGTGAATCTTCAAGGGTAAATAGGAATTTGTGTAGTAGATAAGGGAGGACCTGCCTAAGCCAAGAATTACAGATAGATAGACAGGGGCAAAGACTAGCAAGGTTTCTATCTGCTCAGCCTTCTGATAATTCTGAAGAGTTGCTACTCATTACACCTTGTAATTATTTTGAAACTAAACTTAGAAATCATATCATTTCATCCAGAAATATTGCAATATGTAGTTCTAAAATAAGAACTTTGGGCTGCCTGTGTAGCTCAGTTAGTTAAGCGTCTGCCTTTGGCTCAGCTCATGATCCCAGAGTCCTGGGATGGAGTCCCACATCTGATTCTTTGCTCAGCAGGGAGCCTGCTTCTGCCTCTGCCTGCTGTTCTCCCTGCTTGTACTTGCTCTCTTGTTCCCTCTCTCTCTTTGACAAATAAATAAATAAAATCTTTAAAAAATAATAAAAATAAGAACTTTCACTTATTTTGCATTTTTTAAAGATTTATTTCTTTGGCGGGGAGCAAGCGTGTGAACGAGTTGGGAGAGGGACAGAGGCAGAGTGAGAATCTTAAGTAGGCTCCCTGCTGAGCACAAAGTCCAACACTGGCTCCATCTCACCACCCTGAGATGGAGACCTGAGCTGCTGAAACCAAGAGTTAGACGTTTAACTGACTAGGCCACCCAGGTGCCCTGATTTCTGGCTTTCAGTAGCATAATTCAGAAAACTGGAACACTTAGTACATGCCCACTCTACTATTTTATGACTTTATTATGTTCTTCTATCACTTAGATGTTCCTTCTTTTCTTCTTATTTTGTTGTTAAAATGTATTATTCATTTATATTTTCCCGTTATTAATTTAGAACTGGTATTGTGATTTCCAGTTTCACTAACAGTCACCCTACTCCTGAAATTCGAACATACTCTCTAATATTAAATAAGTATGAAATCATGATATGCTGATTTGCAGAAAGATGTCAGTGTGCTGACTGAAAGAGCTCAAAATCAGAGTAATTTTCCTCTATTTCTTTTATCAGTGTCTTCCCATTTCTGTTCCTTTTATTCTTCCTGGAGATTTTAGTATTTGCATGATTGGTTACCAGGATCTATCCTCATGTATATATCTGCTCTGTGACCCTCCCATTTTTGGTTTATTCATTTAAAAAAATTGTTTGAGAGAGAGCACATGCATGCCCACAGTGTGGGAGGGACAGAGGGAGAAGAAGAGGGAGAGGGAGAATCTTAAGCAAGCTCCACGCTCAGCACCGACCTAGCTTGGGACTCCATTCGTGATCCTGAAGTCATGACCTGAGCTGAAATCAAGAGTCAGTAGCTTAACTGACTGAGCTCCCCAGGCGCCCCTCATTAAATTTTTTAATGAGAAAATCAGCAATTCCATTTTGCAGTAGGATCTCCTTAAGTGTGCATATTGTTGCCAGTATTATTTTTGTTAATATTATCATCTGTCTCATCCAGCAAGTCTATTTCATGAGAGGCTTCCTAGCCTCGGTATTCTTGCTATGATCCTCCTTTTGATTTTTAGATCCTTTTATGTGTGTCTTTAATATCTGTCTACGGTTTGATATATCTCAGGGTTCACAACAAGCCATCAGTGTTTATTCAACAGTGACTGACAGACACGTATGAAAAGCACAGCAATCTGTGCTCTGGTTCTGGCAATCTTTTGGGGCTGCTGACCCACTGAAGAAGAGGATCCGAATTGGAAAATGAAAGCAGGATCAACAGACTACTTCTTAACATGATTACTATTTTAATAGGGAGTTTAGCTCATTTGCCCATTTGCCTTTTTTTTCTTTTGTTACATAAGCAGTGATTTACTTTCTCTAATCTTTTGGCATGACGTACAAAGTAAAAGTATCATTCCAAACTATGCCTGTGGTTGCATTTGAGTTTTACAAATATATATATTTAATCCTACCTTTTTTTAAATTACCAAGGCATCCAATTCTGTTTAGAAAGAGTATATCTGATAATTAGGGGAGACGGTCTCTGGAATCAGACTCCTTGTGTTTGAATATGGTGTCCATCACTTCCTAGCTGTGTGACTTTTTAATCATCTATAAAATGGGGACATAAACCTCAGAGTGTTGTTCTATGGATGGAGTGAAATAACACAGGCAAAGAACCTAGGCCATGGAAGGACACCAGCACACAGTAAGTACTCAGGAACCATAATAGTTACAGCCATGATTTATTCTTAACTCAATGTTTTATGTGGTCTCTATGATCACCTCCATTCCTTTTATATAAAATTTTTTCCTACATTGAGTTTTTCCTTATGATACTGAGTGTGGAGCACATTTTAAATTCACAAAACACTTTTGGTCATAAATCTAGTTAGGTAGAGCTCTAACACCGAGTGTGCATGGAAACTAAACCTAACAAAACACTCTTACTTCGCTATACATCTGCTTCTTTTTAGAAGCTTCTTGCTGTCTCTTGATGTTGCTGTTCATGATTCTGTTCATTTCCTAGTCAGCTGGGTTGAACAACCAAATAATTTTTCAGGAAAAGGCCTGTAGGTTTAAATGTTTGAATATGAAAATATCTTTTGATTGATTTCACATTAATTATAATTTAATTACAACAATTATACTTTTTTTTTTCTTTTTGGAATCTTGAAAGGTTTATTTTTCTTTTCCTTTAAATAAAAAAAAATAAATTTAACTACAGAATCCATCTTCTCCACTGTCTGCAACATTGTCCATTATTTTACATGAAACTCAGGAATCCTTTTAATCTATATACATACAAATATTTATTTAACCAAGGCCATTTTCCTTAATTACTATATTTTACCATTTTTTCTTTCTATTTTCTGCTCCTGCCTCTTCTGAAATACCTATAATTCTCAAATGATTGCTTGCTTTTCTATCTTTCACATAAAACATCTTACCATTTTTAATTTGAGAACTGAAATATCCCTTATAAATTCAACATTTTCTCTGAAAGTTTTCATCTTTTTGTTGACTAAACCATGTTGTCCCTTGAGATCAAGTTTTCCTGTGTGTCTTCTGCAGCATGAACACATCAATACCAGAAGGTGAGGGGTCTCCCTGCTTGCCATTACTTCCAAACAATCCATCCCCTTTCCACGAAAACAAAGACTAAAACAAAAACAAGGCTAACCCAAATCTCTTCTTTGAAACTTAGGCTGTCTACCTACACCATTCTCTGTTCCTGTTTGTTGTGTAATCTACTGACTATTATTCCCCCCTATTGAGTGAAGAAATTGATTCTAGATTTAGATTTTCCAGTCACATTTATGAGATGGGTTTTTCTGTTTTTGCTTTTTATTTTTATTTTTATTTTTTGTCTTCTTTCATGATTTCCTTTTAGTCTTTGGTTTTTAACAGTTGGACTCTGATGTATCTAGGAGTGGATCTCTTTGCATTTCTCCTACTTTGAGTTCATCATGCCTTTTATGTTTAGATTAGTATTTGGCATTGCATTGAGATGTTTTCAGTCATAATTTTCTCAAATAACTTTTCTGCCCCTATCTCATCTTTCTTTCTGGGACTCCTATTACATGTATATTGGGATGGTTTATTCTTTCAAAAACTCCCTGTTGCACTTATGATAATGAACTTTATATTTTATGATGGTCTATGAAGGGTCCATAGGATTTGACTCCTGTATGCATTTTCAACTTTATTTTGTCAATGTCTTTCTCTCTCTCACAACATGCTCTGTGAAGCACCTAAATGGCTTCACAATAACTCCTAGATCAAAATTTATGAAGGAAGGAATATGTGTCTGACAGACTTCACAGTTGCTATTATCTGTGCCTTATATAATCCTTTCTTATTCTTTATGTGGATCTTGTATCTTATTCCCATCATAGAGGCTATTTTCAGAGAGGCTTTCCCTATCTTATCTATCTTAGCTTCTCTCCTGCCCAAATATTCTCTACTACAACATACAATTTATTTCCCCCATGACACTTCTAAAAACCTGCAATTTTTTGTCTATTATTTGTTTTCTTATACTTGTCTACTCTCTCATTAGAATATAAGCACCATGAGTTGGAACCAAATCTGTCTTATTTATTCTTGCATTTCCAATGTTTATTACAGTGTCTAATATATAGTAAATGCTCATGAAATAAATGTTTGTTGTAAAAAAAATTTGATCTTTTTGGTTGTTAACTCTGAATTCTGGAAGGTTCTCAAATGTATGTTCTAGCTTGTTGATCCAAGGCCGATTTTAATTTTGCTATTGAAATTAGGGTTTCTTTACATTCTGTTTTTTTTTTTTTTTTTAAGTTAAAAAGTTAAAGTGCTTCTGTATGTGCTGTTATTTCAATATATTTGCTCTTTATGGATCCTGGCCCAGTTTCTTAATGTGTATTTTTAGGTCACAAAGAAAATGCCTTGTCATTTTTTAAAAAAATTGTCTTACCAAGTTAGTGCCAAAATTCTGCTTTTCTAGGTCATTGTTCTCCCCCAGTGGTGAGCTCTCCTTTCCCCCTGGGGCATTTGGCATTATCTGGAGACATTTTTGGTTGTCACACCTGGGATGGGGTGCTGCTGGCACCTGGTGGATAGGGACCAGGGTTGCGTCTCAACATCCCAAAGTGCACAGGACAGTTCCTCACAACAAAGAATTTTGTGATTAAAATGTCAGTAATGCCCAGATTGAGAAATTCTGCTCTAGGTAATATAGGGGAGAAAGTAATGTGTTAAATGAAGCTACAGGAAGGCAGTCAGCAAAATCTAGAAAATAGGAAACATGGGATGCAAGGAGATTTTAAGGGAAATAGAAAAATAAGAAGGGAAGAAGGGAGAGATGGAAGGAAAGAGAGAGAGAGAGATTATACTTACAGATGAAAAGAAACAAGAGATATGTCAACCACTTCAATGAATAGACTTTATTTTGAAAGTGATTTGATAAAAACAAATTGTAAAAAATAAAACAACTTGGGAGACAATTGGGGAAACTGGAACACTGGATATTTCGTGATTAAAAAAATTTAGGTGTACTAATTTAGGTGTAAAAGATTTAATTATATTTTACAAAAGACCTCATATTTTAGAGATATGTACCAAACTATTTACGGATGAAATGATATGATATCTAAGATCTGCTTCAAAATTAATCCAGTGGGATTGAAGAAAATGGGTAGAGGGCATAGATAAAAAGAAAAGAATTGGTCATGTGTTAATAACTGTTAAATCTGATTTATTAATTCTATCTGTATTAGTTTTAGTTACAGACTTAGTGGATTAAAAGCACACACAACTATTATCTCACATTTTCTAACTCTAGGAGTTCAGGTTAGATGGGTCCCTGCTTTGTGTCTCATTGGCTACAATTAAAATGTCAATCAAGCTTGCACTCTCATCTGAGATTCAGAGAAGGAAGAGTCTGCTTCTAAGCTTACTCAGATTGTTGACAGAATTCTGTTCCTTACGGTTTTAGGATTGAGGGCTTCCGTTTCTTATTAGCTATTGGCCAGGAGCCATGCTCAACTACTAGTTACCACTCACAATTCCAATCACGTCAGATTACCCAGGATGTAGTCTTGCTTCTGCAAAGCCCACAAAAGAGAGAGAGTGCAAAATGAAAGGAGGCTACGGGGCACACCAAATTCTACTGGCAGGAAATGGGCTAACAAAACTACTCAGCTGTAAACCCATGATACCTTTCATGGAAAAGGACAGATGACTCTGAAAAGAGAGCCAAAGGCCCAGAGGAAGCAATCAAGAGCCACAAAGGAATTATTCCCAGGCACTGAAATTTAATTAAGAAACTAAGTATTTGCTTGGCTAGATTTCAGAATTGCTATGGAGCAGTGACTTCTTTGTATCTTCTATTTTACCTTATGAAATGGGACTATTTATAGCCACTATCCTATTCCTGCCTAACCATTAAATATTGTATGGGACAGATAATTTGTCTGTTTAGTTTTACAGATCTGCAGATCAAGAGGCATTATAGAATTTCAGGAGACCAAAGAGTCTCATCCATACCCTAGACTTAGATTATGGCTTCTGAATAGATATTATAACGAGACAATATCTAGGGGCAGGGAGGGGTGGTGTCCTTGGAAAAGAATGAATCTATTTTACCGGTAACAGGAAAAGGAGTCACTAGGCACCAGAGGGCAAACTGTAGCAGGCTGCCTTGTGAGATGGCTTTCCATATCCCCACTTACTAATGTTCATGGCTTTGTGGGATCCCCCCTTTGAATGTGGACAAGAACTGTAACTTGCTTCTAACCAATAGGCTATGGCAAAGGTGAGGGATGCATGTGACTGTGCGTACATGATTATGTGATTACATTATACAAGATGATAGCTCTCATCTTGTTGGGACCTTTCTCTCCCTTGCTGACTTTGTGAAACAAGAAGTCATTTTGGAGAACTTGACATGGCAGAAACAGCAGATAGCCATGAAAAGTGAAGCGTGGCCTCTGTTCAAGGGACAGCAAGAAGCTGAAGCTCTCAGTCCTACAACCACAAGGAATTGAATCTTGTCAACAACTTGAGTGAGCTTAGAAATGGAAGCACAACTCTGGATGATACATTATGGATGCTGGTCTTGAGAGACACAAAGCAGACAGCCTACCTAAGTCATGTCTGAATTCCTGACCCATAAAAACTATAAGCTAAAAAATGCATGTTGATTTAAGCCACTACATTTGTGGTAATATTGTTTTACAGCAATAAATAACTAATACACTATGCTTATTATTTTTATGTATTTTGAAATATTTATAATAAATAAGTTAAAAACATTTCTTTTTTTTACTTTTAAGGACCTATTCCATCTACTTTGTGTTGGCTTTTTACAGGCTTTATTTATTTTCTTAATTTTGTTTGCCAACTCTTTCTTGGGAAGGGGTCCCTCCAGACCCTGGGATTTACTCTCAGAGTGGACAAATGCTCTAAATCAGTTCTCGGTTCCCATAAGTGTTAGAAGCTCCATCTATTCCCACAGCAGTCCATTTCATGACTTTAATGTCGGTCTTCACAACCTGTTGAATGTGATGCCCCATAATTGTTTGTGTATTATGACTCTGAAGATCCTAGGTAGGGATCTTTTCTTGTCCAGATTCTCTGGTCTTATGACAGCCAGAGATTTCAATACAGTTTATAGGGTTCCCTTGTACAATATAGTATGTGAAAAAGTCATCCCCAGCACCTGCTATGCCTAGTATGCTTTTTTGTTATGCCACTGCTTACAATACTTTCCCTTAGGTGACTAAATTGTCCCAAGATATAAACTTTCTATACCTGCACATGCTACTCAACTTCTTGCAGTGATATCCAGGAATGTTAGTCTCTAAATGGAGATAACAAAAAGTCTGCCAGCGTGGGAGAAAGGCTGAATGGGATGGGAGAGCAGAAAATGACCATGATTTTGCCTGACCCACAGTTCCTAAGCATTTGTTGAATGGGTTTCTGTCTGCCTGAGTAAGACACACTTTCACCTTCTGGATTGGGGAAAGTTTTTGTTACCTTCTTTGGGACTTCTGTCCAGTTCTGATTCAGAGGGTGGAGTATATGTTGTGTAATCCAAGAACATGCATTTCATTCCATTCTCATGGGTAATTCATTCAGTGGAAATTCTCCCTGAACTTTGGACTATGGTCTTCTCTTATTTTTTATTTACAGAACTGTCATTACTTTGTCTTTTTGTTTAAAGTTGTGGATATTTTAATTTAATGGGAAATTCAAAAAGGCTTTATTAGATATAGAGTCTGCTACTATCTTAACTTATAAACCTTAGCCTCTTTTTTGGTTTTAATGAAAGACTGTGGGATTGGGAGAGGACATTAAGCTTTTAGATGACTTTTGTATTGAATCTAGGCTTGCGTTTATCACTTTTTACAATCTTCTCTTATTTTAAAAAGGTATAAAGGAAAGAGCATTTCCTGAATATTGAGTATGTCATATATGCCAGATACGGCACAAGGCATTGTCACATACAATTTTGCATTTAATCTTGACAAAAACCCTGTGAGTAATGCTTTTCCTTTTAAATGAGGAAACTAAGTCTTACAAAATGTAAAACATTTTTCATAAATGCATATGTTGAAAATACAATTTAAACCAAACTCATTTGACTTTAGGTGTTGTAGTCAAGAAATTCAACGTCCCTGTATGTGGGCAAACTTGAGTTAATTTACCTGCTCTCACACTTATCAGTTGTGGGTACCATCTTGTCTTCTATATGGTGGGTTTTATGAGTATCCTGGGTCTTGGAAATGGGATTATATAAATGGAATTAACTGGACAGGGCTGCTGAACTACATTTGGCTTACTCAGATGAGCTCCACATAACCTGGGTACCTGCCAATAGTGCTTCCTCCCTTTTGGACACAATAAGATTGTTGGCCACGTTATCTTTCTTGGTGCTGATATATTTTGGCCAACCCAGAATCTGGAGCATAGTTGACTTGATCAGGTGGCAATGTATTTCTGACTTTCTCATGTCTGACAAGGCTCTGCCTTCTCCCTTTGTAGCATGTCCCATTCTTGTTTCTACGTGACCTCTCACTCCCCCTCAGGCACAGTTGCTTTATCATCTGAGGCTCAAATTAGGAGTCTGTCTGGATTTTCTTGTTCTTCTTTTTCAGCAAGTTCTCTCTTAACGTTCAATCCTACTTTTCTTCTCTTGGGGTTCTTCAAGTCTCGCTTACTTTCCTATCTGGGTAATCACTCTTCATGTCTTTTTCCAGCTGTATTTCCAGAAATATTTAAATCAAACCACATCCTAGCTATAAGTTTTCTTCCATTTCTAGGGGAAAAACCATTTAAAAAAATAGCAAAGTCTGTTAATCTAAAGCTTTCCACAATGGCTCTATCTGATGCCCTAAGTATTTTTACTATTTCTGTGTCAGCACAATTCTCAAGGGGTAGGCATCACTTGCATAAGCTGTCTTTAACAGAATTTTGGTCTTTGTTTTAATGAGGATTTCAGTTATCTTTCTTTTACCCTTGTCCAAATGCAGATTGTACCTACAATATGGGTGAGGCCTTCATTTCTTGTTGTTTGTTCCATAATAAAGTCCTCTTCTTTTCTGTGGGTAAAGTTGAAATATAGATCTCCAAGATTCACATGTGTAATTAACATATGGTGGATCAAAAGCAGACTAGTCACCCCATTTTGGGATCAATCCTGCTTTGGATGAAGGTCAATACTTAATATTCCAAGACTACATATATTATCTTTATATTCCATTTTTATATCAATTTATATATATTGTCTGAATATTCCTATATTCCCCTATTGGTTTACAGAACTGGCTAAGAAGCACAGCAGAGGGTAGCAGACTGTTAAGCTCACTAATACACGGGTTGGTAAACTTCTCTATAAAAGGCCGGATAGTAAATATTTTAGGTTTGTGGGCTTTATGGTCTTTATCACAACCATTCAGTTTTGCCACTGTAGTATGAAAGTGGTGATAGATTATATGTAAATGAATAGGCATAGCTGTGCCCCAATAAAAAAAAATTTTTTTAACACAAATACAGGAGGCAGGCCATATTTGACTTGAGGTCATTGTTTGCCACCCCCTGTTCAAATGCCTGGACAACTAGACACAGAAGCTATTCTGAAGTGAACTTTCAAAAGAACTAAAGAAAGCAGTCAAGGTCAAAGATGTACATTTCCTTTCCCTTCCCTTCCTTTCCTTTCCCTTCCCTTCCCTTCCAATCATGCTCTGTCAAATGCCTCCAAGCATGTCTTTTGTTGTTATTATTTTTAATTTTTTTTTGTCTTCATCTATAATTCTAATTTCCTGTCTTCTTTTTTCAAAATCCATGGTCCATTGTACCAGATATTGGGATCATGGTGGGAGAGACAAATAATAATACCCTTTCTCCCTATTCAAGTTCCAAACCATTTGAGAAATAAAGCAAGGAAGTTGACATGTGGGACAATTTTTTTTTTTCTGTTGCTATGAAAGACCAGCTTGGAGGCTGTGAGTTTCCCAGTACAGAGTCCCAAACTTAGGTATTCTTATCAGCCTAGAACCATTGCTCCCTGTGGACAGCTTGCATTCAAGAGAAATCAAGAAGGAAGGGCTCTGTTACTTTTTTCTTTCCACATTTCCCTATCAGGTAAGTAATTCCATCTAGCTTGGGCAGGACTGAAGGAAGAAGACAAAAAGGTCTAGAAGTGCTGTGCCAATTGAGGTTTTCTCCAAAGGGGAAAGAAGTATTCCCCAACAAATAACGTTAGCCCCATCTGTGAGTTTGAAAGGACTGTTTTGTGTTGACTTGAAGAGGCAACAGAGAATACAGTAACAGATGAAGAAAGCAGCAGGATTCTTAGGTTCAATGACATTCACACAACTATTTAAAATCTTCATGCTTTAAATAGTGGTCCTGCTCTGCTGCTCCCCAAAGGATGTGGGAAAGTCAAGAACATTCTCAAAATAATTTGTTTGATGAAGTTCCAGGTTTTTTATCACTATAATAATTTCTTCTGTAATAACCCAAAAGCCAGAACAGCTTACAGAGACCTGCTTACATGTCTGCAACATCATGACTGGCAACTCCTTCTTCTTCCTTCCATCAGAACCATGATGGTCAAATAGAAGTCCTCAATAAATATTCTTTAAACAAATGAATAAATACAACCTTCTAAGGTCTTGATTTCCTATCTTCATTGTCTTGTTTAAATAGTTAGCAGTAAGCCTCTCTTTAAGAGTATCTGCCCATTCTCTTAAAAAACTCTCCTCCTCAGCTCATCAAAATTTAGATTCATCTTACTATCTTTCTTTTCTAACTCATTGCTCTTGGGGAAAAAAAGTTTAAAAAGTGGGAAAGGAGCAGTATCTGATGCATGAGACATAGCCAGAGGTAATGGTATAACTGAAAACAGTTGATAATTTTTATAATAAAGAGGCATCTCCTAATTTGCTGCTAATTTATATTTGAAAATTGATGTTGTCTCTGAGGTCTTTAATGAGGTCAGGAAAATATAGAAGCTCCTTTAAAAAGGGAAAATGAAATAAAAAAATAAGTTTCATATTTTCCTTGGTCTGTTGCTTAAGAAGGTTACTGTAGGAAATGTAAATAGACCACAGGAAGCTTTAGAAACTCAGCTCCTTGATTGGAAAAATGGAAATTCTGTTTTTTATGGAAATAAAGTAATTCTATGAAAATACAAAATACAGTTGGTTATCATTTTAAAAAGGTTAGTCTTTTGGATTATGGTTTCTTTGATATAGTACAACTCTGGCACAGGCTATTCCAAGTATATTTCTGAAAGCAAAATAAATGGAAAACTGTTTTCTCTCTTCATTAATGTCTTGCTGTGTTCTATTTGTGGAATGCCAAGAGAAGGAGCACACAGAGTTTCCCTGGATCATTTTCAGAAAAAGAAGGATGAATGGGGTAAGGGAGTAGACCCCGGAAGAAAAGAGTCACTCAACTTGAAGAAATAATGCTTCCCAGGCTTACAGCACATTTAGATCCTCTAATAGTGAGAAAAAAACACCTTTCCTTGACCTTTGGTACCATTCCTCTTAAATAAAAAGTATCCAAAAGAACATGGCAAGTGGAGAAGATGTTGTTTGTTTGTTTACTTAGTAACTATAAAGTCCTCATGACCCTAGCAGGCTTATAAATTATTCTTTTTGGATTATTTTTTTCATTTCCCCTCCAAACACACATTTCCTGTCCTCTCCATTTGCCTTGAACGTTGTACCATCTCTTGGTGAAATTCAACTAAACTCCTTCTCTTTCTCTCTCTCTCTCTCGTTTAAGATTTTATTTACTTATATGTCAGAGAAAGAGAGAAAGAAAACACAAGAGGGTGGAGGGTCAGAGGGAGAAGCAGACTCCCCGCTGAACAGGAAGCCCGATGTGGGGCTCCATCCCAGGATCCTGGGATCATGACCTGAGCGGAAGACAGATGCTTAACTGACTGAGCCACCCAGGCATCCCTGAACTTTTCTTTAAATAAACTTTGGTCTGAAAACTGTAATATCTTGAAGAAGTTACATTTAAATATTTACCCATATTTTTTAATGAATATTTTTAAAAGATTTTATCTATTTATTTGAGACAGAGAAAGAGAGAGAGTGAGCACGAGTGGAGGGCAGAGACAGAAGGAGAGGGAGAAGCAAACCCCCAATGAACAGAGAGTCCTAAGTGGGCTCCATCCCAGGACCCTAACATCATGCCCTGAGCTAAAGGCAGACACTTAACTGACTGAGCCACCCAGGCACCCCTAATTAATAAATTTTTAAAAGATTTTATTTATTTATTTGACACAGAGAGAGAGAGATCACAAGTAGGCAGAGAGGCAGGCAGAGAGAGAGAGGGAGAGAAGCAGGCTTCCTGCTGAGAAGAGAGCCTGATGCGGGGCTCGATCCCAAGACCCTGAGATCATGACCTGAGCCAAAGGCAGAGGCTTAACCCATTGAACCACCCAGGCGCCCCTCAATATTTTTTGATCGAGGACTTTATGCCAGGACCTGGGGACACAGGGGAGAATAAGTCAAATGTTGTCTCTGTCCCAATGGGGCTTACGGGCTTTCTGGAGCATCTAGAGTGAAAGTCAGCAAAGTACACCTCATGGGACAGATCTGGCCCATTGCCATATTTTGGAAATAAAGTTTTACTGGAACAGAGTCATGCTCATTCAGTTACAAAATGTATATGGCTGCTTTTGTGCTACAATAGCCAAACTGAATAGCTGCAATTTATCCACTGGGTTGGCAAAACCCAGAATAGTTACCACTGGGTCCTTTACAAAAAATGTTGTCAACTGTTGCTCAGGAAGAAAAACTATTTCCTATTATACATAGACGTAAGAAAGAGATAGTCATTAAAGGATTTCTGTGGAAGGGTATATCAAATTTTCCCAGTTGAACCCCAATATTCATTTTGTACTCTTTTTTCTTTGAAAAATACACCCCATTTTCAGTTGGGCATACATCACCTAGAACATAGGCTGCATTCCCCAGTCTTCTTTGCAGATAGAGATGAACTTGTATTTCAGATCTGGCCTAAGGGTTGTAAACAGAAGTATTATGTACACTTTTTGAAAGTTTCCATAAAGGAGAGAATGGATCCTTTATGGATCCTTTATGGACCCTGCTGGTTACAGTGCAGTTACAGAGGCTTGTACTTGAACAGCAATCTGGGACCATGAAACCCAGAAATAGTGACACAGCAGGAGAAAAGGCTTTGATTTATGGAGCCAATCATGCCAATTTTGGACTACCTCCCGTTGAATTTCATTTTTGTGAAATTTATGTGAAGGAGAAATAAACTATTATAGTTATGCTAACGCTATTTTGGCTTTTCTGTCAAATGCAACTAAACTCTAGAAGAATTTCTATCTAATATATCTGATACCCTGTTTCTATTCCCGCTCTTTGGTGTAAACCTGTGATTTTTTTTTAACCTTTTTAATGAAGTGTACATATAGGGGTGTGTCCATCATTTTTATGGTTCAATAAATTTTTCAAACTGAACACAGAAGCATAACCAGTAGCTAAATAAGAAATAGAATATTTCCACCACCTCAAAATGCCCTTCCTCATCCTTCCAATAGCTATCCTCACTTATGAATAAGTACTTTCCTGATTTCTAATTGCATTGATTACCTTTTCTTGTTTTAATTTATTAGAGAGATGGATTCACACAATAAGTAGTCTCCTTTTTATGGCTTCTTGTGTTCAAAATTATGTTTGTGACTTTCATTCATATGGTAGAATATAGGTGTGATTGATAATTCATTCCCACTGCTACATAGTATTTCTTTTTGTGACTATACGATAACTTATTTGCCCATTCCACATTTGATGGGCATTTGAGTAGTTTCTAGTTGTTTGATTATTACAAACAGTTCTATTACAAACATTTTCATACATGTCTCTTATGAACGAGCATACACATCTCCTGGTATATACCTAGGAATGGAATCACAGGGTACGCATAGGTTCAACTATAAAAGATACTGCAAACAGTTTTCCAAAGCAACTGAACCAAGTTGCACTCTCACCAACAATGTTTGAAAGTTTTGATTGCTTTAAATCCTTGCTAACACTTGAGATTTTCCTTTTTTTTTTTCCATTTTAGAAATCTTCATTGTGTATAGAAGTACTACATTGAGTTTTTATTTGTATCTTTCTCATGACTGATTGTATTATTTATCTGGTGCCACAATAGTGCTACGTAACAGGCAACCACAAAATGTCAGTGGCATTTCACAGTAACCATGTGCTGATCTCAAGAATAGAGTCAGCTGGGGGGCTGGTTTGGTGGGTCTGCTGTTCTTGGCTGGGATTGTTCACATACCTGTGGGTATCAGCTGACTATCATCTGATTTAGGCTGGCTGCAGCTGGTGTGACTGGGGTTACTCATCTCTCTTCTACACATCTCTCAATCCCCATCCAGCAGGCTAGCCCCAGGATTCTCATGGATATGGCACAGGTGCAAAAGCAAACAAGCCCAATTGTGCAAGTGCTTTTCAAAACTTTGTTTGCATGACATTTGCTAATATTCCATTGGTCAAAGTGAGTCACACAGTCTAGCTCAGATTCAGAGTCAGTCAGTACTACAAAGTCACATGGCAAAGGGAGCAGAGACAGGATGGAAGAAGTGAGCCATGCTTGCAATGTATTACACTAAATGAAGTTCGGTACCTTTCAGATTCTTATTGGCCATTTGGGTATCTTCTTCTATGACATGGCTGCTCGAGTCCTTCCCATTTCTCTTTTGGGTTGTCAGTCTTCATATTGATGTATAGGTTTTTGTGTTTCTAAATGTGAGTCTTGTTGAATACATGCCTTCTGAATAGCTTCTTTTCTTCTGTGAGCTACCTATTTATCCTTCAATGATGTCTCCTGAAAAACAAAACTTTAATTTTAATATAGTCAGTTTATCAATTTTTCTTTATGTTTAATGTTTGTTGTATCTATTAAAATAGTCTTGCTTACCCCAAGAGCATAGATATTTAGTTACGTCTTTTTCTAATATCTTTATTATTTCATCTCTCCTATGTAAATCATAATTCATTCGGGTGCTCTGTTTGTGAAAAGATTGAGCTAGGAATCAAACTGCATTGTTCCCCTATAGCTATCCAATTAACCAAGTAACATTTCTTGAAAAAGATCATCCTTTTCTTACTGTGGTATTGTCTCATTTTTGTCATAAATCAGACAATCATGTATGTACCAGTCTGTTTCTATACTATTTTTGATAAAATCTTGAAAATATAGCCTAGTTTTGTCTTCACTTTGAGAGTTAATATCTAGTCCCGTTTGTGTGCCTAGAGAAACTGGTAAGGATTAAGTTGGATGAACCTGCAGATTCTCATGTGAAGTGAATTTTTAGCAGAGAATATGGTTTTAAAACAGGGCAAAAGTTTACTTCATACAATTTTTTGGCTGACTAAGGATCAAAATAAATGTTGCATGAGGAAAACTATTTTTCCTGGTTTAGTGTATTGAGCAACTATTTTTAAAGTATTTGCAGCTCAAAATTTCTCTTTCAGTTTAATCCACAAAGCTTCAGTGATTACATCTATTACTACGATGATATATGATGAGTATTCTAGCTTTTGATAATTTTTATACCAGGATTTAGATAGGCACCAGTGTATAGAAGATTCGCTTCCTTTCCCTGTGCCCAAGACTTATATAATAGAATAATTATTGTTTTGTGTAAAAACAAAAACTTTCTTATTGGTAAGAATAGGAAGAAATGTGGGCTCTAAATTTCCAGATGGAGAATCAGGTTTAAGAATGTCACTCCAAATTTTCCAGACCATTTGAAATTGTAGCCTAATGGACCAGAAAGGGAAATTTTCATCATGACATGCCCGAGTTAATCTGATTCTCATTCAGGCAAGAACCCAGAATGTTTTGCTCCTGTATACTGTCTGCCAGGAGTGGCTCTATACCAGGGATAGTACAGTCTATATCTAGTGTAAATACCAATGTTTAAAATTTGTTATCTGATAAGATACTTGAGGTTATTTTACTAGAGAAAGAAATGGCTGAAAATGCAGGTGTCTGATTTGTAGTTGCAAATGAGTAAATAAATAATTCACTAAGAAGAGATTGGACAGTTTTGAAAGTCCTGTTCTAATTTACCTGGGAAATATTTTCCTTGCTATAATTCTTGAGATGGGCTTCTTCCTTTTTTTTTTTTTTTTTACATTTAATTTTATTTTCTCAGTGTTCCAAGATTCATTGTTTATGCACCACACCCAGTGCTCCATGCAATACGTGCCCACCACCAGGCTCACCGCTTCCCCCACCCACTCCCCTCCAAAACCCTCAGTTTGTTTCTCAGAGTCACAGTCTCTCATGGTTTGTCTCCCCCTTTGATTTACCCCAATTCACTTTTTAAAAAAAATATAAGGATGATATGTTTTCAAATATTTTAACAAACCATAAAAGTAGATTTTTTTTAAAGATTTTATTTATTTATTTGACAGAGAAAGAGCGAGCGAGAGTAGGAACACAGCTGGCGGGGAGTGGGAGAGGGAGAAGCCAAGCAGGAAGCCTGATGAAGGGCTCAATCCCAGGACCCTGGGATCACGCCCTGAGCTGGAAGCAGACGCTTAAGGAAGCTTAAGGACTGAGCCACCCAGGCACACCCAGGAAAATAGATTTCATGTAAGTTACATCTATTGCAGGTGAGGAACTGTGAAAACCGCCAGAAGGAGGCAGTATGCTAGGCAGGATATAACTTGGGAAATGGCATTCTCTTCATATAACTTCCTCTTTGTGCCCCAATTCAAGGACAGAGAGGGAAAAGCTATTTATCTGGGGGCTTAGTGTTTGTCCTCTTTACCCATAAGAGAAGAGACATTCCTTTATTGCCATTTATCTAGTACGCACACTCAGCTGGTGTTGTATAATGGTCATTGTCTGTTGGTGAATGAAAGAATGCTGCCTTGGATTGCTTCTCAAAATGTTTATGTGTATATGCTTCTTCTCTCTATATTGACTACCAATTTTCAGAAGATAGAAACTATATCTTCATCACTTCAGAATTCTCTTTTATGTTCAGTATGTGACTGAGCATAAAGCAGATACGCAATCAGTATTTAGAAAGATAGAATTCGAATGGCCACAGTTAAGAAATCCTAGTGTTCTTTTACATTTTCCAAATGACACCTATATTCAATATGTAGAGAATTGATGTATAGTATATGGTGAAAAGTGATGAGGACTTAGCTTAGACCTGTAGGAAACAGCAGCCTTAGCGGGACAGAAGAGGCTGAATTCTTGTTGGAGGAATTTTAAATTAACCAGTAAAACAATAAAAGGGGAGACCAGAAATAGGTTAGTTCAGAATCCAAGGAAGAAAAGAGTATCAGAAATAAAAGTAGTCAATGATGTCAAGGTCACAGAGAGGTCAAATTGAGGGCGGCTCAAAATAGATCCTGAAATTTGATAAATAGAAGGTCACTTGTGACTTCAGGGAGAACCATTTCAATAGAATGGCCAGCAGTAGTGAGGTCAGCAGTGGTGAGTTAAGGAGTGAGTAAGAAAGGGCACAGGGAAACATGAGTAGAGACATTCTCGCAGGAAGTTTTACGTGTTTTGAAGAACAATTCGTGTTGCAAGAGTTCAGAGAAGGGAAAGAGCAAGGAAACTTTATAAAGGACGTATGATGAGGGGAAGGGAAATTTATGGCTCATTGGGAAAAGAATGTAGATAATAGTTCAAGATTAAAATGGCACAGATAAGGGTGACATCAGGAAGGTGAAAGAGGAGAAAGGTGTTAGAAAATCACGGTGATGAAGGATTTCGAGTGCAGAGAGGTGGGGAGAGAGAGGATTTGGAAATTTTAAGCCTGAGTGATGAGCCATACACGGTGCCAGGGACAGGGAACTACGAAGAACGACTAGATTGTGCAGGAGGCTTGGAATGAGTTTAATCTAAAAGCCAGTAACCATAAGGTGCCTGTGGAATCTCTTGGTGTGACTGTCAGGAGAGCAATTGGAATTGTAGGTTGGGGAAGTGACTTTACAGATCAGTTCACTGTATCCCAGTGCTTGATTTCCCAGAATTTGACAAACTCAGTCTCTTCAACACATCTGTAATGACCTTTTTGGTACTGTTGCTCAGTGGATCTCAAAGCAACCTTTCTAGTCTCAATCACTAAAAACCTTTATCGACAGTTTATTGAATCATCATTTACTATACAAAAGTCCCTCTTCTCTTGTGGCATGATGCATGAAAACATTTGATCGACTGCCTCACCACAACAAATACTCAACTAATTGTAATGTTCCCTGACCACAAGCCCAACCCTAGCTGCTTCCTCCAGTGAAATCCTGCTTACTTTTTATATCTGTTGGCTATTGCTGCTGTAGAACAATGACCATAAATGCAGCCACATAGCACAATATAAATTTATTTTCTTATTGTTCTAGAGATCAGAAGTCCCAAATGGGTTTCTCTGAGCTAATATCAAGGTGTCCGCTAAGATTGGAGCAGTATCCTTTTCTGGAGGAGAGAATCTGTTTCTTTGCCTTCTAAAAGCTTGTAGAGGCTTCCTACACTGGTCTTCTCCTAATCCCCCTCCATTTTTTAATTCAGCAATATAAGCCTTTTAGCGCATCACTCTGACACGGAGTCTTTTTCTGCTCCCACTCTTAAGGATCCTTGTGATCACACTGGGCCCACTCATAATCCAAGATTTTCTCCCCATCTCATGGCCAGCTGAATTACCAATCTTAATTTCATCTTCACTCCTAATTCTTCTTTTCCACCTAGTATAACCTATTCACAGTTTCTGGGGACTAGGATGTAGTTGTCTTTGGAAGGCATTATTCTACATACCATACTCTCACAGATCACATGTAGGCATCCCTTCTTCTGTGAGCGTATGGTGACTCCAAAGGATAAAGGGAATCATGTCCTTTTCAGGGTTTCTCCCACACATAGTGATGACCTCCTATTATAGCTCTTAGCAAATTGTTCCATGTTATTTGTATAATAATCTGACACCTTCATTCCGGGGGAGCAAGGTCTTTGTGTTTGGCAAAAAGCAAGCTCTGAATGAAAAAATTGTTGAATTAACAAATGCAGAGGAGGTAGAAAGGCTTTTGGTAGGGTTTTATTAGCAGTGTGAAGGGTTTACGATGGGGAAGTGAATTTGAGGGCCATTTTATGATATGATAGGGAAAATGAATGAAAGTCAGGTAAATACCTGTATTTAGAGTTAAAGTTAAGAAGTCAGATGCCATGAAATGGGCACAATGAACAAACTATAGTTCAGCAATGGCTGGAATTTATGTAATTTTATCTCATACTGCATTGCAATTTAGGAATAGCTCATTTATGAACTCTTAGTTCATTATGAAGAGAACCCAAAATGAGAGGAAGGCTATATGCAATCACATGTCATAAAGAGACACTATCATGACACAAAATCCAGAAACCAAGTGCTCTCTCTCTCTCTTTGTGTAGGAAGCTAATACAAATAAATAATAACAATTTTTTAAAAAAATCCTTTTAATCCATCCCTTTCCAGGTGGTTGATGTTTTGATTTATGTGATAAGGATAGTTCTATTTCCTTCTTAGCTTGAGCTATCCCTTGGGTGGAGTAGGTCAGTGTTGGGTTGTATGAGTGTGACGCACATTTCCTTCAGGCAACAATCAATTTCCTTTTTCCAATCTGCGCTCCCCACACACCCGCTGATAAACAGTCTTGTCTCCGAGGGGAGCAACTCACCAGGAAGGGAGTGCCTGGTTCACATCTGACCAGTCCTGTTCCCAGGCTGGCTGGTGGTTGGCCCACAGCAGATGAATAAACTGTGCCCTGGTTTATAACTGTCTTTGTGTGGTTATTAGAATGAATCAATTTTCCAGGACCAAGTGGGAAGTCTAATAAATATAATGTATCTAAAAACACGTCAAAGACCGGCCTTTCATCACAATGAGCCCAGGCGGATATAAGCTCTCTGAGGCGTGTTCATGCTGGTGGCCCTGTCTGTGAGCGCCTACGGGATGGCTAATTTTTGACTCATCCAACTGTGCCTCATCAGCAACGGGAGGCTTCCACATGGCAAGCAGTAGACAGTCACTGGAGCCTCTTAAATCATTAGAGAAATAAGAGGGTAAAAATGGAGGCTGAGAGAGATTAACCTGACATTGCCATGCCTGCAGGGCTGATGAGTTTTGAAAGACAAAAGGGAGTCAGCAATGTGGCTGTGACAATATTGCCCTGAATGGCTCAGGGCCTGGACTTCCACGCACAGAAAGGGGGTGGTGGTAAGACAAGGTGAAGGAAGAAACTGCTACCGTGGATACAGGTTTGTAGAGGAAGCAGCAACTGAAGATGAATATTTGATTTTAATTATGGACACCAGAGTGAGGCTAATCTGATAGGATCTATATTCAAGTATATATTTATTGATTGATTTTATTTTATTTTAAAGATGTTCTTTATTTATTTGACAGAGAGGAAGCATGAGCAGTGGGGAGGGCAAGGAAGAGGGAGAAGGGGGCTCCTCACTGAGTAGGGAGACTGACGTGGGGCTCCATCCCAGGACCCCGAGATGACAACCTGAGCCAAAGGCAGACACTTAACCGACTGAACCACCCAGTTACCCTGAGTTATATATTTAAAACAATTTTTCAGTGATCCCTAAATTAAAGTTGTGAAATAATTGTAGCATAATTTTCTTTAAAAAATAAGAAAGGTCATTTTTTTTCAAAACATTTGTTGGCATGAACTCAAAGAAAAGGCTAGCACCTAGATAATGCTCTTGACTCTAAGAGCAATTTCATTGTTTCAAAATCTTAGCTCTGTTGATTTTTTATTAGTTAGTAGTAGCTGATAACATTATTTCGGGAAGCAAGCATAAAGCTAAAAAATAGTCTCTGAAGTAGGACACCCAGCTTCATAGGTAACTGTAGTGGCATCTGAAAAAATGCACTTGCTACCAGCAAAGAGCAACCTGAAGTGATGGGTACACATCATGTCTCTCCTGAAGTTATTCTAACTGCCTGGAATCATGCAAGAAATATTTTGCAAAGCCACCAGGAGTTCTAACTAATACCTGGGAAGCAGGACTTGTAGGTGAAACATGAGTGGGCTTTTAAAAAGCCATTGGTGGTACCAAACCATGTAGCATCTTCAGAAGGTGCACGTTTCCTTTACGATCTAGGTTACGTCCAATTTTGTGTCAACTCTCTGGCTCAACGCCATATCCCATACTCTTTCAAAAGTCATATGAACAGAAAAGTAAAGCTAACACAAATAAATAAAATTCATAAAAAACAAGAGCCTCATTGTCTGGCCTGGCAAATTTACCCAAAGCTGCTGTTCTCTCTCCCTTTCTCACACACACACACACACACACACACACACAAAATTTTTTTTTTTTAATCCTTAATTGAAAAATTGAGCCTCCAGGAGCCAAAACATACACGGCAAAGCTGAAGCCGTTTGGGCATTGGCATCTCAGAGAACCTGGCACTTGTGTCACGGCTGTAGCTAGTTTTCACACTGTGAGGCTGTTTTTGATTTATTGCTGTCATAAAACAGGAATAGGTGTAGTGTTATGATGATTTGCGATTTGTTCCTAACTCCGAGGGCTCTGTTGGCCTCTTAAACTTATTATAACAACTCCATATTAGGAAAATGAAACTTGACAGGATTCATTCCTTTGGGTGGCACAGAAATTGCGGGAGGTTTCCCTCCTGTACGTGAGGGGAGAATGAAGAGATGGACGAGGGGAGCTTGTGGTCATTCAGTGATGCTTTTGTCCCAAAGCCATCAATTCAGAGTTGGGGGGCTGGAGTGTTTAGGTTTTTGGGTCACTCCTTATGTAATTAAGAACTTTTCTAAATGGTCATCTACATTCCCATTTTATTTGCTCATCTTTACATTCTTCACAGCTGTGAGGGTTCCAGTGGAGCAGGTTTCCTGCCAACTTGACAACAATATCCATGCTGGCTCATGGCAGCTTGATGGGGCATCGGGGAGAGAACAGAATGACTCGGATGGGCCGCCCACGGCCTCTGCGTGAGTAATTGTAAAGACTCCCCACCACGTGTGTTAATACTTAGAAACACAGAACTGAATGTCAACACTTGGCCTCTCCTGAGAGCACTCAGATCTGAGCATGGAGGCCGAGGGTAACACCACACCAACCTGGAGTTCAGAAAGGAAAGTATATGCTATCTGTTCTAAATCACTTGTCAAAAATGAGTTTTTCTTGAGCTCTCTTTTTGGGGGAGAAAAAAAATTATAGAAGGGTCTTTGGCATCCACTGCCTTGCCTTGGTGCTGAGTAGCAGCCAAGAACACTGACACAGGGCACCCATACCAGAACGGCTCCCATGTTCATCACTCCTCAAAAACAGAGCATTCGCACATCGAAGGTAGGGTAGGAGTCCTCATTCCGCTCTTAGCCTCAGCAATCCTCAAAACTTGTCTACATTCCAGTTTTCTCACTGACAAAGGGAGCTTAATCTTTGTTGACCTACTATGTCAACAAAGAAAAGTCATGCTAGTCCTTGCTAGGATGTGTGAGTGTGTGCGGGCGCACATGTGTGTGTACGCACACACGCACTAGGGGTGGAAGGGAGCTTTTGCATTGTACAAAGTAGCATGGATGTAGTGGACTTGTAAAGGCACCCAATGCCCACATAAGAGCTAAATTAACTGAGACGATCCAGTTCTTCTGAGTCTGTTACTCACTCGGAACAAATCACTTAACCTCTTTGCCCATGTTTCCTCCCTTATAGGAGGTGATGGGACAGGGGGACCTGCGTGCAGTGCTAGATCAAATGTCTACATTTTTTTTCAGTTCAGACATCCCTCATGATGAGGTCCTCATGCAAGGATGGGGAAATGGAACATCTAAAACATGCTTAGTCTCATAGACAGGGAAAAATAGAAACGTCTACTAATCATTTAGCTCTTTCTATGTGCAAGAATCTTTTCTAAGCCACTTACACACATTGTCTGATTTTCTCCTCATAACAATCCTGTGAAGTGGGTAGCATTGCTTTACACAATTTACTGCAAAGGAAGTCAAGGTATAGAGAAAGAGTGATTTTCCCAAATGACACCTCTAGGAAGTGATAGATGCAACATTTGAACCTAGGTTATTTGCCTCCAAAGTTCATGTGCTTCAGCTTCAAACTATAGTGGCTTTCTGCAACGTCATTTTTAGAAAACTTTGAAAATCTCAATAGGAAAGAGTCCCATGATTGATTATTAATGATTGCTAAGAGCCTGGAAATCTGAAGTACAAGCATTCACGCTGAGCATCTGCTGATCTCGATAGTATGAATCCTTCAGCATTCCTGAGTTATGGAACCTAAAGAGATATTTACATTTTTTAATATAATACCTGGATACCTTACTCAAGATGTCTAGCAGAGTAGGACAGGGGACAGATGCAACCATCCTCCCATTGAAAAGACCAATCGCCTAAGCTCTTCCCCAGCTGAATTGAACAATTTTAATATTCATTCTCCCACTCCTCACTTCCTTGTTTGCTGTCTCCAGAATTTTATGTCTTTGGGAACAATCTTAAGTAATCCCTCTGCAGAAAAAGGATGGGACTCTTTCTTTAATACAAAAAATGCTGGAATTCAGGCTGGATGTCCCAAATGATAGGGAAGAATTTGTAAGCATGAAAATGTCTCTTGGGCAGACCAAACTTGACACCTTGCATTTCCATCTGACTTGAATTTACATATAGAGAAAGAACATATCTTGTTGCTCAAGCCCAGATGGTTCAGATATTTTCTTTGGTGGGTAGAAAGATACACTTTTTATATAACCTATAAATAGAATAGAACCTAATCCATATTAGAGATATAGCTTAAGTTTAATTGTGAGTCCGCTATAATTTTGGAGTAAATGTAAATATATGTATGGATGTATGTATAAGGGAGAAAATTTTAAACACAGAAGTTATAAACAAACAAATTATTAACCAGCAGGAACTGGGATTTGATTAGTTATGTAAAAGGTCCGTTTTCTCAGAAAACAACGCTAAGGCTAAAGAAAGAACTAGTGTGAACTCAGTACAGTGGAACTCTATTTGGGTGCCTATCCACCATTTTCTTCAATTTGTTTCTTTTTTCTAGAATACCTGGTGCAGACCTCTCACAGCAGGACCAACATTATACAGTTTACGTAAGCTTCTCCACTATTAGACCCAGACGTTCTTAAAGGCAGGAGCTGTCTCCAGTTCATCTTGATGGCCCCAAGGTCTAGCATAATGCCTAGCACATAAAAAGTATCTTTGTCAACACTTACTGTAAAAGTGCCCTAGAACCACCCACTAAAAGTCCGCATCACACAAATTTAGTATTTACACTTTAGAGCATGGTTCCAAGGTTAACTGTGGATCAGAATATCCAGGCTAAGCTTAGCTTAGAGACTCTTTCCAAGCTGTGTGTCCAGTTGGCTTGGCTCCTTGCTGAAGGTTGTGCTCTTCTCTGTCCCTGGGATCCAGGCTGAAAGGACAACAGCTAATCAGAAAGAAATGTTCCCATGGTAGAGGAGGTGGGGTGGGGACGAGCACGGGTGGGCTGTGCAAGCCTAACCACACACACATTTGCAAACGTTTCATTATGTCATGTCTACTAGTACTATAGTGGTCAGAGCAAGTCACATGATCAAGCTCAACACTAATTGAGCGGGGAAATTCCACATCAGCAGAAGAAATTCAAAGGCACGTGCCAAAAGGCCTGGCCACAAAATAGAATCAGAAACTAGAAATGCTAATGCAGCCTACCACAATAGGTACTCAACAGAAGCTTAGAGAATGAGAGTTCACATTCCTTACCCTGTCGCTTCTTACCTTTTATGAGTGCCCAACTAATGACTACCTCAAATGCTCTCGGTTTTGTTTTTGTTTTTTTCAGCATAGTGTTAATGGGCAGTAAATATTAAACATTTGGAAGTCCACCCATTATTCCAGGTGATCTGAACCAGAGAACTTAGCAAGATGGAGCTGAAAGCTCGGCAAATATTCTCTTGGGCAGCATAGAACGTTTTTTTCCTGATCCAGCCCTGAGCCAGGAAGAGAAAGAAGAAACAAAAATGGAAACGATTTATAGAAATGCCCTCTAGTAGGTGAGCTCATAAACATGTGGGGTCTGTTGTTTTCAGTTCTTTCATTTGAACGCAATGGTTTGAGCTGGTCTGTTTAACTCACCCATGCCCCTCCCAGGCACAACTAAAGGACTTTTCCCTGCTAGACAGTGGACACCCACGACCAGTGCAGCTAGAACTCCCACAGCACAGGCCCTCCGGGAAGTTGCGGCCCTGCTGGGACCCTAACCTTCCTTCCAGAACCACCGAATGTCTTCTGCCACGTTTCAATGAGGCTGACACACCTGCTTTGAATATCAATTTGCCTGTGCCTCTGGATTTCCAGGTGGTGATTTTTATTGCTTTCCAAAGCATGAAATTTGAACTCGAGTTTTCCCTGATGTCAGATTAGCAAAAGCACCTTAACAGCGAGCTTTTTTTAAATAAAGCAGCTATTTCTGGTGGTTACCTCATATTTTAAGAGCCCATTAGAACTATATGGAGAGATTGCTAAAAAGCAGGGAGAAGAGTGTTAGACATTTAAAGTTTCAACTGGTCATATCGCCATTAAAATATTAGGTGTGGACTGGCTTACATACTTTTTTATGTTACAACCATACATCTGAAGATAGAATAATAAGCCTCGGAGGCCAGAGATGGAGTTACCTTGTCTATTTTTCAAAGCAATGTAGGAAACTTAACTTTATGTTGGAGAAGGAGCATGGAGAGAAACATCCCGGGCCGGCAGAGGACCGCAGGGGTGGCTACCGTGGGAGGTCATTCCGCGTTTCAAGTCACAGAGCACAACGTGATCCTAATAAACTCATAACCTGTTTTAGCAAACATGAGTAATTACAAACAAAACACCACGTAAGATGAGATTTTACATGCTCCCTCATTTTACCAAGGCTGAAATGTAAAGCAAATAAAATAAAACTCTGCCCCACTTGCCGTGCAAATTGGTTGCCTGGGGTATAATTATCCGATTAGTCCTCGCAAACCCTCAGTTGTATGTGCAAATTTAATTTAGAGGCCTCTCCCAACACAATAGCTAAACACGTTGCATAAACATTGTCCCTGCTGTGCAGAGCCCAGAGCTGAGACAGTTTTGCAGATCTGTTATGGTTGTCCCACGCAGGAAGATATGGAACTTGTGGGAATAAGTGGGGCAGCTGTAAGCATACAAATAACCTTTATTGCCCACTTCTATTCTCCTAGGAAAGCACGCATCTGGGCCAATATTATATTTATAATCTGTCACAAAATCTTTCCTGCAGGAAATTCAAAGCCTTTTTGGTACTTTCTTGAAGCTTTATGTTAAATTGGTTTCTAAGATTTTTATTTCTATCTCTGTCAAGCAATAATACTGATTTTTTTTTCAAGATTTTATTTATTTATTTGACAGAGAGAGAGGGGTCACATGTAGGCAGAGGGGAAGGCAGAGAGAGAGGGAGAAGCAGGCTCCCCGCCAAGCAGAGAGCCCAATGCGGGGCTCGATCCCAGGACCCTGAGATCATGACCTGAGCCGAAGGCAGAGGTTTAACCCACTGAGGCACTCAGGCACCCCAATAATACTGATTTTTAAAAAATGCTTTCATAATGTCTTGTCTGTTGCACAGGAAGGTAAGATGAGGCCCTAGCCTTTGTTGAGTCCAACAGTTTCATTTTGCAGCGAAAAAAACTCCAAGAGAGCAGTTCTAAGAGACAAGGGCCTGTTCAGGTAACAGAACACCCCCACCAAGTTCCAGAGCAGCTGCCACCCTGTCAAATGCTCTGTTCACACCGTGGGCTGCTTCTCACAGGAAAAAACCATGGTGCAGTTTGTACTGGGTTTTACTGGTCTGAAACTGAGAAGCATACAAAGGCTACTGCTGAGATGCTGAATGTGGTCCCCTCCCCTCCATTCTTCACTCAAGCCATTCCCTTCAAAGAACTGATTTTTCACCCTTTCCTCAAATATGGGCGAGGAAGAAAATAGGAACACATTTGCTACATTCTCAGCTGTACTATCTAACAGTACCAGCCAAATGTGGCTATTTCAATTTAAATAAAATAAAAGTTTGGGACACCTGGGTGGCTAGGAGCCGGTTAAGCTTCTAACTCTTGATTTTGGCTCAGGTTGTGATCTTGGGGTCCTGGGGTGGAGCCTCGGGCTAGGCTCTGTGCACAGACTCTCTGCTTCTCTCCCTCTTCCTCTGCCCCTCCCCCTGCTCCTTCTCTCTCTTTCTCTCTCTAAAATAAATAAATACATCTTAAAATATAATAAAAATTTAAAAATCAGTCTTCAGTTGCCCTAGCCACGTTTCCAATGCTCAATAACCACGTGTGGCTAGCGCAACTAGACTGAATAGGCCGGGATATAGGACCCTTCCCCGGTCACAGAAGTTTCTACTGAGTGGCGCTGCCATCCCATCCGGATATGAAGTTTGGCACTTTTCCATTCTCTGGCTTTGGCCCTGGCTGGGAACCTTTTTCACAGTCATGGGTGGGCTGAAAAACTCCTCCCTGAAGAAGTCCTGTGTCTTTGTCTGTTAGAACTGCTCTAACACTATCGACAGGCTGGCTTATATGTTGGAGAAATGTCTTTCTTACAGGTCTGGAGCTGGGAAGTCCAAGATCAAGATGCAGACAAGTTCTGTGCCTGGTGAGAGACGTCTTCCCAGTTCACAGATGGTCCTCATCCCCTGGTGTCCTCCCAAAGCAGAGCGGCGAGGGGCTTCTCCAGCATATCTTTTATGAGGGCACAAATCCCACTGGCCAGGTTTCCATCCTACCACCCAACCACCTTCCGCAGGGCCCACCCCGTGCCATCGCATTGGGGGGTCTTAGGTTTCAACATACGCACGTGGGGACACAGACGCTCTATCTAGTGCATCATATCTTGACTTGGTGCCCTAATCTTAACCCCACCTGAATGTGAGGTTGATTCTTGGGTGCAGGAGTTTGGGTTTTCAGGCTTTTCTTTTCCATACCAATATTTCTTTCTCAAACACACACACACACACACATTTCTATTCGGTCAGATTTCTAAAGAGGAGAAATTAGATGCTGTATTTTATTGGAAACATATCTGCAGACAATTTAATAAAAATTCATCGCTTTTCATTTTCACCTTCGAGCGAAAAAAAGCATTTTGTCATCTTTGGCGTCAGTATGCATAGTGATGAAGAGGGCAGACTCCAAAGTCCATCCTACTGCTGAGATAGATTCCAAAACCCAGTTCTACAGTTTTCTAACTGTGTGACTTTGGGGAACTTAGTTAAGCCCCCTGAGGCAAGTCTAGAAAAGCCCTTAGAAGGAGGATGCCATTGTAGATGGGCTGAATTCGTGAAATCATCCCAGAAACGTTTTCTGTTTACCAGAGTGTCCTCTGGTTTTCAACTCCTGCCCCATTTTCCTGTCTCTATTCCAACCATCCAGATTGCCATGTGCAAAACAACTGCTCCTTCTTCTGTTTTTTTAAGATTTTATTTTTTTGTCAGAAGCAGACAGCACACACAAGCAGGGGGAACAGCAGGCAGAGGGAGAAGCAGGCTCCCCACTCAGTAGGGAGCCTACTGTGGGACTCGATCTCAGGACCCTGGGATCATGACCTGAGCCAAAGGCAGACGCTTAATCCACTGAGCCACCCAGGCGTCCCAACAGCTGCTCCTTCTAGCAGATCGGGTTCATCTGTGTTATGTGTCTACAGCAGGGCTGTCCTACAGATTCTGAGACCTCCAGCTTTTATTTTTCCTTCTGGACTGCACCGGTTTGCCCTCCTAATGAAGGTGGTCTTTCTGAAGGTGCACCTAACAGGCTATCTGGAATGGATATCCTACTGAACCAGTCCTGTTGTGCATGGCTCAGGTGCCTCCCCACTCCTTGCACTGTGGCTGCTGTGCAGTCCTGACCCTGAAGAGATCAGCCCTCAAAGCGGATCTTTCCCTTTGTCTTCCAAGGCCCTAAGGACTAGCGGGAACTTCGCCTTGGTAACACATCACCCTTTGCTTTGCCTGAAGGGTGTGGCAAATATTAATTGAGGTGGCAATGCTCAAAATTGTATTTTTTAATCTTTACAGAGTTCTTTATGTTGTAATTTTTGTTGGCCACTCTCGGGAGCAGAAGTCATTTAACACATGGCCCTTCCAAGAAGGAACTTACAATTTATTTGGGGAGGTCAAGCATACAACTGAAATGTGTGTTGCGATAGTAAAGATAGGTTTCTGGATTCCTTAGCTGTTGGGGGAATGGTTCCAAAAACTGGCCTACATGAAACTTCCACCAGCTTGCTAAGAGTGAATATTTCCATCCAACAGCATTGAAAACTTCTTTATGCGTTTATGACCATAGGAGATTCAGGCCCACCCCAGGAGAGGGTCTGGTTCCCAGGAGATAAGCTGAGTTTATGATTGTGAGGTAGGGAGTGAATATAGCCACGCTTCCTGGCACCAGAGGAAGAAGGGTGAGGAAAAAAAGATATTCTTTTAATAATGTCAAACAAATTGCCAATGGTAAATGATCTTAAGTTGATAATGTCAATGGTCATTTATTAAAATGTATAACTCATTAAAACTTTTAACATTAAAATATATGGTTTTTTCCTTGTAGGTAATTTGTGAGGTGGCTAGTGTGGTTATGTTCCTTGGTGGTAACAGAAGGTCACTGAATAGTTTCACATTTCTGACTCCTAAGAACAACTGCAGAAAACCATCCTAAGGAGTTGTAGGGGTAGCACAGGATCTCCCCAAGGTGACCAAAATATGTGGGATCCCGATATAGTCTCGAGAGACAGGCTACTGGTACAACAGGGAGTGCAAGAGGAAGAGATCAAAGAGCATCACAGTGGTTAGGCAATATTCATCAAAGGATCAGGGCCTTGGAGTGTGGCCTACTGTGTTTTGCAGCAAAGAGCATTTAGTATAAAAATAAAGTGAAACAGAAGAAAGCCGGACAGGAAAAGTAAGTTGCATAAACCCCCACATCAAAAGGTCTAGGTTTCCTCATTATCTTAACCAAGTCCACTTCTGTATCAGGTTCCCAGGTCCTGCTCCCTTCCAGACTGCCTCCCACCCTTTTCCTCTCCCCTCCCTCCCACAGGAGACGCCTCGGTCACATAGTATGAATGGAAGAGAAGTGAGGGGAAGGGATGATGTCACCCTGGGAGTGAAGATTTGTATGATGGCTGAAGGACCTTCTGGAATGTATTTTCCATGGCAGTTTCCTTTGTTGTAGAGTCAACAAATACCGATCTCACATACGGACTTCCCTGAGTCAGATGGCCATGGCAAGTTCTGTTGGCTGGGGCTGAGCAGTTGATGTTGAACGGGGCTACAATCGGGGTGAAAGAATGAAGCACTCCCCTTGGGTGCATAAGTTAGAGGGATGCCAAAAAACTCGGAAATCAACATAAATAAAATGTTAATATTTAACACAATACTTAAAACACAAGATTAATTCAAATGTCTATGAGGAATGCTGGAGAAGAGAACCCACGAAGCAACCTCGAGGAGCCTTATCCTCACACAGGAGGAGTGACTCACTCTGTCAGGATGGCTGAGGTTGAAAAGCAAAATCTTTGGGTGAGGTGAATAGGCAGCCACTGTTCTGAACTGTATCAACAGAGCAACGGGCGTAGCAACACAGAGGAAGGGCAGAGCCAAGATGGCGGAGAAAAAGGAGAGCTTCTAACCCCTGTGGGCTTAACCATTCAGGAAGAGGAGAAGACGATAAGCCTTCTCTGGGCACCCCAGCTACTTCTCAACTTCATTTCATTCTTGATGCTTCTGCCACAACACAGTAATTATGTAGTCATTTCCATGACTCTCTTGATCATTATATTAAATATGGTATGTCATGATAAATTCCAATTGTTGTCTCATTTGTACAGTGTACACTGTCTAACAAAGTAGTTAAGAAGTTAGATTCTCATTCAAATGGTGACTGTTCCTTTCGTAGCTGCATGTTTGGCCAACCAGTTAAGCATTTCTTTGTTCTTCAGTTTCCTGACCTGAGAATGGAGAGAAGGAAACCATGTGGTATGGTTGTGGACATTAGTTCAGCAAATTTATAAAAACTGCTTCAAAGCTCTGTAAATGCCAGCTCCTGGTGTTACCATTTCTCCCTAATTTGCTTGGGAGCAACCCATGAAAGGAAGAGTACCTTCTCTTATTTGATAATAGCCTCCCCTCACACCTCAAATAACCAGCGCAGTGGAAGGCATTGGAGGGCCACTGAAGAGTGGCCATGGACAAAGAAAGGAATACTGCCAGAAGGAACATATGAGGGGCACAGGTGGTGGAAGAGGTGAGAAATCCAAACTAAAGTTTCAAAGAGAAAAGGGTTTGTTTTTAGAGTGAAAAAAAAAATTGGCATGAAAATGTCCTATCAATGTGGCATTTTACTTAAGACTGAAAAAATGGGACAAAGAAGCACAAAGTGGCCCTTCTGGCTCCTGCTTACATTGTTCACACAGTGCTCTCATCGTCCGGGCCATCAACAGAGTGAATACAGGGAAAGCTGTTTGTAAACCCAAAAGCCCAAAACACATTTGCTTATCAACATCAAATGTAACTAGATGATCTGTGAGTCTGAATGTGAATTACAGGTAAGCTTTAGTAATTTTCATGTGGACCTAGGTTCAGATGGGAAGGTTTTTCACACACCACCCTGTTTGAGGTGCCTCATCTTGTGTCCCAAGATGGCTGCCCGGGTGGACGTTGTTCTTACGCCCACTTCTGCCTTCTAGGTTTGGATCTGGGTTTGATGGAAGAAAACAGAGTCATTTCAAGGTGAGGTAGTTTGAAACGACCTGAGCTGGGGACCCATGCTAGGATGGGTGGGTGCTACTTAGACAGCTTAAGGAGAGAGGTCTGTCTTGGAGTGAGCCTTCTGGAAGCTAGATTTAGGGGAGGTTCTTAGCTTAGCATCACCAATTGCAGAAGAAACCAGGGTCTTAAAGAAGTGAGTTCATCTCCAACTTTTTCACAGGATAGAGACCATTCAGAGGTTCATTCCTAAGTATTAGCTATGGTTTGGATATCACTAAATTCCTAATCTAATTAGATAGTTCCTCTTACACCCTCTTAAATTTAATTGCATTACACAAGAATAGATTTTGATTGAGGTTGTCAAAGGATGCTCCAGGCAAATGGACAATCCCAAAAAAGAGACCTTGTCTCCTTGTGAGCTGCATACCGACTGGGTAACTAAGCAGAGGATAGTATGAGGAAGCCCAGATTGTGGGTTTCTTGACCTTGGTGCAAATAAATAATGGGAAAGTTTCTGTCTTAAGTCCCCAGTGTGGAAAATGGAATGAATACCACTGGGGAGGAAAATGGAATAGAAGTGCTAATTGCTGCTTCATTGTTTTTCTTGTTACTCTAATAAGCTATTTTTATCAGTTTTTTGTGTTTGCTTTTTTTTTTTTTAAGATGGAGAAATTACCTTTCTTCTTAAAATTTATCCTTTTGGATAAAAATTCATTGGGAAAGTTAATATTTTTCTCTCCTGCTCTCCCTAGTCCTTCTGACCCACCTACCCATCACAATCAGCAACACACACCTAGAAGTTAGCCCCTATAGAGATATATTTTTTTAAGATTTTATTTATTTATTTAAGAGAGTGAGAGACAGACAGACAGAGATAGTGACAGAGATAACAAGAGTGAGCACAAGCAGGGAGGAGAGAGAGAACAGACTCCCCATTAAGCAGGGAGCCTGACATGGGGCTTGATTTCAGGACTGTGGGATCATGACCTGAGCTGAATGCAGCCACTTAATCAACTAAGCCACCCAGGTGCCCCTAGAGATAAATTTTTAACATTTTCACCTTGAGAGGAATGAAAAATTTTCTATAATTCTGAGTGGAGGGAAAAGTTACTACATAGTATCAAATTATAATATTCTTCAGAGGGTAAAAGAGATGCACATGATTTTTGTGCAATATATTCAAATACAAGCAATAAGAAGAAACTCTTTATAACTGATTATGCCACATAAATATTTGGGTATATTTAATGCTCATATAAATCATTTTGCAATTGTTTCAGCTTAGATGTATTTTCAGACACACTAAATGTCCTCTGAGAGTTCACTAATCTAATTGCTCTTCACATTCTAACAAAAGTAAACAAATTTCAATGGAAAAATGTCACTGCTTCAAGTAATACATCAGTGAAGACACGATTTCATTTTCTTAAATATTAGGAGTGACTTCAACTTGGCTAATACATTATAAATCCTTAACATAATAATTCATGCTAATAAATATGGTCCCTATTGTAATTAAATTTGCAGACCAGGGACAGTACATGTGACTGTTAATTTTAAGTGTCAACTCGACTGGACCATGAGATACATAGATATTCAGGCGAACACTGATCTCAGTGTTTCTATGAGGGTGTTTCTGGATGAGATTAACATGTAAAACAATAGACTGAGTAAAGTAGAGTGCCCTCCATAATATGAATGGGCCTCACCTAATCAGTTGAAGACCTGAATGGAACAAAAGACCAACCCTCCTCCAAATAAAAGGAAATTCTTTTTCAGTGAACTGGGGTGGTATAGCTCTTCCTGGTTCTACAGCACCTTCTGTCCTGCTGATTCAAACTTGGACATTTGCTCTGCAGATTTTGGACTTTTTAGCCTCTGTCATCTCATAAGCCAATTTTTTAATAATGAGTCTCTCTCTACAATATCCTATTAGCTCTGTTTCTCTGGAGAGCTCTGACTAATGCAACACACCATGGTCGACATTTTGCTCTTTCTTGGAGTATTGTACCTAGTGCGTAAGTGGTGGTGCTCAGGATTTTAGATAGCGGTCATATCATACAGAGTTGTCTTCATGGTTTTTTTCTTTCTTTATACTTAGCATTACATTGTGTTTTTTTTTCTTTGTCATACAGGTACCAGAAAACAATTTTAAATACTGTTTAATATTTTGTAATATAAATATGCCATTTCTCTATTATTTGACTTGAGGTTATTTTTAGTTTTTACTAGCATACATAAAGGTTTGATGAACATCAAAAAAAAGGTTTGATGAACATCTTTGAATGTAAACTTTGGTCTAATTTCTGATTATTTTCTTGTGGTAGATATCTAGGAAGGGAATTACTAGGTGCAGTCTATGTTCTCGTTGGCAGTGCCTAGAAGTATCTGGGTCACCTGAGCAACATACCAGACTCTAGTGACTGAATAACACTTCTAATAGTGAGGGTGATTAGTTAAGATGCAGGGACATGGCTTAAACAAAGATACTTACCTGCCCCTCCACAACCATCAGAATCTGCTCGGAGTAGAGCCCACCTATCTGTATTTATAAGACCTTTGCAGGGGTTTTAATGGTCAACCATGGTTGAGAACCTCAACCTTGAGAGCCTCAGACCTGTTTTCAAAGTCTAGGCAATATGCCTACTTCTCTTATCTTTTCTCCTTAGTTACAACCAGCTACAATTGTATTCACCAGGGATTCAGTTCCAAAATGACTTCGGTGTATCATTCATGTTAAGCTTGCTTCTCTGTCACTCCTAACCTCCAACCTTCATTTTAACCCTCACTTTTCCTATAACCATGCTCTTGACACTATTTTGAAGTTCTTCCATCTGGTCCTATTGATGTTCACTAAATGTCAAGGCAATGAACAACATTCTACTGTGAATTCCCTTGAGGCAGACTGGGAGATGGCTTGCTACCCTGCTCAGAGGTTGGTTGAGAAAGGCTCTGAATCAAGACTTCCTTCTTTCATAATTGACTTGCCTTTCTTCTCCTTTCCTATGCCATAATTTCCTTTTCTGAGGTCAGGGAACCATATAAGACCTCCTGTCTTATTCTAGTCCTCCTGTCTAGATAATGTCCTCCAGTCCTCCTGTCAAGATAAGTCATACTTAAGGACCTGGATGCTTTTCTTTATCCTTCATATTAAAACAACTAATGGTCGATATCTTTTTAGAGTCTGAATTAGGATCGTATCTTTTATTCCTCAACAATAAAGTTATCTATGATAATTACAATCTTTCTTTTCTGGAAGATTTGCAATTCAAGGAAATATTATTAGAGAAACAGATCTTAAATTTAAAGAAACAGATTCCACAGATGATACTTGACAAACTGTATGGTTGTCTGGTAGGGATTTGGCGGAGATTTTTGGTAAGGGTGGCCCACAAAATATCATCAAAGAAATGAAACCTTTGTGCATTAGTGAATGAGAGATTCTGCAGCTATGATAATAATAGTTCACACCTGTAAGTACCTCTTAACATTGGGAAGGTTGTATTTTTTATGTGATATGTAATTAAAGTTCAACAAACACACCACACCAATGCAAGATATTAATAATAGGTGAAACTGAGGGCAGAGGGAGAGGGAGTATATGGCACTCTGTACTCCATGTTCAATGTTTCTGTAAACCTACAAGTTCCCTAAAAATAAAGTCTACTTATGAAAAAAAAGTTCGACAACAATATTAGGTAGGATTTTTTTCATCTCCATTTTCCAGTTGAGGAATCAGGAAATGTAGAGCAGAGCCAAAGGCAAACCCAGATCTGTGACTCAAAGATGGAGCTCATGAACCACACCTGTGTCTGTGGAAGAAACCCACACACACTTATTTACCCTTTCTGTTCACATCGACGTTCAAGGAGCTTGGACAGAGTTGTCCCTGAGTTAGGAGGGATAAAGCAAACAAACCAACCAATCAATAAACAAAAACAATGTTCAGCCAAGAGTCAGAGTGTGAACCTGAAGAGGACTTGTGCAGAGAACCCAGATCTCCTTATGTTTATTCTCTCCCTTCAATGACAAGAGCATGACCATGTTTTAGAGTCTGTAATCATTCTGAGTTAGCTCTAAACAACCAAAATCAAGTGCCTCCATTGTTGGTATAGAGATTTCCTTATGCCAAGAATAAAGAAAACCATTCTTCACAGAGCCCAAGGGTGTAATCAGCGAAGACGCCAGCATCTGTGTTGAAAGATCCACCATTTGTGTTTGTGATGGCAGGGTAGGCACAGAAAACTTCTGAGAGCCTGTGATACTTTTAGCAGGCATCTGGCATTTGAGGCAAGACCATTTACCCAGAAAACTGCCTGCTCTTTCAGCTTGGTAACTGTGGACTCTAGCCAGAAGTGATTTTGGCTCCCACTTGTCCTTTCTAAATTCCTCTAAAGAGTGAGGGAGAGAGAGAGAAGGAGTGATTTTTTTCCTTTTTGGTAAATTAAATTAAAATAAACAAAAATATCTACTTATGTAGGTTGAAAATCCTTGGATAAGTACAAAGCTCTGATTGTATGGGTAGAAAGCTAGCTATTTGATCAATGTAAACACACACATACACACACAAAACTTTTCTTACTTTTAAAATGGGTTGAGACCCCATGGTTCCGAAGCCAGGGCACACAAATTTTAGCTTACCTTCACTGGTCTGGCACCTTCCTTCTACTGGCAATAAGTTTGGCTTGTACAGTGAGATTTTGAAGAGAGGTCTGAGTTTGATTAACTGTGCCTTTATGAATAACATCCTCAGAGAATTCCAGGCCATGTTCAGATTCTTGACTGCAGCAGCCATGGAGCCCTGGTGTATGGTTAAGCTTTTCCTTGCAACAGAAGAGTCTCACAGATCATAACTCTTCCAGCCTATAGCAGTCATTGCCTTTTTTTTTTTTTTTTTTGCAGGATGATAGTCCTAACATTTTCATTTTACTCACTCCTCAGCTGAGTTGTCAGTTTACTGAGAAGCATTAAATCCATTTTGATGTGTAGCTCGCTCCCTTCTGGGAGGTGGCTACCCATAGATTTGGGATGTCCTCAAGGGTGAAGATATGCCTAATTAGAGAATTAAGACAAATAGAAGGGGGAACGTCCTTAAGAATTATCTACAGGTGAGGTATTTCCCACTAGTTCAGTTTTTGAGTCTTCCCTTGGTGAGAGTTACTGTCTGTGGACTATTCAAATTATGGAGAATCAGCTGTAGTAACATTCCTGGGCCACACCCATGGTGAATCCAGCTATTAGATGGAGGAACTTTCCCAACTGGTCTGTCTGCCAGTTGGTAAATGCAATTGAGTGGAAAATCAGATGGCAGCTAATGTTTTTTCCTCCTCAACAGAGACCACCAAAAGGGGGGAAAGCCATTAATCTTTCCTATGTTAATTGAGAACACTGGATGCCATTATGAACCCTTTTCCTTTGGAGTCATGAGACTCATTTGAGTTCCAGTTCAAGTCTGTTGAAATTGTAATGGTAGTAGGCGTTATCATGTCACAAGGTATCATACTACAACATGAAAGCTTCTCATTCTACATGGTTCATAAAGCAAAATAAATTCTGAACAACCAATAAGGTGAGTTATACTTGGTATGTGAGTATGTATTTTCAGGAGAAGAAAATGTTCCAATGACAATATACTGCATCGGTTATTCAGGAAGCTTTCTCTTCACTGTGCTGTTCAAGATGCAAGATATCTATATTATATTCTGATTTGCTACCTCCTTTTTTCAGAAGAGGCAAAAAAGCTCAGTATTATTATATGTCATATACATGGATGTTTTGGAGGGGAAAAAGACCCTTGCCTTATTGATTTTTAATCAGCAATTTCTCTAAAAGAATCATTTCTAAAAGAATAGCCATTTTTATGGAGTTTACTGTACAAGAGAAATTAGAGTAAGCAATTGTCAAGGAGATGGTTCCCACTCAATCTTCTTTCCTTTAGAAATTTCTCCCCTCCAACCTGAGCTACCAAAGGTAACACACACTAACTTCTGCACCAGTACCATGTTTTCAATCAGGATTTTTGGATACTACCTCTTGCTCTGGACCTTTCTTACTGTCTACCTTCTCCTCCACCCCTGTCAAGCTGTATCATTTATTCCTTCAGAAACAGTGGCCAAAAAGAAAGAAACAGGATTTCGTTCAGGCCCAGATATCTCATTGGAAGTAATGAATAAAGTTCTTCAGACTGCTGTATGAAACTTATCTTTAGCTCAGGATTTCATATTTAGCCAAACTATCAATCAAACAGAAGGGCATAATGAAAGCTTTTTTTCAGAAAAGCAAGGCAAGGGTCTCAAAAGTTTAGCTTCCACAGACCATTTCTTAGAAAGGTACTGGACTTATATGCCTATTAAAGCAATTCTGCACCCAATTCTCAATTCTGATGATGGTGGGGAGGGGCTGGGCGGTGGTTTCCCATGCCACCAAACAATTCCGGGATACCACCTCAGTGTCCTGCAATCCAGCTTAATTCTGGCACTATCTACCAGGAGATGACATCAGATTCCATAGATTAAAGGTCAGTCCTACAATACTGTTCTCTCCCTCCCTCATTGCAGGTACCTATTTCAAGCCTAGGTTGTTCCATGTACCTCTGACTAATAGGATGTAGATCAGAGGTTCCCACGACTCCCTCCTTGGGTTTCATTAATTTGCTGGAGCACCCAGCTCACAGAACTCAGGAAATCCATTTGCTTACTAGATTTCAAGTTTATTACAAAGAATATTGAAGGTCAAGAATCAAGAATCAAATGAAAGCACATGTAGGGTGAAGTCTTAAACAAAGGAGCTTCTGTCCTAGTGAAGTTGGGTCCCAACATGGAGGCACATGGAAACCTTCTATTTCCCCAACCTGGAAGTTCTTCAAACACCTTCCTTTGGGATTTTTGTGAAGGCTTCCTCACATTGGCCATTGGTGACTGATTCAACCCTTAACCCTTCTCCTTTCCCTGGAAATCAGGAGGTGAATGTTCCAATCTTCTATTTATAGTTAGATCCCTTGACAACCAGCCCCCATCCTTAGGTGCTTTCCAGAAGTCACCTCATTAACATAAACCCAGTTGTGGTAGAAAGAGGTTTGTTATGAATAACAAGACACAAATTTCACTTTAATGGCTCTGAAGAGATTTCAGGAACTGAGGATAAAAAAATAAATATTATAACAAAATATTTTTAAATAGAAATAAATTAAAAAAAAAAAAAAGAAACCTGACAGACACTCTAGCTAATCCAGATACAGTAACACTGTGCCCTCTAATCCTCCACTGGTTACTTGCAAATTTAAGCCATGTGTTTAAGAGTTCACTGCATTTATTAAGCATGGAGAGTGCCTTGACTTCCCATTTTGAGAAATGAAGACACCAGTACTCCAATAATTGCTTCATATTCTCCTTCCTTCTTCTAAAATAAAAATATTTCTTTTTCATTCTATAGTTATGGTTGTTATACATATATATATATATATACATATCACATGTTCTTTATCCATTCATCTGTTGATGGGCTTTTTCCATAGTTTGCAATAGTTTGGCTATTGTAGACATTGCTGCTATAAACACTGGGTTACAAGTGCCCCTTCAGATCAGTACATTTGTATCTTTGGGGTAAATACCCAGTGGTGCAAATGCTGGGTCATAAGGTAACTCTATTTTCAACTTTTTGAGGAACCTCCATACTGTTTTCCAGAGTGGCTGCACCAGCTTGCATTCCTGCCAACAGTGTAGGAGGGTTCCCCTTTCTCCACATCCTTACCTATATCTGTTATTTCCTGGCTGGTTAATTTAACCATTCTGACTGGTGTGAGGTGGTATCACATTGTGGTTTTGATTTGTATTTGCTGATGCTGAGTGATGTCGAGCATTTTCTCACATGTCTGTTGGCCATGTGCATGCCTTCTTTGGAGAAATGTCTGTTCATGTCTTCCGCCCATTTCTTGATTGTATTATTTGTTCTTTGAGTGTCAGTCAGGATTCTTAATTGTAAGCAACAGAAACCACCTCGGCTGACTCAGGAAGAAAAGGAAAGGAGGAGGATGGGAGAACTGGGGCTTGGTGGCCAAGAGCACTTTAAAAAATGCACCCAGCAGAAGTGGTCTAATAGTAGAAGTCAGGGGAGCACAAAGCAGGGCGGTTTGTACTTTAAACACAGATGGCACATGCAGCTATGTGTAGCACCACTGTCACAGCTCCCCAAGAACTGAATTGTACCCCCAAACACGCTTCTGGGTCTTCACACCACTATCTGAGGACAACCAGGTTCTGGGTTTTCAGAACGCTGATGTTTTCTGGTCTGCACTGGTCCCTAAACGCCTGGAGGGGATGGGTGGGGCAGGTGAAGTCATCCCCGCATTCATTGGCTGGTGGGTCTCCGGGATGGGAGGGACTGCGGGTGCATCTGCTTTCCAGTTTGGACCTCAGAGCTATGGCATTAGCTCACTAGCCTATCACAAGGGAGCACTCGGCTCCTCTTTCCCTCACGGTGGGGTGAGCCACAGCCTGGGAGGGGAAGGTTCAAACTCTCACCGGGACCAGGATTATGTAACCTCTTTTATCACCACCAGGGTGTGTCTCCTCAAACTGGCAAGGAAGACAATAAATAGCTTTCAAGTGTTTCATTTTAAAATCTAAAATAAATACATTTTTCTTTCTTTCTCTTGGTGAGGCTTTTGAGCATCATTTTTTTTTAACTTAACCCATCAGCATTTGAAGTCAAGAGAGACATGCAATTATGAGCAAGCCATTTACACTTTCCCATTGAATTATATAATTTAAACGGGTGAATTTATGCTGTATAAATTATATCTCAATAAAACTATTATTTGACGAAAAAAACCTCTAGCCCCTCAATAAAGGCTTGGCTACTAGGAGGAAAGGGTTGGTGTCTGGGGGTCTGTGTGGTGGGACCTCAGGAGTGGCCTCCTAAGGTATGTTTGCATGAGCTTGCAACACATGTGAATTCACGAAACTTTGACCAAGAGTTATAAACTGTAAGACTCAAGTTCATCAGAGAATGTCAAGTGTCGCTGAGGAGTTACCTGTAGGGAGAGGTTCTGCTCCGGCCCCATGCAAGAAGCAGTGGGGAACTGGTCAGTGTTAGAGCGGTCCTCTGGGTGCCAACTCTGCGGCCAACTGCTGACACAGCTGGGCTTCACCCAGCTGAGCTGTGTCCTCTCAACATTGCCTCTGCTATAGTGTTCTTGAGAGGTTCTATTTCCAAACCTTGTCATCAAGCTCAGTAACAGTGGGTCCCCTGTCTTTGAAGAAAGTCTGCTGCAAAGACAAGGTCCCCTCAACGTTGTGGCCTTTATTTGGTCCCCATATCATATTTCAACAAGACTCATCAATGTTGGTTTCTGCAGGGCAACGGGTACCTCGGGACTTTGAAAGGTCAGCACAATGGATGAAAGCTGGAGGTCTTCACCATGGGGCACTCATAGACAACGGGGCTCCCTGGCTGGATGGGACCGTGAAGGGGGTTAGGCCAAGTTTATCTTTGCTTTTCCTAGTGACATGGGAGACATTGAATACTGCACCCCAAGGCCACTTGGGACATTTTCTTTGCTCTACAAAGTGAGTAGAAGTCTACATGTAAGCCTTCTCCTATTCAATCATTTATTGTTAGTGTAACATCTACACATTCTGCTACATTCCAAGGGGGCCAGAGGGAAAAACACTTCACATATCGAAGCTGACCTGGGATTTCTCAGGGTCTGCTGGGAAGGTAGGCGTGAACATAAACAGCTGTAATAGAATCTGGTTCATTTGGGTTTGGAGGATGAGATCTCTACTTAGATAAGGTAATTCTTAAAGCTGTGATCCAAATGATGAAATTAATCCATAGACACAAAGAGCTTTTATAAAATACCACTGACAGGCTATGAGCCCCACTAAACAATAAGGATTTTATTAAAAAAAAAAAAATTCACAGAGGATTCGAATGTGCAGCTAGAGTTGAGAACCCCTGTTTCCAACAATTTGTTTAAAAGTAGAGAAATAATGCAGTGATACTCAGTACATATTCTGTAAGCAAATTTTGGCTATGGAGCTTAACAGATAATTATTTTCTGACTTGTGAATTTAGTTACAGGAAAAACTTTGTCAGGCATATGATTTAAATGAATAGTTCTCAGCTTTTTGGTCTCACGACCCATTATGCTCTTAAATATTATTAAGGATTTAAAGAACTTTTGTCTGTTATGTGAGTTATATCCATGGATATTTACAGTATTACTGTTTTAGAAATTAAGACCAAGAAACTGTAACTGTATTTTATATTAATTCATCTAAAAATGACATTAAGAAACCCAACACATGCTCACACCAAGAGTACAGTCTCATGAACAATAAGGATGTTTTTGAAAACAAAAATGATTCAGTGAGAGGAGAGGCACTCTTTCCCATTTCTGTAAATCTCTTTCCTGTCTGGCTTAATAGGAGGCAGCTGGATTCTCTGCTCTGCCTTCATTCAATCTGTTGTGATATCTCACATGATGTAGACTCGGAAAAACTCCACCAGACCCTTGAGAGAGAACGAGAGGGAACAGCAAATGATGTTTTAACATTATTATGAAAACAGTTTCAATGTCCAGACTGCACTCAGAGTCTCAGGGTCCCCACTGTTGACATCTTTCCATTCATTCTCCTAACCGTGTTGTCATTGCAGATGAACTAGGAAACTGAGGCTCAGGAAGGTAAAGAAGCCTCCCGGGATCACACGGTGGGGACAACGGGGCTGGGATTTGTTGGGGGGGGGGGTGACAGCCAGAGTGGGAGCCCTGCCACCACACGAGTCCCATCTCAACAGCTCACACAATACTTAATAGTTGTTTAATTTCTTCACTCATCCACCACTCATGTTGATAGGATATTGTTCCCTCTAGACTTGTTTGAAGAGCTTAACAAACTCAAAAGTAGTTATTGTTAATTTTTTTCAAATATCTCAAGGCAGCCTTCTAATTCGTTTGGATTAATAAGAGGCCTTTTAGAGTGTCAACAGTTATCAAATGACTTTTCTCATCCTCATAATTGTGAGTTATTGGGCATGATCGTAACATTGGCAAGCGATTGCTTTTATCTTTTTTTCCTTTGTTTTAAATACAGTCTGTCCTATCCTAACCCAATATTTGACATCCTAGTAAATTTTGTTTTACGGAAAAAGTGAACAACCAAAAAGCCCAACAAACTCATTGTTTCAGTGAAGTACAAATGGATGGAAGCTAGAGAGTTTCAGAGTCACGGTGAAAGGTTGTTTTTCATGCAAAAATTTCAATAGAGAGTTTTTTTTAAACCACAAGGTTATAGCTATAAAAGCTACAATTATTGAGTAAAATCTAGCTCTGATTACATCCTCCCTTCCTACAAAACTGATGTCTTTTCCACTTAACCAGCAGCACTAATGAGTGGTCCTAACCAGTGCTTCCCACTTCACTCTCTAGAAGTCTCCTTTGTTATGGTAAGTAAAACCCAGAGTCACAAACAAGGCAACTAAATTGGATAACTATTTTTTTGTTGATGTTCCTGTTTGTAGGTTGTTTTTTTTTTCATTTTTGCCTTTCTTCCTAGGTGTCATTTGCAAGTCCTAGATCCTTATTAAGATTAATAGAATGTCCCATATAATGTAATCTATGCTCACTCTGTATTAGGCCAAATTAGAAGGATTTGTGTTGTAAGAATTTAGGCAGCAGAAGAAATAAAAGGGCTGTTCTGTACTAAACAACTTAAGTGTACTAAAATACACTTAAACCTACTGACATATAAACACTTTCTCACTGATTGTTTTTTAGCAAGTGATTGTTAAGAGAAAACTGTAAATGCAGACTCATCTCCAGGATAACTGCAGAAAAAAATTGGGAAGCTCACTTAAAACATTTCCTCTTTTTTCCCCCAAGAGTATCCCATTTTAATCTTTCTTTATTCTCTTGTGAATCCTAGCATGAATGATAGGGACAATTAAGATCATTCTTCCAAAGATTTCAGTTGACTAAAGTAGACTTTCACAGGGTGATAGTCTTTACAAGTTAAAAAAGGTTCAAATAGCTGCTCATACATTATTTGCCATATTTACCCTTAATTCTTTTACTCTGAGTTGCCATTAGAGGTTTTTTTTTTTCCTTTCTTCTAAATTTAGGTGAGAATTGTTATTTTACATAGACTTTCCATTTTGATATTATGTCATACTTTGAAAATAGCTCCATGGAAGAGATCGGTAACATTGTAAGAATTAGGAGGAAAATTCTGAAATAGTATCTTCAAAAACTCTTAAAATTGAAAGAGTTTTCAACTGCAAAAAATAATAATAATAAGCTTATAAGGACTTGATGATGATGACAATTAACAGTGGTCAAGTTTCTCAGAAATTATATGCTTAGGAAAAAACATTACCTGTATTTTGCTTGAATAAAATCATTAAAATAATTTTTAGATCTCTTTTCATACAATTATGTTTGAATACTTTTCTCATCTAGTGAAATACCAAGTACAATTAGAATAACACAATTTTAGAAATATATACTATCTAGTTTCCACTAATGTATAATCACAAAGTAACTTACCAGGTCTTAAAAACAGAGCTTTTTGCTGTTTTGGACTCAGCACTTTTAGTGAGTGTGATAATGATCTTATCAACAGGTCTGCTGATTCTCAGAATGGAGGAAAACAAAATCTTTCACCTGGCAGGCCATCACATTAATTCCACGACTTTTATGGAAATATCGTTGCCCGAATAAGAAAAATGGTTCTTTTATATTTGGCTAAATGAATCTGATAGAAGAGTAAAACATGGAATTTTCCCAATCCTTGCCAAGTTGTTTGACCGCTTTATAACATACAAAATTATTTCACTTTGTCTCTGAGCAAAATAAAATTCTCAAAGTGGAAATTTTGCTTGTGGAGCAATCTGTAGATTTGACATGGTAACTAGGCTTAATGGCAAGATATGCAAGTTTGGCTTTCTTTGCCACATCTATTTTAACCTTTTACATTTTAAAGGAAATTTCTTTATTGAAATCAAAAGAGCTATAAATGTATGAGTATTTGTTGGATATCACGTGGAAAGCCATTATATATGTCAACGGGGAGCAGTTCACTTAGGAGTTTGGATGCTCATGTTACCTGAGGGCTATCACGTTTCTTTTTAAAAGCATGTTTCCTTTTCATAGCCTCATTTAAAGTAGACTTAAATTCCCCCTTTGCACCTATTTTGCCACTAAAATAGAAGTTTATCATTAATTTCAAAACATACCTCAAACCACTAGGAACCACAGGCAAGGTTAATGCCTAGAAACACACCTTCATCATTTTGGTCATCCTGTTCAGTTTGCCGCCTTTTTATTTTTTTATTTTTTTTAATTTATTTAACAGAGAGAGACAGCGAGAGAGGGAATACAAGCAGGGGGAGTGGAAGAGGGAGAAGCAGACTCCGTGCTGAGCAGGAAGCTCAATGCGGTCTCATGATCTCAGGGTCCCAGGACCCTGGGATCATGACCTGAGCCTAAGGCAGATGCTTAACTGACTGAGCCACCCAGTTGTCCCTCAGTTTGCCTTCTTATAATTTCGTAAGCATTTATTTATTTTTTAAAGCAAACAATTGTGTGCATTACATACATTAAAATAGATTTTTTGATTGGATATCGTTTGCCTTCTTTAATTTTATTTTTAATATAACATTTGTATATATTTAAAGTGTACAACAGGATGACTTGATATACATATACATACAGTCAAACTAATTAACATATTATCTCCTCACATAGTTACCCTATTTTTTGGTGCTGAGAGCAACTATGGTCATCTAAATATCTGAAACTGTGTGAATATGGGAACCAAACTACAAGGCAGCCACCCGACAGAACACCACTTAAGATGGTGATTTCCCCTTATCCGAGGTTTTGTGTTCCACGATTTCAGTTCCCTATGGTCAGTCATGGTCCAGAAGCAGATGATCCTCCCACTGACATAGCTTCAAAAGGGGAAGAGTAGCCTGATGCTATGCCATCGTGCCTACGTCATTCACCTCCCTTCATCTCCTCACAAGAAGGGTGAGCACAGTAAATAGCTATTTTCAGAGAGAGAGAGAGACCACATTCATATAACTTTTATTACAGTATATTGTTATAATTGCTCTATTATCAGTTATTCTTGTTAATTTCTTACTGTGCCAGATTTGTAAATTAAACTTTATCGTAGGTACATAGAAGAAAAAAAACATAGCGCATGTAAGGGTTCAGTAGTGTCTGTGGTTTCTGGCATCCACTGGGAGTCTTGGAACGTATCCCCCACGGACAGGAGGGCACTACCATATATAAAGTGGAAATATGATGCCCTACAATTGTAAGCTGACATGAGAACATGCTCTTAAATTACCTGGAAGATGATAAGCGTCAATAAGTATTAGTTTTTCTTTTTTTAAATACACACTTTCCTAGAGAGAGCTGTATTCGTCAGGATGGACTCTTCTCCTTACAAGCCACAGAAACGCCACTCACACTTAAGAGGCTTAAGTAAAAAAAAGAGCATCCACTGACTCATGGAACTGGGAAGTTCAAGGAGCTGAACTTCAAGCAGAGATTGATCTAGACCTGCAGAGAATACAGGTCTCTTTCTCTCTCCCAGCTATGTCTCTTTCTATTGGTTTTATTCTCAAGCAGGTGCCTTCCATGCTGTGGCGAGACATCCCGATGTAAATCCCAGCTTTTCAACCTCTTGTGAAATTAAATGCCTCTTCTTCACTGGCTCTTCATTGGTGTAGGGTGTGGTCCTGTGCCCACCGTGAACTAAGCACTCTGACTCCTTAGCCAGCCTTGGGTCAAGAAACAAAACCGGGAGCCTCGGGTTCTAGCACATTAACATGTACCCTGACTGTGGGAGATCTTCCGAAAGTGAAATCAGAATGTTGCATCCAATCAAACCGATACCAGATGCTGGGCAAAAATAGCAGATATTTCTCTAGCAGATATCAGGTTGTATCCTCATCCCTCTGAGAGAGCCTGATGCATTCGTTGACTTGCACACATGCACACAGTAGGGTCTCAGCAAGCAGTTGTTTTACTTACGTTTAGAAGTTGCCAAGAGCCTAGAGGAGTGTCGCCCTTTTTAATTTTTTTTCTCTGTAGGTGGGTGTCATTAATACAGGTGTGCAAACCCAAGTGTTAACAGCAACTCCCATCTTGGCTCCCCTGTTTACCCCTACAGCACTATTGCAAATTGTTGCCATGAGAATATAGGTCTTCTTTCAAGAATATTATTATCATGCCCACCTGCTTTGTTGCGCAATATGTAATAATAAATGCCATCAGAATGGAAGTCAGAGTGTGGGGGATGCTTATAGCAGCCTATCCCAATAGATATCAGCAGTTAGAAACGAAAACATCTTTTTATACAGACACATTTGAACCAAATCACAGAGTCATCTTTTAACAAGAATGGAGCAAACATTTGCATCAATCCAACTAATTGCTAGGCTGACTTAACTACATGCATGTTCAATATCATAAAGGAAAATAATATCCCTGTACAGAGAATGCTCAAGGCAATACTTTTTTCTTTGTTTTTTTGGAACATAACTTCATTCTGTGGTGTATTTTTTTCTAGTAGTGTGATGAGCCAATTTTAGGGGAAATGAAAGCAGGGAGAATGAGAGGATTGGCTCCAAGGACTTCATTCTTGCAGATTTCCATCATTTCTACCATGGCATGCTTTTTCTTGACCTTAAAAGATCATGTATGATCCAGTTTGAGGCTGGGTATTTTTGTTCCATTGTATATCCTACATAACGAGTCATTCGTGGTATGAATTTCTTATCCCATCTTCCCACCCAGCATGATTTCATGTCTTCCGGAAGCACTAACCTTAGCAACACTTACTGTGTGCAAGAGGAAGGAATGCCCCTTTCTGGCCTTCACTGAACTTAAAGTCTGTGAGACCTTAGACACTGGGTTCTGACTTTCAGAAACAAAAAGCAAATAAACACACACACAAGGCCCAAACAGAAACCCTAGGAACAGTCTATGTGCTAAAAATAGGTCCCTTGGAGCACCCTTCTCCTTGTCCCAGATCCTTTTTTCCACAAAACAAAAACAAAAACAAAAACAAACAAACAAAAAACCCCAAAACCCACCACCACCACCACCAAAAAAAAACCCCATACAATCTTTTTGTCTATGGAAGAAGTTTCATTGAGCAAACAGTTTTTTACCAGTCAGTTTAGTTCCATAAGAAGAAAAAGGAGGGGAAAAAAAAGGGGGGGGCTGTTTTCTAATTTCTGTTCTTCAGGACCTGAATGTAGGAAAAATTCCTTCTCCAGCTTTGCCCTCCCTGAGTGCTTACGAGGTGTACCCGCAAGTGAAGCCACACTGAAGTCTGCTGCGTGGAAAAAGTCGGGAGCTGTGCTGTAACTCACGTTCTGTGCTGGGGCACATGGGAGCTCTAAAATTCATTTTCTCACCCAGAGCCAACCAAGGACCCTGACTACAGGAAAGTGGGTTCACTTAGACCTGACACCATGTCTGAGACATGAATCTTAACTCATTCATTCACCCACTCACTGATTCATTCTTTTTTTTTTTTTTTTTTGGAAAGCAGCTCCAGCTAAGTGATGATCAGGAGCAATGACTTCACATCGCCATGCTTTGGTCAAATGTGGAAAACAATATAATCTGCCACACAGGGTTGTTGTGAGGTATGAATCATCTATAAAAGAAGAGTTAGCACAGAGCCTGACTCCCAAAGCCAAGCCTGGCTTCCAGAACAAAGCTGTTCCTGAGAACACAACTTATTTTTAAGTAGAGAGAAAAACATGATTCAAGAAATGAAGGAGGTCGAGATTTTTGCTGGATATTCTATTTGCCTGATCTAATAAAGCAGTCACTAGCCACCTGCAGCTAGTTATGTTTAAATTAAAATCAATGAAAACTAACTAAAATTAGACACTAATTCCTCAGTCACGTTAGCCAAAAGTCAAGGGTTCAATGGCTTGGACCTTAGTGACTAGCAAATTAGGGCAGATACAGAACATTTCCATCCTCACAGAAAGTTCTATTGACTGTGGTGTTTAGGTTGTATTCCCTATATTGGAATCTGCATAGCTCTTTTGCTTAACATTATCCTGTAAAATACTCATTCATCTTCTTGTGTGCACAAAGCCTCATGTTCTATTCAGTGGGGTTGCAAAGATAAATATTCCTACCTTGAAGAGACTGCAAGCTTACTATCTAAAAAAAGAAGTGAGCCATGCTCGTAATTAATGACAACACACACACTGTGGGATGGTTCAATATTTATTAGTCAGTGCAGTACGTAGGGCTAATAATCTGGATCTCCGCAAGAATGGTGGGTGTCTACAACAAAGAAGCTTCTATTAAAGATAAAACCCGTAGGAGTTCTTAAACTCTAGGATGGAAGCAAAATCAGTCCCTGTGGGGGTGGGGTGGGTGGCAAGTACCTGAGTTTTAAAAAGACTTCTATCAGAAAGCTTTATAATCATGCAGCTCTAAAGCAAAGAGCCACCTATTCTTGGTTTGGAAGTTCTGATCGGGACAACTAGCACAATAACGACGCTTGAGGATAGTAGTCTTTTACTGAGTAACAGGAAAAACTGCTTTCAATGGGAGCTGAGTGCATCACTACTGAGATTATTAAAACACCAACTGATATTTTTCCCAGCAGGAGAAGCTGGTATTAGTCAAGAGATTAGGGACCTAGACTAAGGGAGAAAAGAGGATTATTAAGAGAGGAGATATGGAGACCTTATTACCTGGCAGCCTCTGGAAAGGGGCTGAAGGGAGAAGTAGCCCTAAGAATCCCCTGTAGGGCATTTACCCTGGTAGGGGAAGCAATCAGAGCTTATCATTTTTCTAGTGGTGAGCCATTTGGATGTTGCAGAAAGGGAATGAAAAGAAAGCGAGAAAGGAGGGGAACAAAGAGAAGGAGGAAGCCCTCACACAGATTCCCCACTAAGCACAGAGCCACACAGACACAGGACTCGATCCCAGGACTGAGATCATAACCTGAGCCAAAATCAAGAGTTGATTAACCGACTGAGCCACCCAGGTGCCCCTGAAATGATTTTTTTTTTGTTTGAAAATACATACAGCTATTTGATATTCCTACAAATCTTCATCCAGTAAACTTCTTCAAGTCCACATGAACAGCTAAATGGTGCACTTTGTTTTAAAGTTTGCCAAACTGAATATATCCAAACTTCTTCCACAGGGCAATCTCTGTCTTGCCATTTTAGGATACAGATTAGGCATTGCTTAAAAAATCTTTTCTGATCCATGTAACCCAGATGTCAGCTTAGGTCACCTTGCCCTTAAGAAGTCCAGTGCCTGCCTCAAATTCCTTTAATTTGTAGGTGTTTGGTTTCTTTTCAGCTACCTCTGACTCATCCAACTGGTTTCTGTCCTGCACCCCTGCTGTCGGGATCTGCATCTGGCCGCTGGGCAGTTCTGTCTCCCCACAGATCCCCTTTCCCTCCATTCCTGCCCTCCCGAAAACCACTCTCATGCCACAGCTGTGTGCCTTCACTAGAGATCTGGTGGCAATGGTAAAAGGATAGGGAATGATCCCACAGTCCATTTCAAACTGTATATTAGACTGTCCTGTTCTTCAGAAACCCCCTTAGCCCTCTACACCAACCCTGGTTCCAGCTACCCACCACTCTGTTTTATTCTCTCTTCTGTTTTCCTCCACAAGGTCTAGTTGACTTCTTGGACAGAGTAGTTTGTTTTCCCATTGTCGGGAATATCTAATCCATGTCCTCAGGCCCACACTTTCCTTTTCTAAATATTTTGTCACAATATTTTCCTAAAAATGGCCTTAGTCTAGTGCCTACTGACTACATTTAGACCCATGAACTATTCTCAAGGGTGAAATGAAATTCAATATATCTCATTTTGTGGTTAGATAGTTTACTTTTTTGGTTTATGACTTCATTGTTTAAATTTTAGGAACATTTTATGATGTGCTAGCTTTTTAAAAAAAATTAGAATAGAATCCAATTTAAGATATTGAAATCTCACACTGCTATGGCAATGTCTCAATACTATCGTTTTTCTTTCATGCTTATCTTACCTCCTTCTGCAATCTGTACTCTCTGAAGGATCATTTCCATGAGGGTGATAGGTCTCTAAGACCTTGACCTCAAGTGCTCTACTGTAACCCCAGCCTCAGATTTCCTACAACTCTCACATCCCCAGGAATGGCTCTTTGTGCCTCATCTGTCACTAAGGTCTCCTTTTTTGTTCTTTTATGTCCACTTCACTTACCCCTTATTAAGCCCTGACTCTCCACACTTATTCAAATGCCTTTATTACCGTTGTAAAATTCCCTGCTCCTTTATGCATTTTGGAGACGTATTTTGTCTATTGCCTTCATGTCTTCTGTAGCTGCAAAATGTCCCTCAATAAATATTTGTTGTATTAGAAAGAATAAAAGAAATATTTCTTCTAATCGGTAAAAAGTATTTAAAGTCATTTTTTGACTTGAGAAAGAATCCAATTTGTTTCTCCCTAGCAGATTTCCAGAGGTTTCCAAATATAAAAAGCTTCTGGATACAGAATCTTGTTTAAGATAATACCCATTTTTCTCTTCTAGTCAAATTTGGTGTTCATGTAAGTTGTTAATGTTCTCACTGGAACTTGTAAGATTGATCATATTGTTCTCCTCTTTTTCACTTGCTCCACTGGAGGAAAAAGTCAGATTTAGAATACCATTTTAAGACTGATTCTTGGGAGCACCTGGGTGGCTCAGTCAGTTAAGCATCCGACCCTTGATTTTGTCTCAGGTCATCACCTCAAGGTCCTGGGATGGAACCCCGTGTAGGGTGCTGGACTCAGTGGGGAGTCTGCTTGAGATTCTCTCTCTCTCCCACCTTCCTTTACCTCTGTCCCTCTCCCTGCTCACTCTCTCTTTCTCTCTCAAATAAATACATAAATCTTAAAAAAGAAATGTGTTAAGACTGATTTTTGAATATGTTCAAAGGACAGTTGCCTTGCGTCAATTTCTTTACCCCTCTAACACAATAACGATAGGACCTATTGGCTCCTGTGTTCCTTCTCGGGTCCTCTCATACTAGATTTAGGATTTTGGAGGACAGTGAATTTAAGAGGGAAGGTTTTATTTTCAATGTTCTGGTATACCCAATGACTTTTAAATGCCTTATGAATATTTTATAAGTGGGTTATTAAAGTCCAATGAACTACTTAATTGGTAATGAGTCTTTTCACTTATTTACTTTTCAGGGTAAGAATTAAAAACAAAATTTTGTCAAATCCTTTGCTAAGACATAGCCCACATCCCTACAGTACATTTGGAGACTGAGGTACATCCTACTGTGCCCATAACCCCTGAAACCCCCTCTGTCAGCTCGTGATCCAAGCATGAGCAGCTGGGCAGGTAAGCGAGAGTTGTGTAAGTGGGATGGGGGTGAGGGGGAGGAATTAGCATCGCCATGTTTCATGTACACGCCCTCGTTTATATCTCACTTGCAAGGCAGGAAATAGCACAGCTCCAGTATAGACTGCAAGGTCTACAGAAACCTTCGCAAGAGAGCCTAGCAGTGTTCAGCTTTGAGCACCAGCTTCAGGAACTTCATCCCCCTTCCTCCAGTCAGTCTTTTCTCAGAAATTTAATGGGTACCACGCTTCATTGCTGCTGAATTTCTATAGTTATTTTAATTTACTACGTGATTTAAACCTCAATTATATGCTTTTTCATGTTAATATTGTTATAATTGGGTAGTGCCAGGAGCTTTCATAACAGTGGAAGGGGAACAGGAAATCATAGTGTTGAATGCTGGCTTACTATTAACTATCCATTTGGCTCTGCCCAAATCATATCCTCTCTGAACTTCTGTTTCTCATGTGAAAAAGGGGTATAAAAATTCAACATTGTTGCAAAAGCAACTTTTGCAAGTATTCCTGGAATAAATATTAGCTATTATAAGTTGTCATATATTTAATTTTTATCTCCATTAATATAAATAGTGTATTCTGAAAGTATGTGTTAAAAATTGTGAAGAGTCTGAAATTTATCCTACTTGCAAGCTGACAGTTTAGCCTGCCACAGTTTCATGGATGTTAATAGTGGACATGATGCCCATGGATCAGAAACAAAAGACAATTTATTACTGATAGCAATGGCAGTAGACAGAATATCAACATTTTGATACCAGTTCTTCGAGCCGCAACTCCCACAGTGAAGAAGTCTGGAAGATGTCTGTAAATGCAGTGAGTTGCTTTACAGGGCAGGAGCCCTGAGCTTAAGGAAACAGTTCTTTTTAAAACAAGTAAGTGTGTCTGCCATTTGTTCCATAGGGAGGTTTTTTCCAAAGTTATAAGAAACCTACCCTGAATTCTGAAAGACCTCAACTCCATCTCTCAAGACTGCTATATAAACACCCTTAGAAAATACAGTGGGGAACAAAAGGCAATCCATGCCTTGCTCACAACACATATAGAAATATCAGGAACATGGCATATTGTCTTCCAACAATATGCTTTATGGTTTATAATCAATAGACAACTTTAAATTTAATTACTGAGCTTTAGCTATGATTTAATAATTGGGATTGAGATTATCATTCCATAGTAAAAAACAAGAAAACTGAAAAATATATTTGGCAATAATTTTCATACATTGGATAACAGAAAACAGAGGGCTCTGATCCCCAGAAGACAAATGAGAGTGGAGCCCTGCTATTGCTCTCATTCTCTGTTTACAGGCTTTTCTGGACCTCTGTGGGGGCAGGGACCAGAAGGGACTATTCCAAATGAAGAAAACAGACTTGTTGAATTAACAAGATAGAGTTCAGAGAAGCTGAAATACTTGGCATTTTTAGGAAGACTATCCAAGAAAAGGGAGCTACATAGAGAGAAAGCTCCAAAGATCTGCATAAAATTCTCTTTTAGAGGGCAGCTGAATAGAATTCATATGCACAGGATAGAAAGCTATGTGGCTAGGCCAAAAAAAAAAAAAAAAAAAAGATCGTGGAGCCATAAGATAAGTGGTTTCTAGAGTTCAAACAGACCTGGGAAATATTCAAAATCTAACTACCCAGAGTAGAGAGTCCTTGTTAAAACCCCAGAACTATCAGTAGAGACCCCAGAAAAATCATGCTTTAGTAGCAGAGCTAAGTTTCTGTTAGATTAAAGCGATTCTAGATTTTCTTTTTAAAAAACTTGAAAACAAGCCTCAAAAGGATAAATTGAGCACAGTAATTCACTGTCTATTAGAACAAAACCCAACAGTCTTTGAGGAGTATAATAAAATCTAGCACTTGAAAACATAGAAATCATAATCTAATAGAAAATTTCTACACATAAAAAGAAGCAGAAAATGTGTCACATTAGAATTAGAAAAATTGGGAAATTTTAGGAATTTTAGGAATTTTCCCAATTTTAGGAAAAATTAGAAATAATGTAACACATTACCAGTCAATAAAGACATATCCAGAAATGACAGAGATGATGGGATTAACAGAAAAGAAGTTTTAAACACCTTATAAATATGTTTTTAAAATGTTCAAGAGTTGGGATGCCTGGGTGGCTCAGTTGGTCATTGAGCATTTGCCTTCAGCTCAGGTCATGGTACAGAGTCCTGGGATACAGGCCTGTGCCAGGCTCCCTGCTCATCATGGAGTCTGCTTGTCCTTCTCTCTCCCTCCCTCTCATGCTGTCTCTCTCAGTCTCACTCTCTCTCTCTCAAATAAATAAATAAAATCTTTTTTAAAAAATTAAAATAGTAAAAATGTTCAAGAATTTTTTAAAAGCATAAGCAAATGAATGGAAAAATGGAAGGTATTTTTTAAAGTCCCAGATGGAGAGGCACCTGGTTGACTCAGTCAGTTAAGCAACCAATGGTTGATTTTGGCTCAGGTCATGATCTCAGGGTCTTGGGCACTGTCTTGGCTCTGTGCTAAGGGTGGAGTCTGCTTAAGTTTCCCCTCATCACCCCCCATACTCACCCGTGTTCTCTCTCTCTCTCTTTCTCTCTCTCAAAAAAGAAGTTCCAAATGGATATTCTGGAGATAAAAAATACAATATCTCAAATTAAAAGTTCACTTTAAGAAATTAAAAGCAAGTTAGAAATTGTGAAAGAAATGGTCAATGAATTTGAAAATAGAGCAGTAGAAATTATCCAGGACAAAACAAAGAGGGAAAAAGAGCTAAAACTTGTAATACAGCCTCTGTGACCTGTTGGAGACAACACATGTAATTAGAAACCCAAAAGAGAGGAGAAAGAAAAAGCATTTGAAGATGCATTAGGTAAAAATTTTCTAAATTTAATGAAAACTATAAACTTATAGATCTAAGATTCTCAACAAACCCAAGCATGATAAATACAGAATTTTGAAAACTACTAATTAAAGAAAAAAATTTAAAAGTTCTTAAAGAAGAATAAAAGACACATTATATACAGAAGAGTAAGGATAAGAATTACAGCACATTTCTTGCATGAGGTATGCAAGACAGAAGACAGTAGAATGACATCTTTAAAATTACAAAAAATTAAAGTTAACCTAGAATTCTATAGCCAGTTACACTATATTTTAATAAAGGTAAAATCAAAATTTGGCTGATTTTAACAAGTTGGGAATATCATCCTCAGTAAACTAACACCACAAAAAATATTCAATGAAATACTTCAGGTAGGAGGAAAATGGTACTTATGGCAATTTATATACAAAAAAGAAATTCATATACTGGAAATAATAAATATGTGGGTAAATGTAAAAAATATTTTTATTTGTTTAAAAGATTTCTTTAAAATATAGTTGACTAAAACAAAAATATTAACAAGAAATTGCATTATTTTCAGGAATTAGTAACTTATGTCAAAAAATAGCATGAAGGATGGAAAGAAAATAAGTAGAAATATAGTTACACTGTAGATGAAGTAGAACAGAATTAGCTGATGGCAGATTGAGATGTTTTAAAGGTTCATTTTTCAAACCATGCAGCAATCAATAACAGCAAAAAGATGAATAGATGATATACTGATAATGAACATAAAGTAGAAGACTAAAGAGTTAATAAATTCAAAAGAAGGAAGAAGAAGAGAGAAAAAGACAAAGAACAAATGGAACAAGTGGAAATAAACTAGCAAGATGATAGATTTAAAACTGATCATATTGATGATTACATTAAATATAAACCATAAAAACTCTAATTAGAGGCCAGATATCATGAGACTGAATAGAAAAGCAAGACCTACTTTTGTGCTGCCTATAAGAAACCCACTTTAAATATAAAGACATAGATAACTTAGAAGGAAAGTGGAAAATTACATACCATGAAAACATTAATTATAAGATAGCTGGAATGGCCATATTAACATCAGAAAAATTAGCATTGAGAACAAGCAATATTACTAAGGACCAAGAGGAACACTTGTCATTATAAATAGGTCAGTTAATTCAGAAGACATAATTAGTGTTAACTGTATATCTATCTAGTTATAAATTTTTCAACTAGATGAAGCAAGAACTGAGAACTGAACAGGGATACAAATACTCTCCTCATAGGTACTGCTAGAGAAACTAGGCATAAAATCAGAATTTAGAAATATTGAACAATGTTATCAACATCTTTTCCCAAATGATATTTCTGGAAACTATATCCAGCAGCTGCAAAATACACATCCTTTTGAAGCATACATGGATTTTTCACCAAGATAATTCATATGCTGGACTTCAAAGCAAATATTAATAAATTTAAAAGAATTGAAATCGGATAGTTTTTCCTCTCATCTCTATGGAATTACATTAGAAATAAATAACATAGAAATATCTGAACTAACCTCAAATATTTTGAAATATAAAAGCACCTCTCTATTAGTCACCCATGAGTCAAAGAAGAAAGCACAAAAAATTAGAAAATATCTTGACTGAATGAAAATTTTACATTACATACCAAAATATTTAGAGGGAAATTTATAATTTTAAATATTTATTTTAAAAAAGAGGAAAATTCTGTATCAGTAATCTAAGAAACTAGAAAAAAACAAGTTAACTGCAAAGTAGAAGGAATGCCGTAATAAATGTAATTTCAGTAGATGGATATATAAACATAATATCAATTAATAAAAAGGACACAATAGATTAAAAACAATTTTTAAAAAGGTTCCTCTTGTACAATATTGCCAAAATTGGTAAGCAGGAGGATTGAAAAAATAGGGAAGCAAAAATTACTCGAAGCAGAAATGAAAGAGGGATTATCATTGCATACCTTACAGACAGAAGGCATTAAGAAATATTATGAAGAGGTTTGTGCCAATAAATCTGAAAAAAGCTGAAATGAACAAACTCTTCGAAAGACATAAATTACTGAAATTAACATAAGAAGAAATGGAAGGTTATCTTTCTGTGTAAGGTATAGAAAGTCTCAGGTGAACATTGCTCCTACTCTAACACTTGGAAAATCTGGGATAATCTACGAGATAAATAAAAATAAATACTTGAATAACGTATTTTCTTGAGTTCATCAGAGGCCTATGTTTTAATAGCACTCAGCTGATCTGAATTCTAGAGTGACAAGACCTACCAAGGAGAAATAGAACAACCAAACTCCCTTTGGCAAGGAATATAATCCAAACTGGTAATAAGAACTCAGCTAAAATTTTAACACAGTTGTAAAGACAGAGTGTGCCAGCATATTTGCTTGTAATATCTGGGAGTTTCAAGCATAATGGAGCTTAGCACTCACTCACAATCTCTTTTGTATGGAATACACTTGTGAGAAAAATGGAGTTAACAAAAGAGATAAGCAGTCTCTTTTAAGGGAATAAACAAGTACATGATGATTAATAGTAGGAGACAGGAACTGGGAAGCAATAATTCTAAACATGCATCTGTTAAGAACTTCAAAATTCCAAATACCTAACACAACTCAGTAAGAGGACCAGCAACCCAATAAAAGCTGGTTAAAAGATTTGAAAAAGCACTTCATTGAAGAAGGTATACTTAAGGCAAACAAACACAATGAAAAGATGTTCAACATCATTAATCATTAGAGAAAAGCAATTTTTATTGAGACATAATTTGCATAGTACAAAACTCATAGTTCTAAATTGTACAATTCAGTAGTTTTTTAGTATCTTCCCAAGGTTCAGTAACATTACTAGTATCTAACCCCAGAATATTTTCCTCATTCCCAAAAGAAATCCCATACCAATTAGCAGTCATTCCCCATTCTCTCCTCCACCCATTCCTCTGGCAACCACTGATCTTTCCTTCTCTATGGATTTACATATTATGGATCCTTTATATAAATGGAATCATATGGCCTTTTGTTACTGGCTTTTTTCCACTGAGCATGTTTTCAAGCTTTATCCATTTGTAGGATGTGGTGCTTTATTCCTCTTTATGACTGAATAATTTATGGAAATATAACATTTGTTAATCCATTCATCAGTTGATGGGCATGTAGGTTGTTTCCACTTTGGGCTGTTATGAATAATGCTGCTGAAAATATTCATGTACAAGTTTTTCTATGAATATATGTTTCTAATTCTTCTGCATATATACCTAGAAGTAAAAATTTTTTTAGGCATTTTAATGAGTGTGAAGTAGTATAGCATTGTGATTTTGCTTTGCATTTCACCAACAGCTAATAATGTTGGTTATCTTTTCAAGTGTTTATTGGCCATTGGAACTTCTTTGGACAAATGTCTATTTAATCCTCTGCCCATTTTAAATTGGGTTATTTGTCCTGTTATTGTTGAGTTGTAAGAGTACTTTTTATATTTGGTAAGAGTATACACACACACACACACACACACACACACGTATACATATATACACACACACTATATATACACACACTGTATATATACATATACTACTAAATATATATGATATACACTATATATATGATTTGCAAATATTTTTAAACATATATATTTGTAAATATATGTACATACTACTAAACATATATAATTTGCAAATATATAACTACTACTGAATATATATATGATTTGCAAATATATATATACTAAATATATATATTTATTTGCAAATATTTTTTCCCAAAATGTGGATTGTCACATCACTTTCTTGAGAGCATTACTTAAAAACAAAAGTTTTTAAATTGATGAAGTTAAATTTACTCATCTTTCTCCTCTGATCCCTTATGCTTTTGATTTTGTGTGTAACAAACTATTGCCTAATCCAAGGTCATGAAGATTTACACTCATGTTTTATTATGAAAGCTTAATCTCTACATTTGGGCCATTGGCCACTTTGTTAATTTTTGTATAAAGTGTGAAGCAGGAGTCCTCATGTATATAACCAGTTGCCCCTCCCCCCACCCAACATTCACCGTTGAGTACTCTTGGTATACTTGTAAAAATCAGGTGACCATAGGTTTATCTTTGGACTCTCAATTCTCTTTCATTGAGCTATTTATCTATTATTACACTAGCACAGCACTCTTTTGATTATAGTAGGTTTTCAGTAGGTTTTGAAACTGGGACATGTTTGGATATTCTGGGCCCCTTATAATTTCATATCAATTTTAGGATGAATTTGTTCATCTGTGTAAAAAAAAACAGCAGTTGAAATTTTGGTAGGGATTGTGTTGAATCTGCAGATAAAGTTGGGGAGTATTGACATCTTAACAATGTTTTCCAGTTCACAAGCTTAAATGTCTTTCTGCTGATTAAGGTCTTATTTAATTTCCTTCAATGATATTTTGTAGTTTTCAATGTATAAGTCTTGCACTTCTTAGTTAAATTTATTCCAAGTATTATATTATTTTTTGTATTATTGTAAGTGGAATTGTTTTCTTAATATCATTTCAGATAATTTATAGCTAATAAATAGAAATATAAATATTTTGTGTGTGTTGAACTCATATCCTACACATGCTGGACTTACTAGGTATAATAGTTCTTCTGTGGTTTCTTTAGAATGTATATTATCATGTCATTCTCAAACAGAGATAGTTTTACTCCTTCCTTTGATCCTGATGCCTTTTATTTCTTCCTATTGCCTAACTTCCTCAGCTAGAACCTCCAGTACAAGGCTGAAAAAAATTGGTAACAGACAACCTTGTCTCATTCCTGTTTCAGGGGGAAAGCTTTCAGTTCCCACTACTAAGTATGACATTAGTTGTAAGTTTTTCAAAGATGTCCTTTCTCAGGTTGAGGAAATTCCCATCTATTCCCAGTTTGTTGTGTATTATCTTGTCTTTCTTTCTTTTTAAAAAACTCTTTATTTAAATTCAATGTAGTTAACATATACTGTATTATTTGTCTCCGGGATAGAATTTAGTGATTCATTATTGCATATTTTTGTCATGAAAGGGTGCTAGATTTTGTCAAATGCTCCTTCTGTATCTATTGAGATATCTATGGTGTTTGATGTTATCTTAATATGGAGTAGTCGCATTGATTGATTCTCATATGTTGAACCAACCTTGCATTCTTGGGCTAAAGCTCACTTGGTCAGGGCATATAATCCTTTTTCTATGCTGCTAGGTTAACTTTGCTTGCATCTTGTTGAGTATTTTTCATCTATATTCATAAAGGATATTGGTCCATAGTTTTCTTTTCATGTGGTATCTGTCTGTTTTTGACATCAGAATAATACTAATGATAAAGTTAGGAAGTGGTTAACCTGTCTCTTCTTTTTGGAAGAGTTTATGAAGAACTGACATTAATTCTTCTATAAGCATTTGATAGATTTCACCAGTGATGTCATCTATTCCTGGGCTTTTTTTTCTGGGAAGATTTGTGATTACTAACACAATATGGATACTTGTTATAGGCCTCATCAAATTTCTATTTCTTGTTGAGTCATTTTTGATAGTTTTGTCTTTCTATAACTTTATCCATTTCATCAAAGATGTCCAATTTCTTGACAAATAATTATCATATCCCGTATTTCTGTAAGATCAATGGTAATGTTTCTTCTTTCATTTGTGATTTTAGTAATATGGTTTTTCTAAGTGGTTTTCCTCCTGTGGCTTATGAGATACTCTTCCACTTGTTCTCCTATTTCTCTGTATTTATTTTAAGTGTCTTTTGTTGCCCTCTTTCTCTGCTTCTTAGATAACAGCGGCCCTAGGACTCTGATAGACTGTTTCCTCTACTGCCATGGCATAAAATGCTACTTATATATTGATGACTCTCAGTGTTTTATTTCTCGAAGAAATCTCCCTTCTGAGCTTTGGACAGTATCTATAGCTGGAATCTTCAGTCTGATGTGCTAATGTCACCTCAACATGCCCCAAACTAAAATTGTCTATTCCTCCTCATATTAAATTTGCTCTGTGTCACCTAGTTCAGTGAATGGCATGACCATTGATTCAAGTGCCTAATACCCAGACCTAAGTTTCACATGACTTCTCATATCTTCCAGTCACCAAGATCTGAAGATAATATTTTATATCTCTCCTTGAGACTTACATTACTTAACGGGCGCCTCAGTGACTCAGTTGTTAAACATCTGCCTTCTGCTCAGGTCATGATCCCAACGTCCTGGGATCAAGCCCTGCATTGGGGTCCTGGCTCAGCAAGAAGCCTGCTTCTCCCTCACCCACTCCCCCTGCTTATGTTCCCTCTCTCGCTGTGTATCTCTCTGTCAAATAAAGAAATAAAATATTGTTTAAAAAAAGACTTATATTACTTAATACTTAGAGTACTTAATTCCTTATATCTCTCTTGTTGCACCTAATGTCTTCTCTGCCTGAATTTTCTCCTCTTAATTTTCCCAAAGTCTGATAAATCATTCATTTTCAGACACAATACCTCATTTTTTTCATCTTTTCTCTTTCCAATCCTCCAGACACATTAATTGTTCCCTCTTTTCAGCTCACGTTTGATCCTGACTTCATTTCAGTCCCTCTAAGACCATATGGAATATATTGATTTGCATGTCTTTATCTCTTTCCTCTAACGTAAGATGCTCAAGGTCAGAGGACCTAATTCACCTCTGCATTCTCTTCTGGGAGTAATAGATACTCGAAATACATTCGTTGAGTGAATGAGTGGACAGGTGAATGCAATATTGCTAGATCCCAGCCTTGTTAGATTAGGAAGCAATGTAGTAGGATATAAAAGGGGTTAGAAGGAGGACATTCAAATCTAAGAGGGTGCAAAGACTCAGAGCCATAAAATCATGGCTTACCACAAGTTTAGAAAATTGATGAAAGTAAGGAAGCTTACTCACATCCAAAGAGCCAGCTTTGATTGCTGACCCCTAACCAGATGAGATGCAAAGATGGGAAGGTTGGAGGAATCCATATTCACTGCCCAGACTAGGGAATCATATGTCTTGCCCTACTGTAATTGCTGACACTAAAGCCAGAGCCCAGAGGACACTACTAAACCCCATAGTCTAAAGAACTATGACATCATCACTGGCACGAGAAGCTAAAGTTTGTTGTTGCCACCTCCTAAAGGCCTAGCAGTCTTTGGCCTGCAGATATAAACTCAGAATGTCTCTGGCACTCACTTGCTGCAGTTGTGAATACGAAAGCCACAGCTTACTGTTGTGCCTGCTCTAACCTTGGCTGCCCTCAGAAATGTGGCTTGATAGCGGTCCTGTGCTCAAGTCACTGCTGCTGAAATACATCTCTGCTCAGAACGTTTCACTTCCTTATAGTTTGGAAGGTGGCTTATTTTCCCTGTGGTATGCTAAGCTAAGGGCATTCTGAATCAAAATTTTTCTAGGTTCTGTGAAGACATCAAGACAGCCACGTCTGCAACACAAGTTGATTTTAGAATGTCTTGGTCAGGTATGTTGGTATGGGCAGCTGTTTTCTTCCCTGTCCTTGGGTGCCTGGCTTATCTACTAGCACACCATGCTTAAATGACTAAGTCACCCAGGTACATCTTCATCTCCTTTTCTACTTACCTTAAATAGGGCTACCTCAGTTGAACCAATATGATTTGATTCTTTTTAATTTAAAAGGCAAGGGTCTTGTTTCTTTTCCTTCTTAGGATATCTCTATAATCTTATATGAAATTATTTATTTTGCCTCTTACATATTCCAAGAGCTTTTGTACAAGTGGGCATGTCAGAATTAAGTTCAAGAGGCCATCCATACACTAAATGTCTTTTTATAAAAGAGCTGATTTCTGTAAATATTAATGAAGTACAAATTATTTTAAAAATAACTTGTGTGGAGTGTGTGTGTGTGTGTGTGTGTGTGTGTTTTAGCACTGAAGGGAGAGAGAAGGTCATCTCAGGGTTCTTAGTTCTGGCTGCATCACTAACTGCTGTTGACTTTGGATGACTCACATAAAAATCTCGGTGCCTCACTTCCTTCATATAAAAAAAATGGAGGGGTGGAGCTACGCAGTTGTTCTGGTTACTTCCAACTCTAGATAATTCTATAATTCTTTTTGATGACCTAAACATAATTTGTAGGCAAACACACCCTTGCGTGTTGTTCCGGAAGTTTCATTCTGACCATCAGGTTCATCCTTGGTCATCAGCTTGATTTAGCCAACTCCTGATTACCCATCCACAGATGCTTGTGGATTACCCATGGGTGGTCTGGCTCTTCATAAGCAATAGATTAGACAGGGGGCTGCTCCAGGGCCCACCATAAGCCAGATTCATCCAAATACAGAGCCAGAACCATGCCAGTCTCAGCAGGTTGGTGGAGCCCAAGGCAAGGTACCTCCAGCTCTGCTTCAGAATGTTCATGTCCAGCTGCTTCAGAGTGTGCTCACAAGCACAAATTCCTATGGCAGACTAACAAAAAGGAATCGAAAGGAGATGGAGTGCTTCACCAAATTCCCCTAGGCCCTGGATAGGAGCTGCTTTCTGAGACGGTCATGAGACGGAATGCAAGGGTGTAGCCCTGTCATAAAATTGCCCTGCACTGTTTGTGTTTTCCTGATGTATGGTGCTCATGTCAAATCAGAACTGAATCCAAGCCCTCACCCTCAGACACAACGTGAGTGTTTTGGGAGGTTCCAAACATCTTTGGTTTGTTTTTAAATTTTAATAAGTTCAGTACTTCCTGGGTTTGGCCAGGCCAGACACACCACAGGACGTTTCCAGCCTGAAACCAGAAAGCGTGCAGGCACTCACAGAGGAGACTGATGCAGCGAGCTTTCCATCCCACTTGCCAGACCTAAAAGCATCTCGTGTGGTTAGCTGACTCGTGGTTGTACCTACCCAGAGCGCATAACATATGAAAGGAGATTTTATGGATTAGCCATGTACTAGCACACTATGCATGCGTTTGCCCTCATATATCCGGTGCGTCTCATCATATTTCTAGGAAGGAAAGAAGACTGGCCTTCTCATTAACTAGATGAATGTGAACGTTTCTTGACAGCAAGGACAATGTTTCCATGTTCAATTTACTATTAAAAGAACTCCAATAGTAATTGCTGTTGATGAGGAGGAAATTGAGGCACTGACATTTTGAATAATCCAGTTCAGGGCTATGAGTCACCCATCCACAGTATTCAGTTCAGCAACTGTGTAATTGAATGCTACTGCCCGAGTACCAGGATAATTATAGACACCACGGAGGATTAGAAACTTGTAAGATGTTGGGGCTTCGAGAACCAAGTGGTCATCCAGGAAACCGCGACACAGTATCTGGCCTCAAAGAGGTTACAATCCAGCGTGAAGACAATATTAGCTCTCATGAATTCCATGGGAAAATAAAAGGCGTGGGGCAGGTGCCTCCTATAGGCACAGACCTACCTATTTGTTGATTTCCCTTCGCAGCTAAGCTCATTTCCAGAGAAGTTTGTACTGGCAGTCTCTGCTTTCTTACTTCTCAGCTTCTAGGAGGAACACTCAAACCTTCTCAGTGTTAAGTACAAGTGAGCACTTTCCGTCCACATCTGACTTGCCCTGTCAGCAGCATTTGACATTCTTAACAGCTTCTTCCTGCTGGAAACTCTTTGCATGTCCAATATTAAGTATATGGTCTATTGTCTCTTCTTTATTCCCTACTGCCCCCATGTCCTCCTACACCAGTCTTCTTCCTGAATTTTCCCATCTTGGTAGAGAACATCACCATCTACCCAATTAGTCAAGCCAGAAATGGCGGTAGGTGCAAGATTTGGGGGGAGAGAAGATGACTCACTAGTTATTCCTTTTATGCACCCTCCTGCCTAATCAGTCACAAAATCTTATAGGATTTTCTTTATTAACATCATGTGGATCCCTTCTTCTGATTCTCAAAACTGTTGGCTTTATCCCATGTCACCTGTATTACTGAAGAATTTATTATTAACCTCACTTTTGGCTTTTAGACTCATTCTCTGTCAATACACCTTTCAGGCTGCTATCAAATTTACATCCCCCCCCAAAAAAAATTGTTATCAAGCCACTTCCCCATTTAAATTTGACTCCCCATTCCTGTAGGAGAAATTCAAAGTCCATGGTTATGACATGCAAGACCATTCGTGATCTGGCTCCAGCTGTATCTTCACCTTCACCCACCCCTAGTCATTCTCAGAGACTTTGGTCCTGGGACAGTGTGGATGCTCTGTCTCACCCCTGCCCCTTTGTTCATTCTGGCCAAAATTCACTTACCTTTCTATTCTCAAGAGTCCTTTATCTTTATCCTAACCCACTTTGTCCAAACCTCTATCATAGCACTTACCAAGCTATATAGCTTTTACAAATGCAAAGATTTTTTAAAAAATAAAATTACATAAAAACCAACCAGACATATTTAGAAAACTGAAAGTAGTTTCACTTGGTTGAGCTCAGGCCCTTGGTGACCCTCAAAGGTATGGAACATGAAATGAAATTCACAGATTTCAATCAGGGATTACTTGATCAGATTTGCATTTTAGAACCTTATTCTGTTTGTGTGTAAGATGCATTGGAAAAACTCTGTAATTATTAGGGCTTGAAGGAGGGCAGGTAGTGTGGGTAAAAAAAGGATGAGGAATGATTCCAGAAGTATTTATACAGTGAAATTGGCAAGTCTGATGGATCATTTAAGTGAATTGGAGAATTTACCCATTGATTCAGTAATTATTGAGGACTAAGTATTGTTGCAGTTTCTAGAGGTACAAAGAAATTATAAGACAATGTTCCCACTCTTATAGAAACTTATTGTAGCAATAAGTTTCTAGGTCAGAGGTAGACTCAAATATATATAAGAGTTTTTATCAAATGGTAAAGATTGAATTCTTTAATATGTAGTTTTAGGACAGCTGGCTGTTTGGGGAAAACAGATATAAAATTTTATTTTCCCATCAAATCCAGTTCCAAATAAATTGAATGCAATATGCGAAATAATAAAAACAATAAAATAACCATAGTTTAACATGTATATAAACATACGGCATTTAAACCTTCCTATACAGAGCACCAAAGACATAAACCGCACAATGAAGAGCAGTGCATTTGACTACAGATTTAGTATGATATGGAAACTTCTGTTACACTATTACACACTTGCTTTTGATTTTGCTTGTTCTGAAGGCTGTCAGGAGAAAAGCCTGAGGATCTGATTAAAGATGTATATAAAATAGCACTCTGGGCTCACTTTGGCAACTCATATACTAAAATTGAAATGACACAGATAAGATTAGCATGACCTCTGTGTAAGGATGATGTGCAAAATTGTGACACATTTGTATTTTTAGATGTGGAAGATGTTCTTGTGACCATGGAGTAAGGCTTTCGTCCCTCTTCTGTTCTGAGACCTGACTTGATATGCAACATGCCAGTGGTCCCTCTCCCTGGCCAGGGTTTGGGATAGGTTCTTTCCCTCAGACTGTTGTGTCAAGTCCCTAGGGTATGGATAAAAACCAAAAGCAGGTAAAAAGAGAGAGGGAGAGAGAGAACCACGAGGCTTTAATTACTATTATGAGGGTGTTAATTGAGTACCCAAATAAAGGTAACAGCTTTGTACCAAACAACTCTAGAAACTCAGAGGCAGAGGTACCCAATAATACTCCTCAAAGAAATAAAAACAATTATCAAGCCTAATAAAACATTTCCATTTTGTCTCCTGAAATTTAGTTCCAGGAGCTAAATAATTTCCATCCATCCAGTAAGCAATTAATGAGACTCTATTACGCTCTAAAGCTCTGCATTAGATTCTGTCTTTCCCTCAGTAAATACAGTTATCTTCCTGAAAGATGAGTAAGACAATGACTTTGCCCTCGAGCAATTCATGGACAAAGACTTAAAGAGGGGAATAATACCTACAGTGTATTCTGTATTTTACTAATACTGCATGCATTTAAATTATTTCACGATGCCAGCCTGGCTGGGTTAAGTAACCTACAGAAGACACTGGAGAGAGAACATTTTCATTTAATGGCTATAGCACAAGCTTTCCTTTTCGGTTAGATGGAGCCCCGGTTTGTGGGGCTGTCAGCACAACACCTTCTAAAATGTCACATTCCCTTTCCATGATGTTTAAGAGGCAAGGGATGTGGATTTAAGAGAAGAAAGTGATGCTTATTAGTTTGAGTGAGGTCATCAGAGTCACTCTGCAGGACCCTTATAGGAGCAGAACAGGGCCCACTACAGACCCATCCCAGTTAAAATGATCTTAACAGAGGGGGACATTTTGGTGAATAAATATACAGAATGTCATCGTGTTTGCCTCAAGCTGATAAACCCTAGACATTCTGAATTTTGTCTTGAGAGCATTGAACATTTACTATGGCAAGAAGGCAATAAACATCTCCCTGTGGGCATCTCTTTGCCCCCCAAAAGGTCACATCTCTAAGCCCATCCACACCCGGCCAACTTTTGTTCTTGGGTTCCCATCTGCCAGATTGGACCGCTCCCCCATCTCAGATATCCAAATGTCCTCCAAGTCTTTGTGTTTGGGATTGCTTCCCCTTGACTCTTTTTCAAAGTTTTCTCTGGGGCTGGATGAAATTAGTATCCTGGCTTTAGGCACCCAGAGCCTTGCAGCTCCCTCACTTCCAGCCGGCCTCACGCTCACCCCACCCCGGTCCCGGTCCACCACAGAATCTCCACGATGATGTTCTACAAACACATATTTTGAAATTTTCCTCTTTTCCCCCCTCATTAAAACGTTCCCTCAGTACTTCCCTCTTTCCAAGACTAACTCTCAGAGCTCTTGGTAAAGGGAAGCAAAAAAAAAAAAAAAAAAAAAAAAAACTAAACAAAACCCAGCCATTCAGGGACCTACTACAGATCTATCAAACTGGGAAAGGTTGTCCCAGACTCCAACTCCTTTCTTAATTGGCTTCATGACTAAAAGCTGTGCAGGGACCTATAAACAGCAATCCGGAACACGTACCATGCTTCCTTCTCCATTATCTCCCCAACCCCTTCCAAATCTGAGGGAAGCTGAGGACACAGATTCTGGGATGCTTGTGGGTTCTTTCTGACCCTCGGTGATTATTAAACAGCACATTTGGGTTTGGGTTTTTTTCCCCTGTATTGTGGTTTCTGTGATTAAGTGATGTACTACATAATGTTCTTGCAACTTTAGCTGCCTGACATATTTTTACTATTTCTGCATATTTATTTTTTATTTTTCTACAAAAAAAATAAAAAGAGGTATTTGAAAATTAGATTGAGATTCGTTCTCTCCTTTTTAGACATTTGACAAAATCTTTAGAAGTGCACAATGGGATATTATTCTCAAAGATCAGTACTTTTGTAAGTAAACAAAGGAAAGCTCTTTCTTCAGTGAAGTCACCCTCTGCCCACCCTACCAGGGAATTAAGCAGTTTCTAAAGTTTGCACGTGCTTGCTGACTGGCAAACAGGGGGAGAATGGAGAGTGAGGAAAGGGAGGAGGAAATGGAGAATGAGGAAAAGAAGGGAGAGAAAAAGAAGCAAGAGGGAGAAGATAAAGAAGCAGTTGCATATTCAGTGAACCTGAGTGAGTCTAAGATCTTCCTTCACTTGTTGGCCCTGGATTACAAAGGTGGTCAGTTTCCCGTCTTGCTCTGGGGTACATTATTGCTTCCCATTATATCTACTTCTTTTGTATTGGGGATAAAACAACAACAACAACACAGTGATGTTGAATCTTTTGATATTGAACTTTGCAAAACAATAAAAGACATCCCTAAAACATTTTTTTTTCCATAACAGTTAATTCGTATGGTTCCCAGCACAATTTAAAAGTGGTTTAGTTTCAAATAGTCAAAAGACTATTCAAAATAGTCTTAAAAATATACAGAACTGATTATAAGAAAAAGACCTCCTCAAGGTGGTATATTTTGCTTGAAAGGGGAAACAAGATCGTGCATGGCCTCACTCTGTGGGCTTTGTTTTTCCGAGGTTATTGAAGAAAAGAGAGGTTTGCCAAAACTAAACAAAACACAGACCCATTTCTTTGAACCTGAGAACTCTCCAATGCCCAATCATGATTAAAAACCATCTTGGTTAAGCCCCTTTGATCGGCCTGCCTGTAGTAAAACCTGTTCCGAGTCCCTGGCAATCAGGATCTTATCCGTGTGGTCCTTTCCTTTCACTAATTGCTTATGGAAGATGGGGCACAGAGAGCTCAGTGCCCATGGAGAACGATGCCACTGTACCCACACCCCCAAGCAAACCCGAGCAAATGTGCCTTCTCATCTCTCCACAAAAGAGACTTTCTGAGAAAAGTAAGGGAAGGAACTAGAAGGAAGTTAAGCGAGTAACTTCAGGACAGCACAGAGAAATATGCAGACAAATGCTTGGTGTTTTTGGAGTTTTCTTTATTGAAGACCCTAATTGAATTTCATTGACTGAAGTTGAAAGCCATGTCTAGAGCACACTGTAGATCTGTTACTTTCCCATTCTATTTATATGTCTATGAAGTAGATCATTGTAATGAATACAAATGGGCAATAAGTACAAAGTTATTGCATAATTTTTCAAAATTTTATGATTGCTTTTCCTATTTCCTCTTAGAATAATGGCCCCTCTGTGTAGCCTGTAGACCATTCACTATATCTTCAGTCCACTTTACCATTTCAGCAAGATTTTAATTTATTAGAGACATACTAGAAGTGGTATGTAAACAATCCACAGAATGAAACTGATTTGTATGACATGGACAACCTGAACCAGTATTAAATTACTTCTGAGATCACTTGGTGAATGCAAATGCATATGTATTTTCCCTCTCTTCCCCTCCCTGTCTGCTTCTTGATTTGGCAAAGATTGGGACTCGGGGACTGGAGGGAAAACCAAATTAAAGCCACCCACCAGCCCATAGTAAACAGAATAGAAAATGTCAGTCTTATGATGGGATGTGAAACAAGATGGAAAGTTCCTCTATGGGTTTGCCTTTCTAAACCAGACTTCGCCAAGGGTTCAAAGCTACCTGCTCTGAGCAAACAAACACAAATTTACAAGATGAAGTAGGCTAATGGTTGCTCCAGCGTCTGTGGGATTGTCTTGGATGGAAAATGACTGACCCGTTCCTTTGTTCTGCTCCTATTCCTTTTACTTTATCCCCCTTCTCTCTGAAAGTTCAAGCTCCTGTCTAAATATGATCACAATGGGAAGTCGTCTGATGTGATCATTCCAGGACCTCTTGAGCCTATGTCAATGGCCACTCTTTGTCATCATGTCCAGGATTGTGGTCTTTGCCTCTCGGGCTCTTACCTCTAGTTTATGGTTCCTACTGACTTTGAACTCACAGCTGAAGTGATTTTCATCAGCTCTGTGTTCATTCCTCTGGACCTGAGCACGGTGGATGAGGGTTTCAGGTATTTTGGAAGCACCTTGATCCGCTTTGCCTGACAGCGCAGGAAAAAGCTTTTCATGGCAGAACAACAGGGCACTGGTGTTTGCAGATCTATATGAGGCTGCAGAAACGAGAAGCTAGGAGAGCATATTGAAGGACAAGCATACGCTTCTTATGAGTCATCATATAGACAGAGCTTGAAAGGGTGTGTGTGCTTTGTTGGAGATACCTATTCTCTGTGAACTTACAGTCTTAAAATTTTAAATACGAATATTCACATAAAAGTGGAATAAAGCATGGAAAGCTAGAATTCATTGCAAGAACTGCATGATGTGGATATTTTTCTTGGCTTGAAAAAAATAGTTTAAATCTATATTGAAAAGAATTAAAATTTTTAATGTAAAAAGCTTTCCTAAAATAGATTTAAACCTAGTAAGGTTACACTGAAATTAGGCATACCAGCAGTCATTGGGCCTAGGAAGTACAGCAGTACACTTCAAGCCATTTTCCTCATAGGCACCCTAAAAATATTTGGAAAACCATGTACTTTTTGACATATTTTTCAAGTTGACATCCAAAAAATTTCAAAATAAGCTTAAATAGTTGAAAAAGATGTAATTTATGGGGCACCTGGGTGGCGCAGTTGGTTAAGCACCAACTCGTGGTTTGGGCTCAGGTCCTGATCTCAGGGTCCTGTGGTCGAGACACATGCAGGGCTTCACGCTCAGCAGAGAGTCTGCTAAAGTTTCTCTTTCCCTCAGCCCCTCCCCGCCACTCATGCATGTGTGTGTGCGCTCTCTCTCCAAAATAAGTAAATCTTTAAAAAATGTAATTTATGGTAGTTTATAACACTGATCTTTTAGATGCCTTTTAAGTTAATTAAATGGTATCTAAATAGTGTAGTAGGTTGATAAACACTCATCTATTAAAGTTTTTCTGTTTTTTTAATGAATAAGTTGATTTTCTTTTAATTTTTTATTTCTTTTCAGCGTAACAGTATTCATTGTTTTTGCACCACACCCAGTGCTCCATGCAATCCGTGCCCTCTCTAATACCCACCACCTGGTTCCCCCAACCTCCCACCCCCGCCCCTTCAAAACCCTCAGATTGTTTTTCAGAGTCCATAGTCTCTCATGGTTCACCTCCCCTTCCAATTTCCCTCAACTCCCTTCTCCTCTCCATCTCCCCTTGTCCTCTATGTTATTTGTTATGCTCCACAAATAAGTGAAACCATATGATAATTGACTTTCTCTGCTTGACTTATTTCAGCATAATCTCTTCCAGTCCCGTCCATGTTGATACAAAAGTTGTGTATTCAACCTGTACCCTAAAATAAGTTGATTTTCAATAGAGAGAACTTTTTTTCTCCTTGAACTTGTAGTTCTATTCCACTTTACTCACATTATTTGTTTTCTAATGCAATGTCTTTACACTCAAAACTATTTTATTGCTCATGTAGTCATATTTCTCACAACTAAAAAAGTATACAAGTCTATGTTTTAAAAATTACTTTAACATAAGAGTCTAAATTCAAAATATTTATTTTTGGATTGAATCTATAATCTTTATCATTATTATTACAAAATTGATAAAACTATATTTTATATATTTAGAAAAAATATTAAATGTTAAAATTTCATTGGAAACCTCTTCTTTTTTTTTTTAAAGATTTTGTTTATTTATTAATTCGCGAGAGAGAATGGGCAAGCACGGGTATGGGGAGGGGCAGAGAGAGAGGGAGACAGAGAATCTAAAGCAGACTCCATGATCAAGACGGAGCTGATATGGGGTTCAATCCTATGACCCTGTCGCCTGTCAGAGATCACGACCTGAGCCACCTGAAATCAGGAGTCAGGCACTTAACAGACTGAGACACCCAGAGGCCCTAGGAAGTTATTTCTATTTAAGATGGTTAGGGCTTTTGTTTTTTCAGTGGGTTCATGTGTCCAGCTATGGTTTATTGTAAAAACGAGCAGTGTTCGGCATCACTCCTAACCTTATTTTTTTATTGTGATAGCCGTTAAGGGCTGAGAAAGCTTGTTCCCATAAAAAAGCAAATGAAGGGCTTTTGTTACAGCAACATCACTCCTTTTGAACTTCTGAGTTTGATGCCAAATATCACATGGTGATGTATCATAGAAATACTTTTTAACAGCCATCTGCTATTAACGTGATTAGTTCTTCAATTTTATGGAAAGCAAAGAATCTTGATCGTCATTAACACTAGGTGCTGAAGCTCTAGCGGTAAAGAACTTAGTCTAAGGAAAGAAGGTTCCTAAAGCTAGGATCCTGAGAAACACCCATTTTAGGAGGTAAATGATGAAAAATATCCAGTAAAACAAATCAAGAACTAGGAGCCAAGAAGTACAGTGTCATGGCAGTCAAAGAAGAAGAGACAACTTCAAGGAGGAGATGTACTTAGCAGGGTCAAAATAATTCGAGGAAGGCAAGCTTGAGGAGGATTGATGCCATTATTCCTCTGAGGTTCCAAAAAGAGTAAAGAAGATAAATTTTTCCTGTATGTAAAACGGTGAATTTTGGCATTTTAATCATGTTATGGAGACTCTGGGATTTGAGTAGTTGGAACTCCATCTTTTTTCTTTTATCCAAAAATTTTTTTTTTATGTGTGAGTCTCATTTAAGATTGTAATTCTGATCTAGTTGTCTATCTGTCTATACCTGGGCTGGTTGCAGGTTATCACACTGTTATTTCACACAGTGTTGATTTTAGATAAGGAAAATCCTTTTATTTGGTTTTTATTGAAATAGTCAAAATGACATCTTCACAATCCTGAGTTGTCCCACTCATGAAACTATTGCATCTGTCCATCTCTTCACTTCTTTTCACTGTCTTCAGTAATGTTTCTTGATTTTCTCTATAAAGGTTTTGCATGTCTCTTGTTATTTTAGATACCTTAAGTTTTTGTTGAAATTGTGAATGATTTCATTTTCCCATTACATTTTTGAATAATGATATTTTTATGTTGCTCTTTTAATGAGTAGTAGTGTGGAATGGTCTTAATTCTTAAAAATTTGTCGGTGGATTCTTTTGTATATTCTGTATAGACAATCATACTAACTGCAAATAAAGACACTTTGACATTACCTTTCTAATTTTTATTAATTTTATGCCTCTTCTTGTCTTCCCGCATTAGATAGAAACTTCAATAGAGTGCTGCATACACGTGGCAACGGGGAGCATCCTACTTTGTTCCTAACTTTGTGGTAAATGCTCCCAAAATTTCACCATTAAATATGATTCATATTATAAGTCTTTAATGGATACCTTCATCAGATGAAGAGAATTCCTTTCTGTACTAAGAAGGCGAAGTGCTTATATCATATATGTATGTAGAACTTTCAAATGTTTGCATTTATTGTGAGAATCAAATTTTCCTTTTAATTTATAATTGTGATTTATTACATTATTAGATTTGTTGATGTTGAACCATCCTTAGATTTCTAAGAATAATGCTATTTGAATATGATGTGATGTTTTTATATTCACTGATGAATTTCACCTGCTGATATTTTATTTGGGATTTTTGCAGGAACATTGTAAGTAAAAGAAGTCTATAATTTTGTTTCCTGGTACTCTCCCTTTATCATTTTGGCGCCAAAATTACGTTAGTCATATCACATACTATGGGTTCCTCCTCTTTCTGTACTTGGAAGAGTTTGTATAAGATAGAAATTATTTTTCTCATGATCGCTTGGGAATATTCATCTGTAAAACTTTCTGAGCCTATTATCTTTTGTGGGAAGAGACTTTTGATCATCAATTCAGCTTATTTAATGATTGATTTAATTTAGTGGTATTCTGGTTGGCAAATTTATTGACAGAGCTATTGATAACATATTTTTAAAATCTCAGCTTATATTTAGTTATTATTCCTTTATGGCCCTAGTATTATTGATTCATGACTTTTCTTCTATATTTATTGGTCTTACTAAGTTTTGCTTCATAGAGCAGTTTGCAAATAACTACCTGTTGATTTTTATTGATCCTGTCTGATGGGTCTTTATTTTCTAATTCATCTGATGTCTGCCCTTATCTTTATTGTTTCCTTCCATCTAGATTTTTGGGTGTGTTGTGTTTATTTCTTATTTCTTTCTTTCTTTTTTTTTTTGAAAGATTTATTTATTTATTTAAGAAAGAGAGTGAGCAGGAACAGGTGGGGAGGGGCAGAGACAGAGGAAGGGAGAATCCACAAGCAGGCTCCCTGCTGAGTACAGAGCCCTGACAGATGGGCATATGCCTTGATCCCAGGACACTGAGATCATGACCTGAGCTGAAACCAAGATGTTCAACCGATTGAGCCACCCAGGCGCCCCTTTCTTTATTTCTTAATTTGAGCACTTATTTATTTATTTTCAGTCTCTCTCTCTTCTTTTAAGAAGGTGCCTTCAGTTTTTCTTCTTCTGTCAATGTCTCCTCTCTGTAGCTTTTATAATTTTGTCTTCGTTCTCTGTATTCTTTAGTTTCACAAAAGTATGTGTTGGTCTGAGTTTGTTTTAAATGTTTCCTCCCAGTCCTTGGAAGCTCTTCCAGTTTAAAGACTCCTGTGTTTCTTCAGTGCAGACTAATTCTCAGTCATTATCTCTTCACTGCCTCCCTCCATCTTTTCACCAATTTTATTAGTGTTCAATTATGGTTTTGGGATTGGCAGAATCATTTTCAATGAGAAATATTTTTGTTGTTTTTTTTGTCATTTATTTTCCTCTTTGTTAAGTTTCCTCTCTCTCCTCACACCTTAGCAGTTTTCCCATGTTGTATGTATGTGTGCCATTTCCTTTGAGCTCCCTGTTAAGAATGAGGTCCTCTAATGGTGTTTGGGGGCTCCTGTCCTGCAGTGACGTTAGATTATTCTAGATACAGTCATCAGGCTAGTTAGCCATTTGGTTTCTGGGGTCACAAAACTGTCTTAGTATTTCTGTCTTCTAGACCTCCAACACTTTCCAAAGCCACAGCCCAAGCAACAGGTTGACAGTTATTTTTAAAACATAGCTTGACGTATAGGGGAGCCTCTCTCTTGGCACTGATTTCAAGCAGAAAGTCCAGATCTGGTCCTCCATCTTGCACAGAGGACTTTTAATATCTGTTTTCCTTGAGAAGCCAAGACTTGGTTGCCATGCTTCCTGTGGGGCATGGAGACCAGCAAGGTAGTGACTTCCATCATGCTTGCTGCTTTGCCTTTCAATTCTGTTTTTAGTTTACTAAAAAGTGCATTTTGCTTTTGAGTATGCTGTGTCTCTTTAGCTGTCTCTTTGAAAACATTTTATTTATTATTGCTCTATCCATATTGCTCTATGGCTATGGATATTATTGGTCTATAGATAATCTATGGATTATTGCTCATTTTATTTGTTATCACTCTATTTATTATTGCTCTACTTCTATCTATTGAATTTTGATTTTTTTTCCCCAAAGGTTATTATTGCTCTATGGATAAGAGGAGCAAAAAACTAGATTGAGTAGTAGACTTGGGATCAAGTAATAATGAAAATAAAATGAGATTTTTAAGAGATTATGTAAATTGGCATGCTGATGTTTAAGTGCATCTTCATGTTAGGACTATTACAGGTTTCTGAAGAAGCTCCCTTGACAACAAATTCTTTGAAAAGGGGTACATTGAGTTGGCTTAAAAAAACAAAGCAACTAAGCATCAAAATTTTTTTAATGACCAATTAATATGCAAGACCATTGGCATTGCCTTCGAGCTAGAGCTCACCAGGAATCTTGTTTCATGTCACCCTGATCCTAACCTACTATGGAGGACTTGGTGTAGGTCAGGGTAGGGTTATGCATAATCTGCGGATAAACCACTCAAAGCAAGTGTCCTTACAAACCCCTTTACTAAATGAAATAAAAAATACACAAATATATCAAAGCCCACTTGGTTAACCAAGAGTGTCCTGCACTCAGTCCTAAGAAGTCTAGACAGTAAAAAACATTAATGTAGTTAGTTGATATTTTAGGGGAATTTGAGGCCCTGGTAAAGGGTTCCTGGGAAATCGGAAAAAGTAATACTCATCATTCAACAAGCATTACTCAAGTACAAACTGTATTATAAGAAATAAAAACCATGTTGAAGAAGCCCACAGCCTTCGAGGAGTATTTAAGTGCCGAATCACTTGCTGAGAAACGCCAGCAAAGAGCCATGAGCAGGGAAGCTTTTATCTTGTTTATCCCTCTGAAGTAATCTTTAAAATGACTTAGAGTAGAACATTTTCTCTTTTTGCCTTGCTTCCAAGAAATTCTGAGCTAAATTTATGCTTAATTGTATTAGTATCTAAGATTTGAAAATAATTATCCTAACCTTCCATCTATTGAATTTTGATTTTTTTTTCCAAAGGTTATCTCCGTTATGGAAATCTTTTAAATTATTTCTGGAATTAAGATATTAATGAGTGGATTGACAAAATGAATTAATAGCGTTTGAGCTGTGAAGGGAAAACTGACAGAAGCTGTTCATACGGAGTTCAGCCAAAGTCCCAATACGCCCCCACCTCAGAAGCAGGAGGTTGCCAAATGTATTTTACTTGTATTTGTATGTTATATAATGCACATGAATAACTACTATATTCTTACTGTCTCACTTCCTTCCTAGGAACTCTTCAAATGGAATTTTATGTCTGGTTAAGAGTAATACAACTCAAGAAGGATGTGGATATACTGGAGAGGTTACAATGGAAACTACTTAAAATGATGGGAATTCTAGAAACCATGGTCTGTAAAGGAAAATGGAAAGAAAAATGAGACTTATTCAGCAAAAGGGGAAATAGTGCTAGGTTAAGAAGAAGATGAAATGAGGTAAACTAGAGGGAAGTCATTTTTAATTACAGCAAGGGTAGATTTTTTGAAAGATCCATTAATTATTTTAGTTAAGTGTGGGAAATACTTAGGGTTAAGGGTAGGTTAAGAAAAATTTTCTAAATGGAGGTTTCTCATAAACCACTCTTCCCCCTCAATACTGCTTTGCTCTTCAGTCTTCCGGACAAAGAAAGTTTGCTTAATTGTCTTTAGATGTAACACCAGTAATCAGCTCAATGCGAAAGGACCCACCCACATGCCTGTAAAGGAACTGTGTCTTTGACCCTGGAATTGCTGCCAACCATTTTTGTGGATAATTTAGAAACTAAAAGTATTCTGCTCTTTCAGGAATTCTGCAGCAGATGACCACCACAATCCAGAGAGGTATGGATGGGACAGTGGGAAGGGCAAAAGACCTCCCTCCTCTTCAGGAGACAGACAATTCCAGTCCCAGCTCTTTCAGTAGTTGGTGGCTAGTCACTTAATCTCTTTAAGCTTTATTTCTTCTTTCCTGACCTTAGGTGGGGATGGGGACTTGGGGAATTTCTGAGGGCTTAGGAAGTTCGGATCAGCTATGACTCCGTGGGATCCTGAGACAATTCCTGGGGTCAAGCAGGAGTGAAGAATAAGGAATAGGCTTTTTCTTCAGCAGCTTTCATCAGCAAATTGTTGCTTAAGCACGCCAGCTGAAACAAACAGCTTAGTGGGGCTCACATCACAGTGCCCCCACTGGCCTCGTTACTGAACTTTGCCGTGACCACACAGGATGCTGCCATCATTGGTGGACTATGACCTGGTGCCCTTTCCAAGCAGAAAGGGAGGGAGATAATCAAGAATCTGGTTGCCTGTCTCTGACCCCAGTCCCACCCTGCCTGGCTGCCACCATCGCCTCGGCCTCGCCTCCTCTAACACTGAGACTTCTATTTATGCTCCAATAAAAAACGCCTTTTGTGGGCTCAGATAGCTTCTTTGATTGCAGCAAGCTCTCACAGTTGACTAAACCCAATCTCTCAAAGCCTGAAGACCTTGAATTCTTTTTTTCCTTTTTAGCGTTGGCACATTGTGGTCCTGCTTAGTGTGGAAACTGCTTCCACATCCTTATCCCCTGTTCACACTTTCCCCATCAATCTGATGACATGAAACCGCTTGACTCATAAACAGGAGTTAGAGAAACAGAGGTTAAACCACGGGCACCAAAAGTGGTTGTGAGTCTGTGAGTGTGGAAAAAGTGGGAAAATCCACAAGCATGTGGCTTTTACCATCTGTCTCAAGTGCTGAACTGTAGAACCCTGTTCAGCAAGAGCCTGCTATTTAAAATAATACAAATACTTTGCCCCCTTTTCCTTGGTAAAGACCGGTGTGTTTTGCCACAAAATTACCCTCTCTTCTGAATCTCCAATATCCGTCCATTTTTCTTTTCCTTTTAATTGGCAATGGGAAGACTTCTAAGCCTCTACTAATGTTGTTCTGCCTGGCTGATCTCCTTCTTCCACCTCCCATATGTTACCTAGTGAGCCAGTACAGTAATAACTGACGTAGATGCCTACACAGTGTATACTGTGTAGCAGAAACCATTCTGCACTTTATGTATACTAACACACTCAATGCTAAAATCAACCTCACGATACAGGTGTTATTATCTGTATTTGACACACAAGGAAATTGAGTGTGGAGAGATTAAATGATTTTTTCCAGGTAGCAGAGCTAATGAGTGGTGGAGCTTGGATTTGAACTTGGGCATTCTGGCTCCAAAGGCTGTGCTCTTAAGAGCATCATGTTCTGAGAAGGGCAAAAGTGGAAACGAAGACAAAAGATGGTGCCATAGCGACGACACCAAGATATAGAAACTTTTTGAGTAGACTGCTAGTTCAACTCTTCCTCGGAGAGTACATTGGGCACAACTACAATAAAAACCACTGATTTCCTTACTTTGCTGGTGCTGAGTTCTTGTAGTGCGTACAAAACTGCTAAGCACTGAGCAGGTGGTTTGGACCCTTAAGTTCACTGTGTTACAGTGAGATCACTAAGAGAAGAGACCAGGACTAGAGGTATCAAAACCCATTTTGTGGCAATAATGGGATGGGCAAAGAGAATGGAATGTGCTAGTTCAAATACAGTCACTTGAACGGATTAAAACTGAACCTCTGCCAAGTGTCATTATGTAACTGGACATTTTCAAGTGCTCTCCTGAGAACATCTATATAGGCAAACAATCCCATGTATAGAGATGATGATAAACAACCCTGTGCAGGGAAACACAATATAATGTCGACTGCAATCGTTTTAGAACAGGTGCAGTAAGCATAGCATACCTCACCTCCCCTGTTTCCCCTCAGCTTTCCACACCTTTCCGATGGATAATAAAGAGGTCTCTGTCTCTCTTGCTCATTAGCTTTTCATGTATGCCAACTCAACAAACATTACGATGGGCACCTACTGTGTCCCAGAGATTTCCTGTCATCAGGAAGTTCCTTGGTCCACTTGATACAGTTTTCATCCATTGAGTGCTCAAACTTAGCCATCCCTATATTTGACACTGATTTACAACTATAAATAAATAAAGTACTTTGGTTCAGGGGACTGGTAAGATCTGAGAACATGTAAGCAAAACTCTTTCTCTGTGAGTTTCAAAGATAGTGCACTAGAAGGGAAAATTCATGTATTTTTTTCTTCCATGATTCATCATCAGTTAGGAGGGTTTTTTTTTTTTAGTACAAATGATATCAGAATATTTCCTTCCCTTATATCTTCTCACATTGTGTGGGTTTGTTCATTGCATGATTCATATGGTTAAAACTTTTGAAAATTTCTGACTTAACAATAAACAGTAAGAGAACAGACCTCCTTTATCTTTGGGGCTGGGTCTCCCGTCATTTACAGACAGTTGCCCAGAGCTATGAAATGTATGAGTGGCTGACTGGGGGAGGTGGGCGGGGCAGACTCAGTCTCTATCAGTATAACGCTTGTCTGAGATCTATTTATTTTCCACTTTTAACCTCAGCAAATTTGTGTCCCTGACCTGAGAAATGTGGGAGATTTCAGTGGGTAGGGAGAGGTTTTTCTCATGGAAAAAAAAAAAAAAAAAAAAAGGTGCTTTATTTTATGAGAACATGAAGTAAAGTGATGTGCTGGGATTCCTGCACGAGCTTCCGAGAGCCGTCGTAACAGAGTACCCCAAACTGGATGGCTCAAACAATGGAAAGGTATTGTTGAGTAGTTCTGGAGGCTAGAAGGCCAAAATCAAGATATCAGCTGGATTGGTTTCTTCTGAGGGTGTGAAGAAGATTCTGCATTGTTCCTCTCTCCTCACTTCTGAGAGCATTAGACATTCCCTGGCTGATAAGTGGTCTTCTCCCTGTGACTTCACGTCATCTTCCTCTATGACTGTCTGTCTGTGTCCAAATTTCTCTCCTTTTTATAAGGATACCAGTCTTACTGGATTAGGGTCCACTCTGCTGATCTCATTTTAACCTGATTGTATCTGTAAAGACTTCCCAATAAGTTTACATGAGGTAACTGGGACTTCAATGTACCTTTTTGGGGGGAGAAAACTCAACCCATAACACACACCAAGAAAACCAAATGTCATGGAGACCTACAAATAACCCTAATACATCTGTGTTCTCTAAATAAAACCCTTCCAGCTCTCCCTCCTCACATAGCTTCCATCCTCAGATAGATTTTTGCCTGACTTAAATAAGAAGGATTGTGTGAACATAATTTTTCACATCCTCAGGCTCTGAACATTTTGAGGTGGAACCATGGATTTATATCCATGCTAGGGGAGTCCTGGGCAAGAAGTCTAAATCATGGTGCTAAATCTGTCATTAGTGAGCTTGTTTCCTAGCCATTTTCTTTTTTTGAGGCTCTATTTCCTGATCTGTCGGATGAGCATGAGTGCGCTTGCCTTCCGTACCCCATTAGAATACACGAACCCTGCAAGTGTACTGATTGGAGTCCATTTTGTTCACTGAAATACCCCACGCAGCAGCTGGAAGGGTCCTGGCACATAATGGACTATTACTATTTGTTAAATTCGCGAGCGAATGAATAGACTTGCTATATGCATTAAGTTCACATGGCACCCATGACGGATTTAAAACCTAGAATGTTCTCTACCAGAGACAGTTTGTGGCAGAGTGGGAGAAGCGTGGCTGTGGAAGTCAGCAGACAGGTTTCTAGTCTCAGTGTTGGCAACTCACTGTTGTGATCCTTCACTGTAAAGTAGGAAGGAAATAACCACTAAAGTCTCTTTCACTGGAAAACTCTGACCTCCATGTTTTTAATGACATGTAATGTAGTACTCATGTGTGTTCCTAAGGCCCATGGACTAGAGGTGAGCCCTCTGGTACACACCACAGCTGTTCTCTCAAGCTTTCTTAGAACTATATTAACTGGAACTCCCCCTCTTGTGTATGGACTGAACTCGAGCCACAGCCTAGAGAACCAGCTCAAATGGAACCCAGCCTCATGAGTTTGGGATGGAAACATGCAAGAGGAGCAGATACAATATTTCGTCAGGCTTCTTCTCATATGTATTCTCCTCCACATTTGGTACAGAATTTCAAAGAAGTTTCATGTGTAGGAAACAACCAGGAATGAAAAGTAGTTGGTTTGGATTACTTTCCCAGAGTAGTGGGAATTTGGAATTCTTATAATGCAAATCAATACCAAGCCCATTTAGAATCAGACAAACAAAGTGATGATTATTTTATGTCTCTGGGCCCAGAGCAAATCCGCTTCCAGCCAGGCTAATACCTATTACCATTTACAAAGTTCTTTCTAGTAAAAGACAAGTCTTTGGGGAATAGCTCATGCCTAGCTATTTCATGCCTTTTCACACTTGGCACAAACAGATCTAGGTTTTGATGTGGAAATTCTTCCTTGTTATGAGAATTCTGATTCCTGACTCTCCCTTTCCCTCTCACCCTCTCTCCCTCATCTCCTAAAACTACCTGGTGGTGAAAGACGTCAGTAGGGAACAATCCCTTAAGCAGCCCTCAGATTAGCCTGAAAGCGAAATCGGCTCTGTTGTTGGGGGTAATGACAGAAGAGGGCCCAGGCTTCCCTCACCAGGGCTAATGACTCTCATGTACTCCAGACATGTGTGTGCGGTCTGTCCAGGGCATGTCCTGGGCACCTCAAGTACCTCTCTTCTACATGTTTTTAGTAATGTTAACTGTTCAATTTCTCCTGCCAGTCTTATCCTAGGAACAGTAAGTACATCCCTCAAAGTGAGGACACTGATTCACACAGGAATCATTCACCTCACACTTACCAACACACTTGCCTATGGAGTTTAGTGGGAAGTGAGTTTCTAATGTCTTAGATGGAGAGTTAAACATAAACATCCTTTCAGCCATAAGTAATCATGGTATCTTTGGGAACATGGACTCTTTGAGCAATTCTGATATTATTTCTCAGTGGTATTTTCTTCCTTGCCCAGGGAAGCATCTGCATAGCTGAGCTATACCAGGTACTCAGATAAAAAGTGAGCACCAAACGAATTTACCCTCAGACACCTCACATTCCAGATGGAGAATAGATAGGTAAAGAAACAATTGCAAAATAGCATGAACAATTTGTGAACAGGCAGGTAGGTAGGTAGAACACATCATCTAAGGGAGAATTTGTTCCACCTCGGGGTTCTGAGTTGGTTGGTCAGAGACGGTGGTATCTGATCTAGCTTCCAAGAATGGGAAGGAGATAACATTTCTGACAGAGAAAAACATGAAGGAAAGCAAATTTGGGTGTGATAAGGCAATAATGAATAGTTCTGCATGGCCGGAAGATACGATATTTTTTTGGAGGGGGTGGTGGCCAGAAATAAACTGGAAAATTTGGACCAGGTCTTGAAGCTCCACCAGGCCTGAAAGAACTTGTGCTACTAAATGTCATCTTTTGGCAGCTCAGCAGCTACCCCTACTGGCGAGGCACGGTTGGTACGGAAAGTTTTGAAAAGGGTCTTCCCTCTCTTTTATCTGGAACCATATATCTGAAAGTATGCCCTGTGTATTACTACCCAGATCCCAACCCTTGCCCTTCTCCACAAGCTATTCCATTAAAAGAGGATGTGAGGTCTAATGCTTCCATCTGGGATCTAATACAGTTCACCAGCAGCCATACACAGCAAGGCAAAGTGTAGCTTACGTAGAGTTGGACTTGGGATCCTGGCGGAAGTGGTGGGGGCTGCTCAACAACTTTGGATTCTGCCCAAGCAATTCTACATCCCATCATATCCAACAACTAGTTTTCAAACAAATGTAGAATAGAGACTCCCAGAGCAGAATCTGTGTCATCCTCATTCAACTGTTTATGTTTTCTGTGGTTTTCACTTCAAGAAAGACCGTAGTAGAGGATGACCCCCTTTTCTCTTTAGCTTGTCTCTGTCTCAATGATTGATTCACTCAATGTTTAATGCCAGTGATGTGTCACCCATGACCAAAAACCTAACCCCATCAGGAGAGAGGATTTCTACTTCCAGAGCTGCCAATATTTCCAAAGGAAAAGTCTACTTTTCTCCAACAAAGATATTTTGGATCATTCAGGTGAAGAACCCTTTTCTCATCCTAACCCTTTTCTCATCCTACAAGAAGTAAATCTAGGCAGTGTTTTCCCTGAGGCTTAAGTGGAATGTCAAAAGGGACCCGAGATGAAAAATATCGGATTCTTTAGGGATTTGGCCCGTTCTTTCAGCATTAGGTACCCAGGAAGGGATTATGGAAGGTAGGAAGTTTATTTTCTAGGACGGTTGGGATTCCCAGGTTCCTTCATTTCCAGGGCTCAGGAAATACTTCTCTAGCTTTGGAGGTATACTTCTCCTGCAAAAGAAAAGGCAGTGTTTACAGAAGTTATTGCTCTTTATTATATCTTCAAGAATGATGTCCACTCTTAGCCCAAGCTTAAAAAGAAACAGAGCATAGAGCAGAGGAATCACTTGAGGGTGGGTGTTTGACTCTTCTCAGTGTCGGGCAAGCCTCCTCCAGCAATCTTCTTAACTGTCCGTGAATGAGGTAGTGGACCAGCCTGGGTCAGACTCTGAGTTCACTCAAGAATTTCAGAACATAGCCTGAATCCATGTGCCCTGGGGCCCTCCTGGTCTAGCTGGTGAGTGATAAAATGCAGGTGTCAGCAGCTCCATGGTAATAGGAAGAAATGGAACGTGAGCAGGGAAATAGGTTTAGTACATTGCAAACTGTAATCCTAGTCTGGGTGGCTTAAACAGCACACATTTATTTTACAGTTCTGGAGGCTGAACATCCAAGATCATGATGTGCGCCAGTTCGGTTGTTAGTGAGAGCTTTCCTCCTGGCTTGTAGACAGCGGGCTTCTTGCGGCGTCCTCACATGGTGGAGAGAGATCTCTGTCTCTTCCTCTTATTATAAAGCCACTGACGGGGCACCTGGGTGGCTCAGTGGGTTAAAGCCTCTGCCTTCAGCTCAGGTCATGATCTCAGGGTCTGGGGATCGAGCCCCGCATCGGGCTTTCTGCTCAGCGGGGAGCCTGCTTCCCCCTCTCTCTCTCTGCCTGCCTCTCTGCCTACTTGTGATCTCTCTCTGTCAAATAAATAAATAAAATCTTAAAAAAACATTTTTTTTTTAAAAAGCCACTGACTGATCCCCTCATGAGGACCCACTCTAATGACCTCATCTAACTTTAGTTACTTCCCCAAGGGCCTCATCTCCAAATATCACACTGGGGCCTAGGGGGCTTCAACATGTGAATGTGGGGGGTTGGGGGGAGGGCAGGGAGCACAGTTCAGTCCATAGCAGTTGCATAACAGTGAAAAGGGCTCAGCACAAAACCAGAAAGGAAAAGCCAGATACCGTTATTTGTAGCTGCTTCTTTGTTCTCAACCTTTGTCCCTGAGGGTGGAGTTAGGATTCTGGTCTGACCTCAAGTCCCTTTCTGTATCATCAAGAAAACAGAAATCATTCTAGGTATTTGAAACTGAAAATTGTTGTCATAAAGGACAACATGTGTTTAGAAGACTGTTGGTAGGGATTGGGAGAGGACCAACTAATCTTCCTCTCTGGTGCAAAGTACCTGGAAAATATGCCTCTGCAGCCAAAGGTCGCGAGATTTCAGGAAATCGCACTGCTGTCAAAACAGCCCCCACGTCTCTTTCAAAGTTGGTTAGCACTAGAGGGTCACAGAAGTCTTCTGTTGAAAGGGTCTAGGGAAATGCATCTCTAAGGCTTATGGTTCCTGAGTATCAGAGCAAATAGGGTACCAATGGGTGCCAATGGGTGCCAACGGGTGTGGAAGGGCAATGGACAATTTCCAGCAAACTCTTCTCTGGGATGTCTGCTTGCCATTGCATTCTTCACAGCTGTTGACACGGTGGCCTGTGCTGGGCTTCCCCACAAGCTGATGGAGCAGATGAGAAGCAATTGTTTCCCGTAGTCCAAAGAAAGGAAGTCCTAGCTTGTCAAAAATGTATGTTTGTGTCCACATTAAATGGCACGCCCATGGAGCTTGCCTTAACCTCACAATTCAAAAAGGTTACATTTTTTCCTTCATAGTTTTCTGTCTCCCTTCCTTCATCCCACGCATTTCAATGATAGACTTTTACTCATTAAATCAAAAGGACTTCTACTCATCCAAGTATTATCCGTCACTTTTTCCTTGCTCTAGACCTCAATTCATGTTAAATACTGGACAGTTGAAATAGAAAGAAAGAAAGAAAGAAAGAAAGAAAGAAAGAAAGAAAGAAAGAAAGAAAGAAAGAAAGGTTATTAAGGAGACGAGGCAAATAAGAAGATGCTGGGTAAAAATATATAGCAGTATAAACTTAAGTAAACTGTCTGGAGCTCTCTAGAGTAAAACAAGAGATCAAAAAAAGAAAGGCCCATTGGAGGCTTATGTACTGACAGCTGGCTTTATGGAAAAAGAGAGAGATGAGCTGGGTTCATAAGGAAGGATTTGGATGGAGGGAGAGAAGAGAAGGCATTCCAAATGTGCCTCAGTGCATGGCTTATGTCAGGGTCAGTGAAGAGATCTACCATTTGTTTTTTTTAAGATTTTATTCATTTATTTGACAGAGAGAGAGACACAGAGAGAGAGGGAACACAGCAGGGACAGTGGGAGTGGGAGAAGCAGACTTCCTGCTGAGCAGGGAGCCCAATGTGGGGCTCCAGCCCAGGACCCTGGGATCATGACCTGACCAGAAGGCAGATGCTTAATGACTGAGCCACCAGACACCCTGAGATCCACCATGCTGACGCAGAAGGTGGTCCATTTCTTACGGTGGTCCGTAATAAGATCTATTGGTGGTTCCTTTTGGCTACTACTTCCTACTTCTGTATAGAGCCAATGCTTTTATTCCTTGTAAAATCAAAAAATGCTTTAAAAGTGTACTTGAAAGAGGGCATTAGGAATTGTTAGGCAGACATGGAATTAGCTGTCTGCTCTACCCTTCACTAGATGTGGTATCTGAAACAGACTGTTTTACCTAGGTCTTAATTTCTAGATGTACACGATGAGGAGATCTCCTCTCTCACTTGCTCCTGCTCTTTCTCTCTTTCTCTCAGGATTGTCATGAGAAATAAATAAGGCAAAGGATGGCCTTCTCACAGGGCCTAGCATATAGCAAGCATTCAAAACTTGTTCACCTCCCCTCACTTCCCTTAATAAGTGAAGAAGCAAGCCACCGTCTAGGTTGATGAGAATTTCGAGCCACCAGAATAATCTCAGGAACGACTGTCTTTTGGTTTCATTTTTTCAAAACCCCAAACTTCCAAAATAAAATACACTGGGAAAAGTTTCCATAGTTTGGAGTTTTACAAAGCCTGCCTACACGCCAGAACTTCACATAAAGTGTCTGGGTTTTGCACTTAGGGAATCAGTGTCTCCACGATGCACATAAAATATGGAGTTTGCTTCTCCTCAAGCCGCGGAAGAATGACTGATTGTCGAATGCCAGACGAGATAATTAGATGGTACAGACAATGGCTATTATCACAAGCACTAACACATGGTAACTTGCCTGCTACCGTGCCAGAACTGTCAAGAATCTTCAAACTATCTATTCCTGGAATACACTGAAGGATCACTTCGGAGCCGAAGCATCTGTGGGAGCAAATGAGGGGGGCAATTACCTCACCTCCAAAATAAAGAAAGCGATTGGATTGCCCTAATTTACACTTGCTTAACCTTTTGGCTGAAGGATAGCATAGCATAATGTAGAAGTGCCCTCTAACGTTGCTTGAGGGAGAAAAAAAAAGAAATTGGCTGTGGGTGGGGAAAACCTGGCCCTAGATACTTGCAGGTGTATTTTTCTTGGGAAGCGAGATTGCTAGAGAAACAAAAGATTTGGTTCGTTTGGCTTGGCAAGTCAAAAATGCAATCCTAGAAGAAGACTTTATTTAGAAACTTTATTTTTCCCCTGTTAACTTGAATAGTTTGTGGAAGGAAAAAAAAAGGACTATAAATGGTTCATAAGTTCGCAATTATTTTTGTTTTGGCTCTAAAAACAAAATATACTATCCCCACCCAGGTAGATCTTGCTATAGATTCATTTCACATTTAATTGGCTACTATCCACATCGCCACACAGCTGCGGTGTAGGCTGGGAGATATCATTTTAAAGCCTGTGAGGATCCAGAAGGGGCTCTGCTCCCCTGGTGTTGATGCTCTGTCCAGAATCTTCAACAGTCCTCCTCCCCCCAGGCTTCATCCTAAGTCTATAAGCCTGTCTATCACTCCTTTTAAATATAGTCTTCCCTTGATTCTGCTCTCTTTCCATTAATCTCCAAATCACTGATTCTTTCTTTCCCCACCACCTTCCATGTACTCTTCAACCCATTATCATCTGGTTTTTGCCCCATCACTACCATGATACTGAATTTACTGAGATCACTAGTAATTACCAAGTTCAAGAGACTGTTTTTTTGTTTTTTGTTTTTTTTTAAGATTTATTTATTTATTTATTTGAGAGAGAGAGACTGGGCATGAGTGGGAGGGACAGAGGGAGAGGGAGAGAGAGAATCTCAAGCAGACTCCCCACTGAGCACAGAGCCAGACCTGACCTGGGACTCAATCCTACAACCCTGAGATCACAACCTGAGCCCAAACCAAGAGGCAGACACTTAACCCGCTGTGTCACCCAGGTGTCTCAAAAGAGACTGTATTTTTATAGGATGCCTCATTAAAGAAATACTGTTGCTTGCTCCTGTCTTCTCGGACCTACTTTTTTCCATGGCTTTTCTCTGGTTCTTTGAGCACTATGACTTCTCTTCATCTATCTCCTTTCCTGGCTTCCCTCCCACATGCGTAGACTACATTTGTTCCCTTTCTGTGCTCTTGCTGGGGTGATCTTATCCACATCTGTAACTTCTATTTTCTCCTAAATTCTAGTGACCACCAAAACAATATTCCTAGTCCTTTTAGCTTTCCTAAATCCTAATCCCATATTACTAGTTGCCTAGAGAACAGGACATCCTGACTACCCTATAGGAACCTCCAGTTCAACACATTCAAAACTGAACTTACTACATCCTCTCATGACTTGCTGCCTTCCTATATTCCAGAGCAATGGAGGATGTCATCCAGTTGCTTAAGCTAGAAATCTCTGGGTCATTTCTGAATGTTTTGACTCCTATCATCCTGATCCAACCAGATAACAATTCTTTTTAATTATATTTCATCAATATATCTTCACTTTTCTTTATTTTTGCCACCTTAGTTCAAGCTCTATTTCTCATCTAAGATTCTTAGAATAAACTAGTCTTCTTCTATCACTTCCCAACCTGTCTGTAATCCATTCTGTATGTCGTACAAGGGTTAACCCTTTAAGACACATTTTCTTATGTTTCTCTGCTACAAAATGTACAAATAAAATCAGACAGTATATCCTGTTGCATAAGACATAGCTTCCAAAATTTTTAACTTACAGAAGACAGCCGAAAAATCCATTCACAATCTGGTGTTGACCAATGCTTCAACTCCCTTTGCCATCCTCCGTTTACATCCCCATTCCCTCCACACTTCAGCTACAACTTTGCCCTGTCACATGAAACTCATTCACGTACTTGTCTTTCTTTTATGCCCTTCTCTTCACCAGAGCAGGCACCCTCCCCTTTCCACCTGGTGAACTCCTGTTTATCTCTCGAATTATAATTCAACTGTTGGCATCTCTGAAAAATGATACTGACATCTCTGAACTGAACTGGTAGTGACTTCTTTTGAATTTCTTTTTAATTTTCTATACTACTATTATGAATTTTTGCCATATGATTACTGTTTTAAATTGCTTACATGTAAATCTCCCACTGAAGTTTTCTAAATCCTGGAAATGTGCAAATGTGTCTGATTTATTTTATACCTCCAGCATCTACCACAATCCCAGCCATTTGGGAGTTGGTGAGTTTGCGGAATGAATGAATGAGTACATTCTATAAACGTGAAACACTACAATCTTTGACTAGACTTATAAAAAACTGAAACAACAACAACAACAACAACAAAAAGCCAATTCCAGACTTCTAGTTGTTCTAAATAATAGGTCTTTCTTCTTTCCCTGTTGGAATGGTCTTCTCCAGGGGCTTTGTCTTTCTTTAAGGATGCAAATGACTGCCTTGTGGTACTTGTATTTAACCCCTTTATCTTGCTTTATTTGGATAGTGGGAAGGAGCTCTGCCTTCTATGGTTCCAGTAGAACAAAAAGGGAAATAATTTTAAATAAGTGAAAGAGACAATTACTTAAGAAATCTCCATAGGAAGATGAAATTAAGAAATTTTAGCCCTTGCTGTCTGAGAGAGATTTCCCCCAGCTAATGCTCCGCAGTAGACCTGTTCTACCCATCTCCATCCTTCTCTTGAACCCAATTTCTTCAGAACACATTCCTTTTCCTCACCTTCTTGAACTCATTCCCAAATTTATTAACTTGGTTAACAAGGTCACTTGTTAATCAATCATTACATTAACATTTCCAAAGTCTGCTTTTACATATGATGTGGGTTTTTTTGTTTTTGTTTTTGTTTTTTTTTTTTCTGCCTGTTGGGAAGCATAGGGTTACCATTTAATACAAAAAATAAGTTTTGGGGATAGGAGAATTTCCTTTATTCCATTATGTTATTGTTTTTCCCCCAAAACCTTATGAACTAAATCCCATGTTACTGATAAAGCTGCTACATAGCTAACAGGTGCTAATGGATTCCATTCGGCTCAAAATTACAGGGCTGAGAAAGTAATTTAAAGACCCAGAGCAGAATAAATGACCAGTCTGCATTAGCATCTTTAAAAGACCTTGGGAATTTAAAAAAAAAAAAAAAAAAATCCAGACAGATCTAATTAAACTATGAAAGGGAGGCTAAGGTGAGAGTCATAGCAAGGAAAACCACCTGAGACTGACTTCCCTAGATTTATAGGGAATGAGTCAAGAAAGATGAGAGATTGCATTAAAATACGTTATCAAAAAATAATTCATGATTTTAACAAAGATTGGGGGCATATTTTTATTTTTATGAAAGGAAATAATACCGAGCCAGGGGATATAACCTGTGGCATTTCCAAAAAAAAAAGTCTCTGCGTGTCTTACTCAGAAGAAGAGTCGTGTCTCAGCAGGCAGAAGACATATTTCTTGTACCCACCCAGAAAAACAGCAGAATTCAATAAAGGAATGTTTCTAGGCTGCAGTCTTTGCCAGCTACCATTAGTGACAGAAGTGAGCCCACTCAAGTCAGTCTACAGTTATCCTTTCCCTCACACCCCTCTGTGCCTTATCCAGTTCTGAGCCCTGACTGGTTTCCTTTCCTCCCCCTCCTTGTTTTAACCTAGAGAATATTCCCCAGGTTAAGCACTACCCCCAAACAGGTTCACTTAAGTCTTTTTTTTTCCCCTGCAGAAATAGAAATATTTTCATTTACATAATTACCTTTGCCAACAGAACATCTAATCCTACAAGGAGCAAGGAGGCAATATGAAAAGTCATTGAAAATGACCTATAAGAAAGAAAGACGTATACTGACAATAGTCCACTTTCCTGTTAGGAAAAAGCCAAAAATAAAATGGTATTTTTTACACTCATGTTAAGAGTGTTGCCTTTGCTTTTCAAACACTGGGTGGACCAAGACAAGGGGAGGGCTGCTGAATCTTCTCAAAGAGCAGCATGGAAGGCTGGGCACTGGAGGGCGGGACCCACGCGCTTTTCTTCCCTAGGACAGCGAACATGCAGAAGAGAACCTATGACTTTTTCTGCATTCGTCATTAGCTCCAGAGATCCTTGTCTGCAGAAGGGCAATTTGTCCATGAGGCCACTTTTACTCCAGCGTAATTCATGGGCATCTTGTCCTTGCGAAGAAGGAAGGAGTGGTCATGCAAATGATCTTAAAGACAGCTTGTTTTGTGTACAGAAGGAACGGAAGGGGATGATTTGGCCCCTTGGTGTAAATGTGTGCTAAGTGCTCTGAGAGAGACTAGCACTGCAGGAATTTTCAGGGGCATTCGGCACAGCAGGACATCTTTCCCAGGCCTGGTCTGGATGATTTTCCTCCCTTTTTCTGTTTTCCTTTCCCACCTTTCCCATTCCTTTCCTCCAATCTTTGACAATTATGAAGGTGACAAGCTGATTGAAGTTATTTCCTTGAGAAAATGGTTAATAATGGTTATAAACTTCATTGAATTCTCATTATGTACCTACCATGTGCTTTTTCAGTCATCTGTTGGATCCTTATCCAAACTCTTTGAAGTATTTTTACTATACCCGTTTTATAGATGACATGAGGCTCCGAAAGTGTAATGTTGCCCTCTATCAGTGGGTTCCTACAATTGGAAGAGCCAGGATTCAAACTCAAGTGTGGGTCTCCCAAGACTATGCATTTCCTACTATGTTATACTTTGTCTCACCCTGGTCCTTCTGTTTTATCAACCATACAGTCAGTATTTGGCATGGTATCATACCCTTTGTATTGTTTTGTACTGAACAAAATCATTTGCTCATAGTTTGGAAAAATAGAAACAAACTCGGCTTATTTTGAGAGGAATAATGATAGAATATAGATATGGTTTGTAGTGCCCAAGATTAAAAAAAAAAAAAATGCACAGCTCTCAGGAGGAGAGAGAACCAAGGACTGGGGAGCTGGGATGTCTTCCTGCCCCTCAGCTCTTTCTCTCTTGGATGTCAGCTTCATCCTTCGCATGCTCTGCAGACAACTTTTCCTTGCATTCCAGTGCAATTGGTCATGAACAGGTGTCTGCTCATTGTAGTAATTAAAAGACGAGCCAAACCTAATCCCAGAATCCTATCATTCTATTTCAAAATTTTTAGAGAAGGGATTCTCATTGGCTTAGCTTAAGTCATGGGTTCATATCTGGACCAATCAACTGTGTCTGAGGGGCTAGTGTCATGTTGTACAAATTGATGCTTCCAGAGCATAGCTCACTGCCATTACATGTGCTTTTATAGGAGACTGTTAGGATATCTACCCAATATATGGTAGGCATGTTTTAGGTCTCCACATCCACAGATGGTAATGAATTACCAGTATCTAAGAAGCTCAAAATGCTTTGGCTCTGTAATGCAAAAGTTCAAAACTCAGGAATGTGGATAGGAGTACCTTATTTATTTGTTGCCTTGCCTGAAGTCTCAACCCCAGTTCAGCCAAAACGGATAGAAAAACCACTTCTCTTCCTTCACTTGCCCCTGAATTCTTGAGTCAATTCTTGAAAAATTAATGACAATTTAAAAATAACAATATATTCCAATTCACTATTATAAGAAAAGGCATTGAAAATTCTCATCATTCAAATATATTCATCATTAGGCATGATTCAGAACAATAAATGCTTTTTTTTTTTTTTCTTTGACAAAAGAAAAAGGAGGGATGCCTGTGTGGCTCAGTCAGTTAAGTGTCTACCTTCAGCCCTGATCATGATCCCAGAGTCCTGAATCAAGTCCCACATAAGGCTCCTTGCTCGGCAGGGAGTCTCCTTCCCCCTCTGCCTGCCACTCCCCCTGCTTGTGCTCACTCACTCTCTGACAAATAAATATATAAAATATTTTTTAAAAAGAAAGGAAAAAGGAGCCTAATCAAATTGTCCATTAACATGTTTCAAAAATCCAAATAACACTATGCATGGATTTTCCCACATTTGCATCCTCTGAAACACTTTACTTAGATGAGAAATTCTATTTAATACATCCCCTTTTTGGATACTGACAAAGGGTATTTTAAAGTTTCAGAGAAGTACCTCAGTAATAAGATTTATTTAATTTGGCTTAATCAAGCATTTGCCTATTGATTTAATGAAGGAATATTTTATTAGTATTATCAAGAACACAGTTTGGGGCACCTGGATGGCTCAGTAAGGTAAGCCTCTGCCTTTGGCTCAGGTCATGATCTCAGGGTCCTGGGATCGAGCCCCACATTGGGCTCTCTGCTCAGCGGGAGCCTCCTTCTCACTTTCTCTCTCTGCCTGCCTCTCTGCCTACTTGTGATCTCTGTCTGTCAAATAAATAAATAAAATCTTAAAAAAGAAAAAAAAAGAACACAGTTTGGAAAACACTACTGCAAAGGCTATGAAATAATCCCATGGAAAGACAGATTTCCTGTAGTTGAATACAATTTAAAACAAATCCTATTTTACTGAACAGAATTTCCCCCATATTCCAGAAAGATCTCTATTTTTAAAGCTAAAACTGTCAGACAGAAAAAGTAAATAAGTTTCTTAAGTTCCTATTGCACAATAAGTCTAAAAGTCAGGTCCCTAACTCTTGTGCTCTTTCTATGGGTCAACACATGGAACAAAAGCTTGTTTGAGATCTAAGCAAAAGAAAAATAGGCAATTCAGCTCCTTTTACTTTTTCCACAAAACTCACCAGTAGATTTCATGATACAAAGGGTCAACTCTTCAGAGGTCGATTTCTACAGAACCCATGATTACTCAGAAATATAAACCCACCAAGCCCCCAACAATGTCTCAGATCCTAAGACTATTTCAAAATAACAACCATAATATTAATAAAAATAGATTAAATTTTGTTTTACTTTTTTACCTCTAGAAGAAATGTTAGGTAAATATGAGAATTTTCCTGTTCACTCCACTTCGTACTATAGGAATTTCAACCTTCTGAATTTCCACGTTAGGAATTCTAGGAGCTCCTTAGATGATTCCCACAAATACCTTTGGTACTTCCAAATTCATATCCACTTCTTTCCCAGCATGTCCCCAACGTAAAAGTGACAAATGAGCTACTAAATGCCAAGTAAAGGCATATTTGCTGTTGCTGCTACCTGCACTGATGACATCAATGCCTAAAATCAAGACAGCTGTTGTCTGCAAGTAAACATTGTTGATCTGGTCAACGCAACATGTACTTTGGCTGCCACAGCTGGCAACCGACTGTCATGGAGGCTGCCTATGCCTCTTTTGCTTACATCCCTGCCATTTTCACCTTGCATTCTCAATATCTCACGGAGAGGGGAAGAAATCACTTTTTACATTTTCTTGGCTTTTTGGTATGGTCCCTTTACCCGGCAACTCAAATGGAAGTCAACAGTGACTATGCTCCTGGCAATGCTCTCTCCCAGACCTGGTTTATGCAACTCTATCCAAGTCAGTGCCTGTTGGCTTCTCTTTGCCTTGGAATGAGGTCTTTCCTGAGCAGCTTCTCCGTCCTCTGTAGCTTTTCCCATCAGTTACTTAATTTTCTCAGACATGGGACAGAATCCTAGGATGGACACAACAGAGAATCTGGCACGAGCCCAGCTGTATTAGCCTACACCCAATGTTCTCATCCAAAGTAAGAAGGGATCTCTCCTTCACTGACTCTCTGAAACACTGTGCAACCATTATGGGTTGGACAAGCCCAGCTGCAAGGAGAATATTGTTTCCCTAAATAAACATCAGTGTTAAAAAGTAAGAGCTCCATGAAGTGGTGAAAAAAAGCCCTGGCCTGGGAAGAGGACATCTGGACTCTGTCTCTTATTAGTTGTTTGGCCTCACTTGAGTCCTTTAATCTCTGTGGACTTCAGCTTCCTCGCTTGTAAAACCCAGTGTTCGTTCTGGTCACTAAGCTTCCTTCGAGCGCTGATGTTTTCTACTTGAATAGGTGAATCTAGGTCATGTAATTCCTACAAAGGGCACCAATCTATTGATTGGCTTTATTGAATAAAGCATTTATTATGACTGTTCCATCTCAGTGATTATTATCCACCTTCCTTTATAGATAAATTCAAGTCCGAAAGTTTTACGTTAACATATATGCAACACTAGTATAAAGTTCCATTGAGGAAAAATATGTTATGCCAATTTGCAGCTGATTTTTTTTTAATTTTCCACATATTTATTAATAATTTTTTATTGTCCTTGTCTTTCCCAATCAAGTTGTGTCAATATTTTGACAGCAAGGACCCTTTGGATTCTCATGGCTAACTGTCTAATATGGGCCTTCTTTGTCTTGGTCCTCAAGTAGCTCATTGCTGAAGGAGCCTCTTAAATGGCATCTGTTCTTCTGTTCTGAGATTATATTATGGAATACAAACCCATTCACATCCCTACTGTTCATAAACCTCCAGAGATTCTTTGTGGATCACAGAATAACATCTGAACTCTTTAACCTGGCATTCAAAACTCTCCTGGTGCGGCTTCAACACCCCTGGCAATTTTTTTTTTTAAACCATTTTCCCTTATATTAAGAAAATTGATTTATTTTCAGTTCTCCAAACACTTTGGAATACTCACACCTTCATTAACCTTGTTCCTCCATTCACCCTGTCTGTTCCTCTCTCTGAGACAACTTTCCCTCTTATTTAGTACATCCAAATCTTCTCTGTCTTCAAAAACTGAGTTCCAATGAACTCTTTTTTTAAGCACTCCTCTACGCCACTGGAAGTAGTTTTTCTCTCTAAATTATCTTGCACTTTATAAGAATCTCTACTTTGAAGCCTTTATAAATGCTTTGATTTTTCATTTATTCAACCTTATTTCTCGTTCAAGACAATAAGCACCAAAAGGGCAGGAATCATGTCTATTTTTGCTTATCATTCTGGTCCCCAGGTCTAGCACAATACCTGTCATATTATAAATGCTCAATAGGTAATTATGAATTAGTTGAATGAAATCCCTTAAGACTCATTTTCTAACTCATGAGGGTAAATATTTGTATCCATGTTTTGTTTTTCATAATAAACTATTTGCTCCTTGAAAACAGTATCTATGTCTGATGCCTTCTGGGTATCTCTTAAAGAAAAGCACTTTACAGGCGCCTGGGTGGCTCAGTGGGTTCAGCCTCTGCCTTTGGCTCAGGTCATGATCTCAGGGTCCTGGGATCGAGGCCCGCGTCTGGCTCTCTGCTCGGCAGGTAGCCTGCTTCCTCGCTCTCTCTCTCTCTGCCTGCCTCTCTGCCTACTTGTTGTCTGTCTGTCAAATAAATGAATAAAAAAAAATCTTTAAGAAAAAAGAAAAACTTCACATGTTGAAAATATTTATAAAGATTATTGTTAAATATTATTTATAAATATTTACTAATTTATAGTTGACTAACAAGGCAATTTTAGGAAAAAAACTTTGGGGTCACATAGCTCTATGTACAAATCCTGGCTTTGTAAGGTCAGATGAAAAATATTCAAGGGTATTTTCCAATTAACATAAGTATGTTTTACAACATATAAAAGGGCTTTTACATATATCTCAGTTGATAGCCAAACAATGTTAGATAATATTATTATCCCCAATTTATGGATTAGGAAACAGGGAGGTAAAAAATAAGACAATTCGGGCTTAAAGAGGCTAGTGGTCACTCAGCTACTAAATGGAGCCACAGAAATTTAAATCAAGGTTTTTGGAGGCCAAAGTCTATGTCTTTTCCATTCTCGTGGATATACTGACAGCATATAGATGCCAGTGGATCTGTGCCTTTGGAAAACAATATTGTTTCTAGATCAGGCCTCTTTTAGTCCTTACTCACTGTTCTGACCCCTGAAGACACAAGAAGGAGCTTATTTGGAGTTTCTGGTCTCAGGATAGAAAGGAAGGAGTAGTCCCCCCTTATCTGTGGTTTTACTTTCCACGGTTCCTTTATCCTTGCTCAACTGTGGTCTGGAAGCTAATGATCCTCCTTCTGATATGTTGTCAGAAGGTCAAAAGTAACCTAACACGACATCACAGCGCCCATGTTTTTCACCTGACTTCATCTCATCATGTAGACTTTTTCTCATCAATCATCATTGCAAGAGGAAGGGTGAATACCAAGAAGATATTTTGAGAAAGAGAGAGAGAGACATTCACGGAATTTTCATTATAGTCTATTTTTATAATTGTTCTATCTTATTATTATTGTCGTTCATCTCTTACCTCCCTAATTGATAAATTACACTTTATCATAAGTACGTGAGTATGGGACATGGGATATATATGTATATGGTTCGGTACTGAGTATGGTTTCAGACATCTCATTTTCGTACTTGACATAAAATTACAGAAAATCCCTAAGAATCTTTTTTTTCTCTCTGATTCCTTCTTTACTAAATAGATACAAAATGGAAACTCATCACTTTTATTTAAACCTCTTGATCTCTATATCAAAGCTCAAATCCAAGTCAAAAGAAAAACAAGCTATTATTTATTATGCAGTTTGTTCTCATTATGTACTTCCCAGAAACGAATCTCCATCCCTCTCGGACTTGCTTTCACAGGACGCTCTGATCTGGCTCACCCTCCCAGCACCGGGCAAGTTGTTTTGCCTGGCTTATTCCATCAATAGTAGCTCTCGGCCGCCTTTTCTCACACTCAGAATCCAGCAAACCATTTTCCTTGGTCATCAACGGAGAAATGGGGAGTCTCTTCTCTTAATGGGGCTGAGCTCCTGCCAAGTTCCAAAGTGCTCTCACCCTTTCTTAAAAATGATGAATACTTGCTCCCTATTCAAGACATCTGGACACCTTGTGTTTATGAGTAACCCCCTCTTAAGGGTGGTGGGTTGTTTGAAAGTGGATCATTCCAGTAAAAAATATTTAGGTTCAAACAATCCTGATAGAACTTGGTAACTTAAACAAAACAAAACAAAAGCCTTCCCACTTGCAATTTCTACTCAATAGCAGGTGAAACAATAAAAAAAAAATATTGAGCAAGCGAAATTCATCTGTATCCAGAGAATTTTAATACATTTTAAAACAAATAAATCCACACAGATCCTCTGGGGTTTTGCCAGCAAGTCTTTAACAATCTGTTTTTCATAGCTAAGCAATATCCTACAACAGCAGACGTCGGAGAGTAATGAAGTACTCCGTAAAAAAAAAAAAAAAAAAAAAAAAAAGTAAGAGCAATAATATTGCGGAACACAATTTCGAAAGACAAACACACCACTTTGGCCAAAACACGGGGAGTACTAGAAGTTTTACTGGTTGACTGTCTGCTGGATAGCTGAGTTACGATGGCACTTCCTTTCTACTCCAGAGCAGTGTGACAAGTACAAAGCCTGACTCCTGACCGTATTTCCTTCATTGCTTATGAGCCAGACAGTTAAAGGTCAATACAGATCTTATTAACAGTCGTATGGGAATCATGAGATGTGGTATATTTTTCCTTTTCTTTTGTCATAGCCCCAAGATTGGTTCGAAACTTCAGAAACAAAAAATAATCTTTTAAAAGACACTTTTTTTGGTAACCATGATTCCTCTAGTTAGAGTAACACCTCATTTGTCTGTTGTCAACGAGGGAATGCATGTTCTTCACAAATTAATTTTCCAATAAGAGAAAGTAAGTTTAGTGTTCAAAGGAGGAAATTTCTTTTCGATATTTTTGCTGGAACTCTTTGTAAAAGATATTACATATTGAACAGGATTTGACCTTTTCTGATGATTCAGAGTTATCATCATGAACATCAATCACTATGAATAGCCACCAACTCCTTCCTCCAGAGTGCAAATATACTGGAATTTCTCATGAGCTAAAAGAAACATTCTTTTTGACCCTATCTACCTTGAATTACTCCTTTCACTTTCTTTTCTTTAAACAGCTTTATTGAGATATAACCCAGGTACCGTATAAGTCACCCATTTAAAGTGTACAATTAATGGTTGTAGCGTATTCACAGGTATATGCAACCATTGCCATCATCAACTTTAGAAGAGTCGTACCCTTTAGCTATCATCCTCCCCATTCTTTGCTACCACTCCCACCTCCCCCCAGCCCAAAGCAATACTACTCTACTTTCCATCTCTAGACTTCCCTCTTTCAGAATTTCATATGGGTAGAATCATATAGTACAAAGTCTTTTGTGACTGGCTTCTCTCACTTAGCATAATGTTTTCAAGGTACATCTACACCATTGTGTATATATCAGTACTTCATTCTTTTTTATGGACAAGTAACACTCCAATGTATAAATGGATATTCCAAGGACTTTAGTCTACTTGCCTGTTGATAGACATTTTGGGTTGTCTCTACCTTTGGCTTTTTTGAAGAAGGCTGTCATAAACATCTGTGCAAGTTTTTGTGTGGACATATGTTTTTATTTTTCTGGAGTATATACCTAGGAAGGAAATTATTGGGTCATATGGAAATTCTATATTTTATCATTTAAGGAACTACCAGACTGTTTTCCAAAGTGGCTGCATCATTTTGTCTCCCTTCCAACAGTATATGAGAGTTCCATTTTCTCCACGTCCTTGTTAAATCTTGTTATCTGACCTTTTGATCCAGTTATTCTAATGGGTGTAAAGTGGTATGTCATTATGATTTTCATCTACTCTCTGATGACTAATGATGTCAAGCCTCTTTTCCTGTGCTTATTGGCCATTTGTGTATCTTCTTTGGAGAAATGACTATGCAGATCCTTTGCCCACTTTAAACTGGGTTGTCTTTTTACTATTGAGTTGTAAGGGTTCTTTATATATTTTATGTATGAATCTGGCAAGTCCCTTATTGGACATATAGTTTGCAAAGATTTTCTCCAACTCTATGTGTTGTCCTTGACTTTTTTGATGGGGTCCTTTTCCTTTAATTTCCTTCTGTTGCTGCCCAGCTACTTTAAAGATGTTCCTTGTAGTCCAATGTCTTGCTTACCATTTATTACTAAAATCTACCACAGTATGGTTCCAACACCCTCCATTCCTTTGAAACCCTCTTATTAAGGACAAGTTGCTCTGATTAGAGCCAACAAGGTCTTCCCTATTGTTAAATCCAGAGGCTTATCCTTAATGCTCTATTAGTCCTTTGACATTTGGCAATGTTTAATCTTCATTTCTTTGAAAAATTCTCCTCCTTAACTTCTATGATACCATTTTTTTCAGATGTTACTCCTAATATAATAATTCCTTATTTTCCTCTTCTGCTCCTCTTACTCTACCTCCACTCAAATGTTGATGCTCCCTAGTTTAATCTGCCATCATCTTTCCAGAGTTCATATTCTTCTTGAATGATCTCATGTATTCCCATGCCTTCAACTATACTGATAATTTCCCAGATAAATCACCAGACTCTACCTTGTTCTAGGGTCCAGAACTATATTTTTAACTGACTGGGAGTACTTCCTCTTAATGACTTGGAAATCCTCTAGGCAACTAAACCATGACATTTTCAAAATCCAAAATAACCTTTCTCTCTAATTGTTTATCTTTCCTTATTCTCATGTCATTGGGACAGGAAGTCTGCAATCATTCTCCTTTAATTTTTCTCTTTCATGTTGATCTCATGCTGGTCATCATGTCAGTCTTACCTTTTAACTATTTTTCTAATCTTCTTTTACTTATTCACTACTGTCATTGCCTTTTAATAAACTTATATAACCACTTATTAAGATTATTTCAGTACAGTCTGAGTCCATTCTTCTATCATCTCTTCTGTTCAATCTATCTTTACTGTTTGGGCCAGCATTAACTTTCTAAAACACAAATCTGGTCTTGGCACCCTTTACACTATCTACTTTTAAAGACTCCCCATGACCCGCAGGATAAATTCAAACTTCCTTTCATTATGTATCAGACACCTAATTAGTTTTTCCCTTGTCTACATTTTTCCTGCTGTCTAGTTTATCAACCTCACAATCTAGAAATCTTAAACTTCTATTCCCCCCAAATGCTGTATTCATTACTTTTTTTTTTATTGGTGTGTGTAGAACGAATTACCAGAAATGTAGCAGTTTAAAAGACTTAAGTTTATTATCTCACAGTTTCTGTAAATCAGAATTCTGGCACATTTTAGTTGGATTCTCCATCCAGTGTCCCACTAAGGTGAAATCAAGTTGTCAGACACCTGTATCCTCATATAGAAGTTTTACATTTACTGGGGAGAGATCCACTTCCAAACTTTTTCAGACTGTGTGTAGAATTTATTTACTTGTAGCCATATGAATGAGGTAGCTGTTTTATTACTAGTTGTTGTAGGGCCCACTCTAAGGGCTACCCTCAGCACCTAGAGATAACTCTCAGATCCCTACATAGGCCCTATCCAAAACAGGGAGGTTTGCTCCTTCAAGGCCAGCAGGAGAATTTCTCTCTTTGAATCTCTTCACTTCTTTTAAGGGCTCATTGGGATTAAGTTAGATCCACGCAAGAGAATCTCCATTTTTGATTAACCCAAAGTCAACTGATTAGAAACCTTAATTCCATGTATATAATCTCCTTGGACAGTTGATACAACATAATCCTGTGAGTGATATCCCCTTATATTCACTGGCATGTTCTGCTCACACTCAAGAAGAGATTATAGAAGGCATGTTCAGCAGGGGTGGGAATCTTGGGGGCCAAATTAGAATTCTGCCTGCCATACACATGCTTTTCCACTACTCTATGCCTGTGGATATACTGTCATTTCTTTCTATTATAGCCATTCCTCCATTATTAGATTGGAAAGCCCTTGACTGGTTTTTAAGTCCAGCTTTAAATATTACTTATCTATTCCTTCAAGACAAATAATTTTTCCCTTCTCTGTCTTTCTATTGCACTGTCTTTTCCTATCGTAATGGCTTATGTTTCTGCTTTACCAGCTGAACTTTGGTATTTTCAAGGACTTGAACTACCCTCTACTTGTCTTTGCTTTCCCAACCCCAGCTATGTATTAAGTTCTTAACAAAGGTTTATTGAATGAATTAATCCACCTCTTTGCTGTGCAGTAAGGCCATGATAACCTCATTGGCTGTTAAAGTGAGTTGAGCTTTTAACCACATTTAACAAATGCCCTCAGTTTGACACTGGTAAGCCAGGTTTTTGTTTTGTTTTGTTTTGGTTTGGTTTGGTTTGGTTTGGTTTTGGTTTTCATTCTCCCTCTCCCAATATATAATCGGATTGTCAAATGTTACAGCTTCCTAGAGTCAGGAGACCTACAATTGCTTCTTTGGACTTGCTGTATGCAAACTGGTACAGACCAGGAAACAAACTAATTAAATACATTAGAATTAAGGACAAAGCATGAGTACAATGGTTGTACTTTCATTAATTGTCAGAGAGTCTCTTTTATGGTTGTAGTACATGACCTTTGGCACACAGACTGCAAAATCAATTTGGAATGTTTTCATAGGCCTTCTTTCAGATACTTGGAAACCAGCTAGCAGTTTAGCGGGTAAATGACCTTTGAATAAGTGAGGGCCAATTTTATATTCACAAGATCAACCATTTTGAAAGGTAACTTTTAATAGGAGGCAGCTAAAAACAAAAGAACTTGCCCAACACTTTACTATTCTGTTTACATAATTACTAGCAAGTGAAGGTTTTCAATGAACTTAACAGAAAGTATTGAAATTGAAAAATGAGCTAAATTCCAAAATATACACTTCATTCACTTGTTTTTGTCAACTCATTCACTGAGTGTCCCAAGTGGAGAGATAAGATCATAAACATACATTTTAGAATCAGGCATCAAATCCCCAGCAGACCACAAAAAAGGAGAAGTCAATGAAGCAGACCTCAAGGAAAAACCTATAAATTTTGAGCTGTGCAAGTTCTATACTTCCAATGGCTACAATGGCAACTTGCCAGAGACCTAAGGGCCACACTTAATTTGCACATAAATTTATATAAAATTTTAAATTATGAACATGCATGAACAAGTTTAGCACTCATTTGCATGATAAATGGAAATGTCTTGTTTGCTTGTATTAGTTATGAAAGCTCCAAGATGGAGGAGGTTTGTCCCCAGACCACCATTATACAAAAATGGTACCTCTGGGCTTTTACAGACTTTGTTTTAAAGTAAACATACTGGTGGTATTTTAGGGTCTGCTTGTGCTATTCCTATTGCCCTGTTTAACATGAAATATGCTTAATAGATAACATTAATGAGACACCCTGAGAAACCAAAAGAACATTCATAGCAGTCTCTATAAGAAAACTGATTCCATTCCACATTTAGAGACAAACCTTCAGTTTGGTTCAATGTTATTCTCAAATCACAGACTCTCAAAGACGTCTTTATTGAATGTGTTCTTTAATTGTTTTTTTTTTTTTTTGGTGAGTGATGTGTTAGACTGGGTATTGACTATGTGTAGATACCAGTGACACATAGAAAAAAATTTTAAATGAAAAGTTAATAAGTACTTGACTCTTATATTCATCTGCAATCAAGAAGACACATAATATTAGGAAACAGAAGATAACCATAATATAAAAGACTTACATGGAGTAGGGAAGAATATGGGTCAAGGTGCATAGAGCTTGAGTTATTCTCTTCCTGCTGAAGGTCAGGAAGATCTGTAAAGCCCTATTCATTTCAGTAATCTAGTAAATGAATGATTTGGTAATAAAAAATTATAAGAACACATTTCCTCAAGGAAAAAGTAAACCTCCAGTATTTCAATATTAAATATGTTTGTACAGTGTGAAATAAGAATAAAAATAGTTGAAACAACAAAAAAAAGAGTTGGTGATAACCAAACCTTGAGCAACTACCAGTATAAAACTCAGTACTTCTTTACAGTCTGTACATCAGAAAAGGATAGTCACTAGAAAGTGTGTGCTATGAGAGTAAGGACCATGTCTGATGCCTTCACCATATTATGTCCTTTGCCTGGTCCAATTTCAGCATATATGGGCACCCATTAAATCTTTATTGAGCATGGGAATGATGGTGAATCTGGTATCTAAAGCTGTGACTCAGTGAGACTCAAAATATATGGTGTTAGAAGGGAATCTGTGGATATTAGAGAATCAGCATGAGAGATAAAGGAGACAACTTTGACTCAGACTTGGAGATACATTCCCCTATTCCTAGGGCAGTATTTCATTTTCTCTAATGAGGTGGGATTGACGGTGATATATCATGCCAGTGATATATTATGTATATATAGCAGAGTGGCGCAGCAGAAGCGTGCTGGGCCCATATATTATGTGTATATATATATATATAGATATATATTTTTTATACATTATCTATAGCTATTATATATATTATATATGTTAACAATAGAATATTCCACAATATTACTTTAGTCCTTTTTATTTTATTTTTTTAGAGAAAAAAATAGAGGGTAGGGGGTGAGGGGCTCCAAATAACTACCCTGAGATCATGACCTGAGCTGAAATCAAGAGTTGGATGGACAGTTAACTAACTGAGCCACCCAGGTGTCCCTACTTTTAGTCCTTTTTCAATTCACTTAAGTCTTGAAAACCCAACTACACTGAACTTAAGTGAATCCACACTTTTTTCAGGATTCTATTGGCCAGAATATAAAGGGAGAATAAGAAGAACTCTTAGGATGATTCATAACAAAACACTATTCTTGTGTGGCATAACTTTGTATAGGCTGATCCTCTTTTTTTTTTTTTAAGATTTTATTTATTTACTTGAGAGAAGAGAGAAAGTGCACAAGTAGGGGGAAGGGGCAGAGAGAGAGAGAGAGAGAGAAGCAGACTCCCTGCCAGGCAGGGAGCATGAGGCAGGGCTCAATCTCAGGACCCCAGCTGGGATCATGACCTGAGCCAAAGGCACCTGACTGAGCAACCCAGGTGCCCCCAGGCTAATCCCTTTAAGCTTCTCTAACAGGACGTATGGTATAGTACTAATTAAGAAATGGAATAATTTTGAGTTATTGAGTATTTCTAGGAATTTGAGAGTGGGATAGAGAACCATAGTTTTATTTCTATTTATTTATTTTTTATTTTTTAATAATTTTTTTTAAATTTTTTATAAACATGTAATGTGTTATTAGCCCCAGGGGTCCAGGTCATGAATCGCCAGGTTTACACACTTCACAGCACTCACCATAGCACACACCCTCCCCAATGTCCATAACCCCACCACCCTTAAAGATTTATTTATTTACTTGAGAGAGAGAGAGCACCCACTCAAGTGGGGTAAGAGGCAGAGGGAGAATGAGGGAGAAATTCTCAAGAAGATATCCTGCTGAGTGGGGAGCTTGATGATGGGCTCAATCTCACGATTCTGAGATCATGACCTGACCCAAAATCAAGAGTCAGAAGCCTAATCAACAGAGCCGACCAGGTGCCCCAGTAGCATAATTTTATTGCAAATAAACTATAGCAGGTCAAATGATATACAGAAAATTCATGAGATTGGGAAATAAGAGACCTCTGCAACTAACTGTATAACTTTTGCTAGTCATTCAATCTCAGAAAGACTCCGTTTTCTTGCTGCAAAATGATAGTTGATCTACATAATATCTAACTTGCCTTGTAGCTCTGACACTCTGAAGCTCTGAGCCTGATTTTTGGTTGTTATGTTTTACCACTATTTCATTTAGTAAGTCCATGATATAGTTTTGTAATTCGCTTACATTTATGCTTGGAAAGAATGGTTTACTACAGAATCATCCAAAGGCCTGAATTGTTTCTCACATGTTTGATGACCATAAATTGTTGAGCTAAAATGGTGTTCATTCAGAACTATTTTTCTGCAATCCAACTCCCAGGGAACACTGTCTTTCCTTTTGTGGAAATGAAACATAAGTGGCCACAATTTTCCTTACTTGGCCAAATTCTATTCCATTCTTAAAGGGATTAGCCTGGGGGCACCTAGGTTGCTCAGTCAGATGCTTTGGCTCAGGTCATGATCTCTCTAGACCATCAAAGAATAGCCATGGACAAAAACTGGGCAGACATAAAAACAGGTGCCTAGTAAGTCTGGTTGAGATGGAGTAATAATATGACCAGTATTGGAAAGCCAGTGACAAATTAGAAGCCATTGACCATATAAAGTTGCTAGGTAGATATTGATGATATGAATATTTTATGAGTATAAGATGCTGAGCAGATCTGTCTGTTGACAGTAAAGACTCTGAAAGGGCCCCTGAAATCAACCTCAAGCACAAGAAAAACAGAGAAGAATGTTGAATGTCTTTCTTCTCAAATGCATGTAGTATGAAAGAAGTTTAGTAAATTTTAGAAATGGTTTACTTCACATACTTTCCAAAATACATTAAAAGCAATAAACTACCCTGGAAGAAAAAAGAAGACTGTATTATCCAAATGCTCATGCCCAGGAGTTCTGGATCGCAAGATATGATTATTCCTTAGGCTTTCACTCTACCATACTGATTTGAACACGACGCATGGCTATTCCATCAAGGACCTTGGTATCAAATTTTAAGAGCCTCTGAAGATGCTTTGTGTAATATATTGATCAACAAGAGATGTTTATTCTGAGACTATTTCTTTGGGAAATTTGGTTACTACTTGGGAATGGATCAACTTCTGAAATCATAATGACTTTTATAATATTCATATCATCTCCTTGAAAGCTGAAAAAATGAGATATATTTTTCATGAAGTTCTAAGAGAAATGGTCCTCAAAAACAAGTCTTCTCATTTATTTTGCCAGAATGATTTCTGTGTTTGGCATGACTGGCGTTCCAACTTACTGGTAGGAACTTCTATGAGAATGACGGTCCCCCTCCTCACAGATATGAAACAGTTGCCACTCATCCTATATTTCTGTTTAAGCATACCACCCAATAGAAAACTCGCATTAAAAAGTACAGTGTATGGGGGGCGCCTGGGTGGCTCAGTGGGTTAAAGCCTCTGCCTTCAGCTCAGGTCATGATCCCAGAGTCCTGGGATCGAGCCCCGCATCAGGCTCCCTGCTCCGCAGGGGAGCCTGCTTCCTCCTCCTCTCTGCCTGCCTCTCTGCCTACTTGTGATCTCTGTCTGTCAAATAAATAAATAAACAAAATCTTTATAAAAAGTACAGTGTATGAAAAAAATTAAAAATAAAATATAATATATGGTCACTTGTGAGATCTCAGTAAAAGTAAGTTAAATTGAAGGACAAGCCTCTCATACTCAGAGTACACATGGTTCTTCAGTAAACCAATCTGCCTTTTAAAATGATTTTTCCTAAACCTCCTGCCTTAATTATTTCTTGTCCTTCCCTCAGGGACCATTGTTAACAAAAGACATAGCAACATTTTAGATATTTATAAACTCTGTTTGTAGATACAGTAAAGTTTTTGGTGAGATCAGCTAAATAAAGCACCAACCAGCTGCCCTATATTCTGCCCTCCAAATTTGAATGAGATACAGTCCCTCAAGATACTGAGGGAAACATGAAAAAAAAAGAAAGAAAGAAAGAAAGAAAGAAAAAGTTGTATGCTAACAGCCAAAGTAATTTTTTAAAATAATACCAAAGGCATAACACCTTTATTTCATGAGATAGGGTGAAACCATTTCTTATACAAAAGTGAAGTATCTTTTGCTATGAGTTCTAAAGTGTTTGGAGGTCCTAAAATTTTTTCCACAAAAAAGTAAGATAAATTTTCATTATCAGAATGCACGTTAGTGTATTAAAAACTCCAAGAAGTCCTCTTCCAAAAAGGCTCATTTAACTTTGCTTAAACCTTTATAAAAATTATCTTACCTTTTTCTTTTTTTCTTATAACACCTATTATTGTTACAAGGAACTTTTTTTTGCAATCCATGGCCCGGGAATGCTGTCTTTCCTTTTGCGGAAATGAAACGTAAGTGGCCACAATTTTCCTTACTTGGCCAAATTCTATTCCATTACTGTGACAAAATAATAACATATAACTGCCATTCTTTTCATGATTTAGATTGCCTCTTTCTCCTAAGGGGGAGAAAAACAGATAACTTCGAGCTCATTTGAAGTCCCTCCATTCCCTCCAATCTCCTGATTTGGAATTCCTAGTGTTTACCACTCAGACTTAGAACTTTTGAGCCATTTTTTCTTCCATATGGGTCTTCCTATCAGGTGTGATTTTAAGGCTATCCAATCATCAATCACAAGAGTAACAGCAACAAAATGAAAAGTAATAATACAGCTTTAAATTCAATTGTCTTAGTGGTGAATGGACATTATGTGTTACAAGTTTCCATATAGTATTCTTTTCTTCTCCCCGGAAAGAAAAATGCCAGAATATCAAAATAATACCTGAAAGAAGACACTTTAAGAAGTAAAGTAAAGTAAAACAATAAAGTTTGCTTCTTCGGAAAGGCTAGTCACCACTTTGGTATCGTGCGACTACTGGTGTGTTTAAACAGACTTCTCATTTTCTTCACCTCTAATTGTTTCTAATTCTTCTTGTGTCCTTACCATCGTTGAGGGTCTGAGTGAGCCATAATGGCTTTGGAGGAAGCTGTTCAGCAGAAATAATAAAATTGACTTCATGGTGAGCTGAAGGTAGCAGGCAGAGAGGGAAGTAATAATAGTGATTTCATTACTAAAATTCTGAAAGCACACCACCATATGTTCCTTCTGAACCTCTTAACATCCAGGAGCCAATGTCCTCTGGAATTGCTGCTTAAAAATACAAGCATTTGGATGTTTAAACAAAAATAGAGGAGAGTAATTACTTCAAAGTGGCATTTAGGATATTAAAGCCTAGACTTCTTTGGAAGGTAAAATGCTATGGTTGAGAATATGGACTTTGAAAATCTACCTCTTATTAGACCCTCCATTAAAAAAAAAAAAAATGGCACTTGAATCCAAAGGCTTTTCCTTTACCATCAACATGGAAAGTTGGCTCCTCACATGGGTGTATTCTCCCTCTTTTGTGCATTATCTTGTTCTTTAAAACTACCCTTCCATGTAGGAGGCCTGTGGAGTCAAAGGGCCTGACCAGTCACCCAGAGGTGCTGAGCCCCTCAAACCTCAGGTTCAGTAGATAAGTTTAATAAAGACCTTATTAAGGTCCTTATTAATAAAGTCCTTGAAAAAAAATGAAGGATACAATGAATTACGTGTTTAGTTGACTTTATTTTGTTTTCATCAAGTCATGCTTCCTTGCCTTCCTGCCTTTATTAATTTTAGTCTCTCAGCCAGAAATTTTTTTTTTCCTACGTTTTTCTATCCAAGTGAAGTTCTAAGTATCTTTTGAGTCCCAATCTAATTATAGCTTCCTTTATGAGCTTCTCTTTATTGTCTCCTGGTAGAATTAATTGCCCTTTCTTCTGGGTCTCTGTAGCTTCCTTATAAGTATCTGTATTATTTCATTTCTACCAAGGATCTATTATATGTGAAGCACTGTAGAGATACAAAGAAGAGTGTGACTTGATCTCTGCTCTTGATGTATTACAAGTCTGACATATTGCATAAAGACAAGAATACTTTTTGATCTCCCTCACCAAACTGAGAATGGAATAAGACATAGCCCAAATCCTTTTAGCACAGTACATGCCACACTGAAGTATTTGGTAAATGTGGCTTGAATTAAGTTGAATTACAGCAAAAAGCGCTTGTCCTTTACTGTTCTCTAATACAACTCTCTGTGTATTATTGAAGCATCCATATGAAAATAGGCCAAAATGACTCTGTGGCCTGGCACAGGGTATAGAAGTCCAGGGTGCTTGGGGTATTGGTCTAATGCAGATGGCCATTGGCTGAACCTGTATTTGAATCATGCTGCTCTCCAAAGGGGCAGAATATCTTTTCTTGGAATAAAGTACTGTAATAGTCTACCTTTTTACCTTTTTTTTCTCATTCCTTCCAAATTTTATCTAGCTCTCTATGATCTGAAACAGTTTTCATCATAAACTCTGAAATATAGACAGATTTCCTATCACACATCCTTCTACTAGGCCTCTTTGAGAACATACCCCCTGTTCAGTTTAAGTGGAGGGTGACTAAACTGTCACTCACTCTAAGTTGGAAAGAGATGGCATTGGCACTAAGCATTTTAATTCTGAATGTAAATGTTTCATCAAAACCTTACAATCTCCATAACAGTTCATTTTCTCATCTTTTTGCCATTCCAGTAGGATAAATAAGGAGATAAATGAATGTTAGATCACACCTTAAGGAATAGAATTAATTAACCTTTCCAACAGAATCATCAAGAGGAAGACCATTGATAACTGTTTGGTTTTGAAATATAAGTGCAATGAGCACTTTCTCAAGAATGTATCATAAAGAATATTCCTTTATGGCTGATTTGAAAGAGAGGTCCCAAGAGGTCCTGGATATACTCTCTGAGGAGAAAAAGAAAAGGGATAAAAAAGGATAATAACAAGAAGAATTCTTTTTGTTGGAATACCAAGGGAAAAAAAACTAAAGCCTATGCATTACTTAACTAAGGCTGTATGACAAAGATCACAAACTGATTGTCTCAAACAATAGAAATATATTGTTTACAGTTCTGGAAGCTATAGAAGTCTGAGAACAAGGTACCAGCAGATTTGTTCCATCTGAGGGTATGAGGAAGACTCAGTTCCTTGCCTCTCTCCAGCTTCTGGTGGTTTTTCTGGTAATCTTCAACGTTCCTTGTTGTATGGAAACATTTTCCTGATCTCTGCCTTTATCTTTGTGTGGTGTTCTCCGTGTGTGTGTGTTTATGTCCAAATTTACCCTTTTTGACAAGGACACCAGTCACATTAGATTAGGGGGTCCCCTGTGCTGCATTATGATCTCATCTTATCTAATTACATTGGCAATGATCCTAAGATTTCCACATATGAATTTGTGGGGAATTCAATCCACAATTCAATCCACAACAGCCCTCTTTAATCACACAAATAGAGGGAGTTCACAATGTTTGTGTGATTCTCAAGCACACAGGGCAATGGAGATTCAGTGCAAGCCTAGGGATAACCTGAAGTCAGGGAGTTAAGGGACGGAAATAGAAACAAAGGTAAAGAGTAAGAATAGATTTCAGTAAAACCATCAAGAAGGCAACTGCAATCATTGAGAAACAATGTAGGAAAATCTCTACAGATTTTAGCTGCCCCCAAGGAGGTAACTCACTGATATGTAAGTGCCTGACACATAGCTATAGAATTAAGTTAGTAAACAACTGAAATACAGGTCAGTTTTATTTGACTTTTCTTAGGCTTATTTGCTTCAGTTTGTTCCCTTACTCTTCCACACAGCTCTTCTTATTTTTCTTTTTTCTTTTCTTTTTTTTTTTTTTTGGCTTGTGTGGCAACTCGGCGTATGCACATGATAAAAAAAACGGATTAGCTCCTGAGCACTTGAGTCTCTTATCCAACTACCTTGTAAGAGTGGTGAATGACTCCTGTATCCGTTTTGACAGTATTTAATTCTTAATATACACTTTTATTAATAATGGATTAATATTTATGGGTTTATTCATCTCATGAAAGAAGAAATACAGAAGTCCGGGATATTTTAGTGATGCTAAGAGGAATCCTGACTAATTTTCTGGTCCCTAATCCCTAGCTTGCAGGTATTGTCCTTATGCTGTTGCTAATGAATTAAAATGGCTTTTGTACCTTGAGGCATCAGGATCTCATTACAGTAGGAAGAGGAAAGGGGAAATGACAAAAGAAAAGAGGACAGAGGACATGCCAGACAAGTACATCCTTTGCAATCAAGGATATAAAAACCTTCCTGAATGTAAAAATTCCTCCATGTAGCAAATTTCTAATTGCATCTCATTCAGACTGTGTCATACGACATTTGTGGCTTCATAATAGATAAAAACAAGTGCAACTGTATTTTCAACTCTGGCCTCTCAGGGCTAGATCTGTACATCTAGCTCCACCTGGATGTCCCAGAGGCAACTTATGCACCATTTATCCAATCCAAAAATAAATTCTCCTTCTAGTCACATTGCTCCTCCATAGATGTTCTCCATTTTAGCAGACATCTTAAAACAGAATTCTTGACAATGTTCAAATTCTTTTTCTATATATTATGTATAATTGATAACCAAGTCATGTATTCTGTCTCCCAAATATCTCTTGAGCCTATTTCTTTCTTTCTTCTTTTTTTTATTTTTAAGATTTTATTTATTTATTTGTCAGAGAGAGAGACAGTAAGAGAGGAAACACAAGCAGGGGGAGTGGGAGAGGGAGAAGCAGGCTTCTTGCTGAGCAGGGAGCCAGATACAGGGCTTAATCCCAGGACTCTGCTATTATGACCTCAGTGGAAGGCAGGCGCTTAACGATTGAGCCACCCAGGCACCCCTCTTTTCTTTTCTCTTCTTTTTACTCTCCTTTCCTTTCCTTTCCTTTCCTTTCCTTTCCTTTCCCTTCCTTTCCTCTTTCTTTCTTTCTTTCTTTCTTTCTTTCTTTCTTTCTTTCTCTTTCTTTCTTTCTTTCTTTCATTTTAGTTTTGGTCCTTATAGCTCTTGCCTAGAAGATCATAATTACCTACTGAGTGGTCATCCCACTTCAATATTTAATTCATTCCACTCTGATTCCATATGTCTAGAGAAGTGACTTCCTAAAAGGCAAATTTGATCAGGTACTTCACCACCACCTCCATATACCTTAGCAATATATATGAAGCTTTCTATTATCTGGCCTATGGCTTTCAATCTGACACATTATCTGCAATCCCTGTGCACACCAGACTCTCTCAGATTGCAGTAACTAATTGATTAAAGGAAGTAACTTAGTAAGGCAATTATTCTTCACTACCACCTCCCTTTAAAAACTATTCAATTGAATTGTTCTTGAACGTACTTAGGTAAAATCTTGAGCTGACTTCTTATCATTCCTAAATAAACAAATGTTCTCTAGTTTCAGATATTAAATATTCTCAACCAATCTATATGAAGATTTTATCTTTCCATTGTCTAGGGAGGAGAAGACTGGTAATAACCTCTACCAGAAATACTGATAATGGCTACACAAATGGATTTTTGTGGGCACTAATAGATGACCTAACACCTATCTTAGAATGTGTAGGCTTTTGACATCTATTATCATCAGCTTGGAACCATCATCCAAAACTCCAGATTAGAAAAGACCCCATTTTAACATTAACATTAGTTAACATTTATTAACCTCTTAATTTCCATCCTATCACCCTCCCTTGCAATATATTTTTTTCTTTCATCCATCTGGTTAACTCATACTTTTATTTCAAGATGATTTAATTACATTTCTCATGAGATTTCTTCTCATGCTTCATCCCAACTGGAGTTACATGCTTTCTCCATTCCATAGCCTCTGGTATATAAATTCTTCAGAGCAACTATCATATCATGCAATAATTATATTTTTCCATATCTCTCTTACTCCTAGAATATAAATTTCTCAGGGAAAAAAACCAACTTCATTCATCTTTATAATTCCAAGGGTGTAAGGCAGTACCTGGACTGTTATATAATAAATGAAACTATGAATCAATGCAAAAACTCATTGTTTGAATAAATAAAATGTAATGGAAATGATTAAACTCCAGGATTAGAGTTTGCCTCTAGGAAGCTTTGGGAGATCTCTTAATTTTATGATTCTTCACAGAGATGATGAATTTAGAAATTCACTTTCTAAATAGTAAAAATAACTACTTTTGATGTGTAATTTTTTTCAGTGATCTTCAGCAAATGGAAGTTTCTAGTGTACATGCTTTTCAGAGGCCTCAAGTGCATAAGAGCATGTGGTCTTTTCTGCAATACACTATAATTATGTATTATAATAAGGATCTTTTTGGGAATAATTCTCCAAATAATTTCCTGTTTAAAGTACTTCTACAATATCCTACACAGATAACAGTTTTTTTCAAACTCTTCCTGTGATGTTAATTATATCAGAATAAAATAACGCAATATTATTTTCTAGCAAAGGGTCGAGTGTTAATTTTAACGTTTAAGACTTTCCCAGGTTAAATAAGTGAGAAAGAAGAAAAAGATGCAGAAGATGGTAGGGAAGCAGAATTTTAAAAGGGGTTTTTTAATCTTTCTTGCTCTAATATGATCCAACTTATATCATTTTGATTTAGTTAATATGTATTGAATTGTCTCCTAAGTGTTAGAAATAATAGTGAAATCTGCTCTGCTCTCACCAAAACTCAACTTTTACTGGTAAAGATAGACATTTAAGGAACAATTGCAATGTGATTGATGTTGTGACTGTATAAAATCAGGATGCCACAGAACCATATAGTAGGATCTCTTGAAACAAAGAGGAGATAGTCAAGCATATTAAGGAATGATTCTATTCTAAGCAAAGAGAAATGTATACTCAGAAACAAGAGGATAAAATTTCCCATTCAGAGGAAGTAAAGTATGTCTGAAGAATAAAAGTGTAGAAACAATTTCACATATTCTCATATATCAAGAACATTCTTTTTCCCTTTTTCTAAAAATACTTCCATTTTGAACCACTAACCAACCATTCTATAATGTAGTCATCAAAAGGCATGCCTGCAGGATTTGTGATTACTGTTTTTGCCTTTCCAGTATTATAACGATGTTTCTCTTTGATAGTTTATAGACATTTATGAATATCTCCTATTTTTTGTTGCTACATCACTTAAAAATATCAGATTATATAGTTACATTTCTGAAAATGATGGAATAAAGCTTCCCTAATTTTTCATCCATAAAGGAAATGAACACACTAGAAAAAAATATTCAGGATCAACATTTTCAGAGCACTAGAAATGAATCACAAAGGCTTACAGAATTTAAGTGAACATTTATCTAAGAAAAATGTTTGAATCTCATTAAGAACAGTATTGGTGGCATTTTAACTTTTCCAATTTCCCCTTCCCCAATCCCGTGCTTCAACCATATGCTCTGCAAGAGATACATTTTATAATTCAAAGACAAAAATAGGTTGAAAGCAAAATGATGTAAAAAGATATACTGTGCAGTCAGTAACCTTAAGGAAGTTGGAGTGACTATGCGAATGTTATAAAAAATAGACTTTAAGACAAATTGTTACTGGAGGTGAAGAAGGACATTTTATAATGACAAAAGGGTGAATACATTAAGAAGATATAACAATTATAAACACATAAATACCTCACCAGAGAGTCTTTAAATTACATGACCCAAAGACTGAAAGAATTGAAGAGAGAAACTGACAATTCAATAGTAATAGTTGAAGACTTCAATATCCCATTTTCTATGATGTGTAGAACAATGGGACAACAATCAATAAGGAAATAAAAGACTTGAACAACACTATAAAAAAACTAGACTTAACAGATATCAATACAACACTCCACCAAGTAAGAGTAGGACATATATTCCTTGCAAATGCACAGGAAACAATTATAACTCAATAATAACAACAACAAACCCCAGATAATTCACTTTAAAAGTGGGTGAAGGATCTGGATAGACATTCCTCAAAAGAAAAAATACAAATGGATGGAAAGCACATGAAAAGATCTGTGACATCTTTAGTGATTAAAGAAATACAAATCAAAACCACAAAGAGATACTTCACAACCATTAGCATTGCCATATTTAAAAGAAGAGAGAGTAACAAGTAACAAGAGAAATCAGAACCCTCATACACTAATGGCAGGCCTGTGAAATGATTGAGCTGTTTTGGAAAATGGTCACCCTAGGCTTCAAACAGATGAGGGGAATCAATGGGGTTCTAGAGATAAGTCACCAGGAGGATAGTAAACAAGGCATCACTCCAGAGCTGGGAAGAGCCAACAGAATTGAAGAAAATAACATGAACATGCAGAAAGTGAGAGATGGGATGTTTGTGGGCAAAGGACTCTCTGCCTGGACATTCCCTTTACACAGAAAATTCCAGGACTACAAAGCTCCAAACAGGCTCTGTATCTCCTGTTTAGTTTTTCCACTTATCAGAACTGGAAAATAGCTCCTCAGTTACCGCAACATTATTGATTCCAAAATATAGAGACATTGAAGATTGGAAAGTTGCTTCTGAAAAATAACCTGTAGGAACCTTTAATTACCCTTTGTTGACAAAGCCATGAACTCCACAGAAGGGGAGGGGTTCTATCCCCTTGACCTACAACTCATTATGTTAATGGCACTCTCAATCATCCTTTCAAGCATCTGATCCTCTCTTTTATAGGCTAGACATGAGTGACAGAGGTGGATCATAAGTTGGTTATGGTCAGCTGTACTTACTTCCTACAATTCTCAGTTTGGGGATTTTTAGAAAAAAAAAATCAATATAAGAAAAAACTTCCCAGCTAGCTTGCTTGAACTTATCAAATAATTCACTGATTATATCCATGCTGTTATTTTATTATTTTTTAAAAGATTTATTTATTTAATTTAGAGAGAGAGAGAGAGCACACACACGTGATCCAGGGGAGGGACCAAGGGAGAGGGAGAGAATCTCAAGCAGACTCCCTGAAGAACATGGAGCTTGACACAGGGCTCAATTCCAGGACCCCAAGATCGTGATCTGAGCTGAAATCAAGAGTCAGACACCCAACCAACTGAACCACCCAGGTGCCCCACCATGCTGTTATTTTAGACTTAAGTAGAAAATGAACCCATCTTCATATTTTATTTGTTACAACTAGAAAATATAATAATGCCTTGTGAGCCCCTTTATCATAGCTGAGATGCCATTTTCTCAGAAAATTAACTTGCTTGTGGTAATCATTTCACAATGTGCATGCATATCAAATCACCATGTTGTACACCTTAAATATATCCAAATTCTATGTGTCAGTTATAACTCAGTAAAGCTGGACAAAAACTAATAGTCCCAATTTAGGGGAAAAGAATTAATTTCTAACCCTACTAACCTGCTGTCTTATACATACCTGCTATAAATGAATAAATGATTAAAATAATTAAATAATAAAGGCCTCCTCTTGGTTCTTCTGCTATTTTTGGCATTCTCATACATTCTTCTATGACATATATTCAGTTGCTGTTTCAGTTGAGAACATGTTTTCTATTTTCAAATTTAAAGTGAATTAAAAATAGAATAATTAAAACTGTTGAGTCTGCAATTTCCACAATAGAATATTTCAGCATTAAGCATGACTATATAGTCTTTTACTCTCAACCAAAATGGTGAATCTGAACAAGAAAGGGCATGTACAGCATTTCATGAAAATAATGAGAAAAGATTTTTAGGTCAAATAAATAAATAAATAAGTGGTGGTGGGGGAGGGGAATGTGTCTGGGTGGCTCAGTTGGTTAAATGTCTGCCTTGGGCTCAGGTCATGATCTCGGGGTCCTGAGACTGAGCCCTGGTTTGGGCTCTCTGCTCAGTGGAGAGTCTGCTTCTCCCCCTCCCTCTCCCTCTGTTCTCTCTCTTTCAAATAAATAAATAAACTCTTTAAAAAAAGTAATTTCATTTAAAAAAATCACTGAAATAATTTTACTGGAAAAAAGTAATTAAATTTGTAGCATTTTCATCTGAGAATATAGGGGAATGTTGCCCTTACTGAGAACTCAGTACATATTTCCAGCAATATTGTTGTGTTAAAAAAAAGAAAAACAAATTAGGAAAAGAAAACGTCAGAAACCTGAATACTCTGGTACTCGTCAACTCTAAAAATGCGCCTTGTTAGGAAAAACAGTCTCTCTCCATAAGGCAAAAAGTCTTTGCAAAGATTTATCCAATTCCTAAGAATCATTTCTATAGGGCCACCTGACCACAAAGGGGTTGGAGCATGTGAGCATGTAAATGACGACTTGAGAGGAATTCAAACAGACTTAGCATCAAAGGCACATAATGCAGATGGAAGGCATTGTGCTGTATTTGTTAATTTACATTAAAGCATCAGCACATTATGTCATTCAGGGTCCACACCAAGCCCGTGGGACAACCAGCACTTTGTGGCACATTTCGTGGAGGACCGGATTGACAGTGACCTCCCACCCTCGGAAACTCTGCCTAGTGCCATGGGAATGTTCTTGGCCTGGTTGGCGAAGGGAATCTGAGGCTGCTCTTGGGCCACAGGCAGTACAGTTAGCAGTAATTACCTGGAAACTCAGCAGAATGGTAGAGTTTAAGAAGCCTCCACAAATGACTAAGTTTTTCCTAGAGAATTTCTCAAGCCCTGGAAGAAGGTAACTTATTATATGTCAACAACTTTGAGGGTGTTTCTGTGTGAGAGTGAAGAGTGAAGTGTTTGGGTGGCAGGGACATGAAGGGAACGTGGAGCGAACGACAAGACCAGACCCAAACAGGGATGACAGGATGACCCACACTGGCCAGCAGACACAGTTGATTGAGAGGAGTCTGGGGACCCTGATGCAAAGTTATGTAAACAGAACTCCTGGAAAAGTATCTGAAAATAAAGGACAAGGCAAGAGCCTCAGAGAAACATGTAGAAATTTCAGGAGGGAATTAAGATACACCTCAAAAATAGATATCAGATATATGATGGTGCCAGAGACTAAGAGCAGTTAGAAGGGGGAAAAAAATTGCACCATGATGATGACAATCCCCAAAGTTTAAATGAGAGCTTTCTGGAAACAGCTGCTGACCAGATGTCCCAAAGCGAATGGCAAATGATAACATGTACGTAACCCCCCTTTCCAGGCACTCCCCAGCTGAGGAACCCAGTTAGAACTGAAATTCTCGGCAGAAGGCTCCCCAAATCTCAGTGTCGTTGCCTCTAACCCTGCCCATTTTTCATTTGGGAATTTCTTTCTCATTCTTGGTCAGGAGTTTCCTGAAAGATCAACAAACTCTATCCTCACCAATGTGACTCACGCTGGAAACGGTGAACGGAGCCAGGTCTCCCCAGGCTACATGTTATCTGGGCTCCCAAAGGTGGCCTTGGACCGTCTCCCAGGTGTGATGTCCACACATGGCTTCCCTGTGGCCTCTGGAGAGAAATTGGTTCTTGGCATGGGCAGCTGTTGTTGGTGGGCGATCCCCAGGCAGGCCTCATCACCAAGTCACCTCGATGGTGGCTCTCACTGGCAGGGCCTCCCTTTGGCAGTGGCAGCACATTCTCTGTCAGCACCAGTCAGAGGGCCCATTCTTGTGTCGAGTCTGTTGCTGTCAGGTAGAGACAGTTGGAGGCCACTTCCCACTGCTGCCCGCAGCAGGGACCTGCCGCGCGCTTCAGTGGGAGTTACCCTGCAGCCATCTGTAAAGGGACCTGTTGAACAGCCTTCGTAGGTGTAATGGGGCGCAAACCTAAATAACAGCACAAACCTCGCTTCCCTGAGTTGAGCTCGGAGTCATCCGCTCTTGGCTTAGGTGGAGTGCAGTCGTCCTCACAAGGGTGCCCTCTTGGGAGACAGAGCCCCTCACTCTCACAGGCAAATGTCTACACTTGGTAAAAAGCTCTGGTCAGATATGGAGGCAACCAGATATGAATTTTAATCCAGTCTCTACCACGTGTTAACTGTGTTACTTCTTAGCTTCCTAACTTATTAATGGGCTTGGCTCAGCCTCAGTTTGTTCATCTGCAAATGTTTTACCTCACAAAAGGGTTATGGTTAAATTAAATGCAGTAATTGGCGGCCGCCTAGTGGACAGAGAAGTTTTCAGGGGAAGCTACTGCTGTGACAGAATGAATAGACTTTGGACATAGTGTAGGGGTTGGGAATTGGGGAAATTTGGAGGAGAAACAAGAAAACAGAGGGCACCAAGTGGCAGCTGGCAGGACTCACCTCTGAACACAGGAGATACCTGTGGGGATTCCCAGAAATAAATAAGGGGGCGCTTTGACTTTGGCTCTGTGAGGCTTTGGAGAGCTTCAGCAAGAGGTGTGTTCAAGAACCAGGGAAAGCCACAAGGGGTGCTCTCCTACCACGGGAGTGTGAGTTAGCACTGGGCTCCTCGCAAAGTCTCCATGGTGGCAGTGGCAGCCACAGACAGAGAAGTGAACAATTCCTCCTTTGAGCCCATCAAAGATAGTGTCTCCTCAACTGTATGGAGTAGAGAGAGGTTAGACCCTGAGGTGGGTGCTCTTGGGGTTGTTGGAAAACTGACGTAGCCTCCTCCTCAGAGTCAGGGTGGGGGTGAATGTGGATGGAGTCTACTCCTGCTCACACCTGTAGAGCCCACAACCCCGGTTACACGCCTTCCCTCTGGCCGAACTATCTGTGCCCTGCACGATGCCTGTGTTCAATCTTAGCTTTTCTAATTTATAAAATGGTATTATCATTGACTTTCCTAGGATGCACATCTTAGTGTCTGTTTTATACTAACACTGACTAAACTGAGTCCCGGCTTGGGCTAGTATCTGAATGTATACCCAGGGCAACCTATTTAAACCAGTGCGACTGTTACAGAGGAATTACCTGGAGATCTTGTTAGAAGGCTGATGGTGGCCAGTGTTTGTGGGGAAGAGCCTGTCATTGTGCATGCCTTGCAGCCAACCAGGCAGTGTGGCTGCTCCTCCTAAACCACACTGGGAGTAGTTTCCTCATCTGTAAGATGGGGATGATAATGGTTAGGTTGTTGTGAGGATTGAATAAGATGATGCACTTAGCACAGCATCTGGCAAGTGTTAGGTGCTTGGTTATAGGACCAGATATTTTAGGGCTGTATGTTAGTTGTACTTTACGGAAAACCCACAAAAATATACCATATGTCTTTGATGTGAATTTGTGTGTTTTAGAATATCTCTTTGCCAATTTTCTCTTTTCCATTTCCAAACACTGTAGAAATTCCTTTGAATAGTTATTTTTGGTTGTTTATGTAGTCTCTTCAGTGCAATGAATAAATTTATTATTATTGAATAATGAAAATAATAATGTATTTACCTTCTACTTAGTCCTGTGTAGTAGTTCTTATAGTCGAACCTCTGGAAAAGCTACAAAAGAAATCAGACCTTTATTCATCCCTGGTGGCCTTAGCTCTATTCCGGTTTTGTTAGCATGTGAAAATGTTTGCTCTGACTGACTTTCTAGAGTTACCTTTTAAGTATGGAATAACTTAATTATGGATCTCCCAATACTAGTAACAAACTGCTATGAGAGTTACAGGTTTGCTTTTTTAAAAAACTAAAAGCAAAACCCATCATTATGCAGATTCTTCCAAAAAAGATAATAGAGAACTTTTGTCTTACACATAAAATAGCTTTAAACTTTCTTTGGTACCTATGCCAAAGTTTTTCTAACTTATTTCTCATTTGACGTTTTATTTTATTTTTTTTTTAAATCAGGTGTTTAAAAATTTCTGTATGATGTATCTATAACTTTATATGACTAATTTAAATAGATTTCCCTTTACTTTTACATCAGATTTTTTAAACCAATATAGTAGAAGATCTGTAGTAACTACTAAAAATTTTTTGCTTCAAAAGTATTTTTGCTGATATTAAGAACACTGAAATCTACTTTCTCTACAGAACCTATAAAACCACAAAGCCATCTAAGACTCTCTTTTCTCCAGCACCACTAACCATAAGGATAAATGAGGATGAACTGATTATTTTTGTGGTTCAGAGACTCTCATCTTCTTCATGGTGGCTGAAGCACTGTTATCATTCTAAGTTTCCCAAGAAGTTAGTCATCATCCCTCTAGAATGATGATCGCTAACATACACTGAGCTCTCATCCAACAATTTTTAACACTGGCTGCATATTAGGACCCCTAGGGAGCTTTAAAAAATACCACTGTCCAGTTCCTACCCAAGACTGGTTGTATCAGAATCTCTGAGTCTGAAGCATCTGTATTTTTTTAAAGTGCTCCAGGTGATTTTGGTGTACAATGAGGTCTGAGAAATACTTGACCTAATTAAAAGAACATAATCAAAATCTAATTACCCATTAGTAAGATGAGTTTCGCTTTATTACATAATTTTTATCACAATTCTGTGAAATCAGTATGCTCGGTCATACCTTAGATTTGACCTTAGAAAGACTAATGAGCTCAATCAAGATCACAAAGCTAGGACAAGCAATAGATTCATAAATTGAATCCAATTCTGTCTCACTCTCAAGTCTGTAGCAGTTCCACTAAACCATATTACAAAGAATAAAAATAAAGGTAAACTAATGAAACTAATTAAATTAAATTTTAAAATAAGTGAAAAGTAGTTATCACTCTTTGACATTATAGTAATAGCCAATATAGTATTTCTGTTTCTAGAGTGTTTTATTGCAATTTAGGCCCTGAAAGACCCAAACCGATTCCTGTTCTAGGAAGAAAGGAACAAATAAGACATCCAGAGAAGATGGTTTTTGGCATGGTAGTAATGAAGACTGATGAGGTTTTTTAAAGTAAAATAAAAGAGGGGTACCTGGGCTTAGTCGTTCAAGCATCTGACTCCTGATTTGGCTCTGGTTGTGATCTCAGGGTCATAAGATTGAGCCCCATGTTGGTTTCCATGCTGAGCATGAGCCTGCTTGGGATTCTTTCTCTCCCTCTACCTCTGCCCTTCCCTGCCCTGACTCCTCACTTGCCCTCTCTCTAAAAGAAGCAAAGAAAGAAAGAAAGAAAGGGAAAAAAGGTTTATAGGGAATAAGTAATAACACATTCTGATGTGCAAGCAAATATAGCCACATTCATCTAAGGTTGTTAAACATGCACAAGTTGCTCAAACAGACAATGAGGTAATGAGGGCTTAAGGCAAACTGTAGGTGAGGTTAAGCACCATGTATGAGGAATGTGAAATCTATAGAGAAGATGAAAATATGAAGAAAATGAAGTGAAACAATGTTTAGCATCATGTTGGGAAGACAACATTACCACTCACATGTATTTCAAATCCCTGCTTCCAAAGTTGTCCAGGATTCAAAGGACAAATCTGAAATCTGCTTTGGATGCAACACTTTTAGAGCTGCTGCTTAATTAACTTCAATGTGGTCTCATTTTTGACCACTATTCTAGGCCTAAAAAACTTCATTTGATAAGCCAACAGTTGCCTTTGCAAAGGGTTACCAAGTCAAAGACGTGAACGTTTGTGATAACACCACTAAGGTTATTCCAAGAAGGACTGCAATACTGAATTGGTATTTGCCAAGTCACCAGAAAGCTGAGTTAAGACTGAGACTATACCCAGACAGGCTATAACAATGGAATTGCTATGTGAATAACCCCACCAAGATTATGAAGGCAAACATCCCTTTCTTTCTTTCCAACAACATTTTCCCAACTTAAAAAAAAAAAAAAAAAGATTCAATGCAGATATACATTGACTAAAGTTGAATTAAGGGTAATACTTGTTGAGCAATTACCCAGGATATGAATATCTAAAAGAGACTGGAAACATAATGAGATAGAGAAAACCGAACATATGCGAACTCTTTTTAGGCAGAGAACCATATGACTCACACGGATAAGCCAGAAGAACTCCCACCACCACCACCACCAGCTGTACTACTCCACTTATAAGAGCATGTTTATGCAATAAAGAGTGTCTGAAATAATTTGCAAAGGGTTCTAGTTCACTGCAAATCTTTCTTTATGCAGAGCTTCTCTTTTTACAAAGTGGGAGCTTGGTAAACTTCTCTCTTTTACCAAATTCTCTTTTTGCAAGTTTGGGGCCAAAAGAGGCACTACCACCTGGTCTGCTCATCCCACCCTTTGCTGTACAATCTCACCTCTCTTCCAAATAAATGTGAGCTAAAATACCAGTTTGAAAATGCCTGCCCAGAGCAACCAGCCATTGGTCTGCCTGAGCCATTGGTCAGTCTGATTCTGTTGTTGACTTTCCTATCTTGTTGCCAAGCTACTGAACTAGACACTGATTAAGAACAATTTAGACCAGGTTCACGTGTATCTAAAGAAAAGTTTCATTTATATTTTTTTAGGAGCTGACTATACACCAAACAAAAGAGGAGCCAAGCGTGAGTCTGCCTTGGAGGAGCTCTCAGTCTAACCATGGTTGGGATCAGGGGACATGACTGAAATCTGAAGTTTGAATTGCTGTGCAGAAAGTGACAGGAACACAATTCATCCCTTTTAATAGAAAAGTCCTACCATCTTTGAGGAAAAATTGATGTTTCTCTGCAAACAAAAGTTTTAAAGAATAGAATGTTCCCTCCTGTTGTTTCACATTTATATGTCTGTGACTCTAAGTCATCCATTCAGCTGACATTTACTGATAATCTCTTATAGTCTAGGCACTGTGGAACAAGGGGAAGCTAAAACTGCTTAAACATAGTGGATGGCCACAAGCTCAAATCATGAAAGTAAAGAGGTTTTTAAGAAGGTATAAAGCAGAGAACACAAAGAGAACAAGAGAAGCAAGAAGAGTAGTAAAAGGATCATGTGCAAATGAAAATAAGACAAGGTGGACGGTTGTTTAGCAAATGGTGTCTCATCTTTGCTCTTCGGGGATGCTAGCAGCCAACAATACATCATTTCCAACCTCACCATCTGCAAAAGATTGGTGATTTTTTTCTTTGGAGAAAAGGAATAGCTCTAAAGAAAAGACTTATAGATACTGGTTTTTGGAGGTCCCCTAATTGATTAGCTCACAGTTTGAGCTAATTATGAAAAGTAAAAATGAAAAATGGAGATTGAGATAGATAAAAGAAAATAATAAACTTGAAAGAAATATGACAAACCAGAAAACACAACTTAAGACTGAAATTATGTTAAATATATTTTGACAAATAAAAGATAATATTGCATCTATCAAAAAGAATAGGGTATTATAAAAAGGGAACAAACAGAGAAAAAGAAAAAAACTTTTGAAAATTAAAAAAAATGGAAGGCAAAAAGAGAAAGAGATGGAAAATTGGAGATAAAATGTAAGAAAATTAGAGGGTCACTTTTAGAGACCCAACAGTTAATGACTAGATATTCTGGAAGATAGCAGAGAAGATAGAGTACATTATTAAAGAAATAGAAGAAATAATAGAAGAAAACTTACCAGAACAAAAAGGCATGAGATTCTAGCTAACTAAGTAAAAAAGACCAACACTCAGGCACACCAACAACATGAATTATATAATACTTAGGACAAAGAGAAGATCCTTAAGACTTCCAGAGAAATAATTATGTCATGGAGGAAAAGAGAGGGAATAAGCATGGCTGACAGTCTAGTAAAACTCAAAGACAGCAAGGTCATGCATTAAAAATTCCGAGGTGTGTTTCAACCTTATCTTTAAGTAATTATAAGTTAAAATAATTGATTTTCAGCTATCCATTAAACATGTGGATATACGAAAATTTATTTTCAGACAGTTGAGTTTAAAAAAATAATTAACCTCTGACCTCTTCTTTCTCAAGAGACTTGAGACTTGAAGGGGACGTGCTTCACTAGAATGAAGGAATAAATCATGAAATAGAAAAATTCAAGAACCAGCAAAAGGAGAAATTTGACAATGGAACAAAGCCTAATAAACTCACTTACTCCTTTCACTCTATTAGGGGAGTGTTAACAGCTCCTGGGGTAATGGGACCATGCTCCTGTAGAAATCCCTGGAACACAACCATAGCCATATGTTCCTGGAACACAAACATTGCCATACATTAGTCTCCATTGTTTATCTTAGTAGTCCGTTCTTTACCTAAAGGAAAACTAAGTAGTCTGATAAGCTGCAAGAAGCATCACTTACACATAAATAGTGTGGAAATAACACAATACAGCTCAATGTAAAGACATGCTTACTCATGCTTACTATAGAAGCTGTTAGTAGTCCAGTCAATCTGCCTTTATTTTGGAAAAAAAACACCATTTCATACCCCTGGGGCAGTTGTTTCAAAATATGGCTCAGAATGACCTTAGCCTTGCCTGGGCTATTTATTAAGAATATAGGTCGGCTGGGTGATGGACACTGGGGAGAGTAGGTGCTATGATGAGCACTGTGAATTGTGTAAGACTGATGAATCACAGACCTGTACCACTGAAACAATACATTATACCTTAATTTAAAAAAAAAGAATATAGTTTACTCAATACCAAACTTTCCATCTGTTTTTCATTTTGCTTTCTTTTCTCTTCCTTCCTTACTTGCATTTAGAAGAGACTCTGTGCTCATCTTGGATTTTCCCTGTCTTAATTTTCAGAATCCCCCATTTCTCAAAGCCACGTATATTTTCAAGGAAAATATGTCAGGACCAATACCATTACAATGAATCAGCGCTGCTTAGGTGGAGGTTCCTGAAGAAAGATCTGAGACAAACCAAGATACTCCAGTTCCTCCTAAATTATAAACTATAGTTCTGGGTGAACCACTAAAGTTTACTTTGAATCTGATTGTGGGGTCCACCCCATCACATGGCCTATATTTGGATTGCTGACTTCATAGTGATGGAGGCCTTTTCCGGAGTCTGTGCTCCATAAATTTTGAAGAGAGCACCCAGCATATTTTCCTCTTACACAGCTCACCTGCATGAGCCGAGCAAGCTTCTGACATGTGGGGCATGTGCGTATTCCTGCCATGCACACCTGCACTTGAAGAAACCGCACCTCATTTGTACCGATGAATGAAAACTAAGGAAGCTTGTGTCTATTTTTTAATTATCACAAAGATCTGCATTGTAACTTAAAAAAAAAAATCTTGGCATTCTCAAGTGTGAACAGATTCATGTAACATTAGTTGTTCTCCTTTTTTGTTTATAAACTGTGATAGTATCTCTTTCCATCTCTTCCACCTGGGCGCTGCCAAGACTTATTAAGCTGATACGAGTTAGTCATGCCTGGTACTAAATGAGTTAGCATTATAGTAACTTTAGGAACTTCACTGGGGCGTGATTTATTTTAGATAAACACACTTAACCTATAAACATTCCAAAGTTAAGAGCATGTTTTTAAAACTAAAATTTGATCAGAAGACACCCTCATTTTTATTCAATCTTTTTGCAGTCAATATTCACTCATTCTGAGAATAAAGGGGTTTGAAATCCTCATTCTCATTTCTTTTTTCTGTGAGTTTTACTATTTCTTTGTATCCCAGAGAAAAGGGATTTAAATATAGTTGCTATTTGTCAAATTTTGGATATCAGGTGATTTATTTTCACTTTAGGCTCATTTTGTTTTACTCCAAGCAGTCTTCAGTATTGGTGACACTTTCATAGATAACATGGGCTTCATCTCTGCATCCACAAACTATTAGATATTCTTATATGGCTTAACAGAGGTCCTCATTTCTCAGAAACTTAATTTTCAGAATGATCTGATGACCATGTTTTGATGTATGACTTCTGAATGCTGAGAGTTTGGGCTGATTACCTTTCAGCATTCAGCTCTACATAGACTCCCCAGTAGTTCAAAGAAACTTCAAAACAGTGCTGAATAAGGTTGTTCAAAAAAAAAAAAAAAGTATCACATTCTGTACCTGAGATGGATCTGTGATGACCATGTTTCCCAGCCACACTAGTCTCCGCACATGATGGGGTTCCTGTTAACCAATGAGCAAGACCCCATGTGACCTCCAGCTCAGAATAGGGGAAGCCAATTCCAACTCAAATTCATCTTCACAGGTTCTGGATTTCAGGAAAGGCCTCTCTAAGAGGGTGACCTTTAAGCAGAAACCTGCATGTGATGAGAGGGGAAGTGAGGTGAAGATCTCGGGAGAGAGCAGGCTGGACAGAAGGAAAACAAACTCGAGGCCCAGAGGCTGGGGTAGATTTGGTTTCCTGACAAAGAACAAAGATTCATAATGGCTGAAGCAGAAAGGGAGAGACCATGAGGGGATAGAGTGAGCAAGGCAGGGAGAGGTCAACACAGAGAATTTTGTTGACCTTGGCAAGGAATCTCAGCATTATTTGGAGTCTGGTAAGAATCTACTAGAGGACTTTGAAGAACGGAATAACGTGACGGTGATGCAGGCAACTGTGGCTTTAAGTCCTCTGTCATTTTGTGTGGTGACATCATTCTTCTATTATGCCTTCCCGTGTACTCCTAGAACCCCTTTAGTAAAGGAGGGGAAAATCCTTTGTATGTAACTAACATGGTACACCTGTACTAGTATATATGTGTATAGACATGTAACTAGTAGGGAACATGAAGAGCATCACCTTGGACTCACATGTTTTACAGCAGTTTTATCCATACAGTCCTACCTGTTACAAGCCCCTCTCCCCAAGTATCTGGTCCAAGTCCCTGTGTCAGACTTTGCAAGGTCTTGGAAAAATAGAATAACAGATATTCTGCTATTTGCAACATTCTCCTTTTAGTCTCACCAGTAGTTCATCATGCCTGGAATAATGTTTCCCAGTGAGTCCTCTTCTGTTCTTGGGGTCAGGCTTCTCTTATAATAGTTCCTTGGCATCCTTGCACACAGACCTTGACAGGTCCTTCCTTCTTGCCCTCCAGAAACAGGAACTTACGCTCACCCTCTGTCATCTCTCCATAATACATGTCTAGCAGGAACGCTACCTAATGGTGCTTTAGAGGAGTCTTGGTCTCTGGATCAGTAACTTATAACATCAGTCCGTTATGGCACAGAGGGAGTCTTCTGTATCCTCTACAGAGGGACTTCCTCTAACTTTCCACCAAGTGATGTTCTAAGTAAGGCCTCTTGACCTTGAACTGTCAAGACCAAGACATCCATTTTTCTTTCCCTGGAAATTTTTGCCTTCAGTTCATGTCACCTTTGAGTCTTCAAGGAAGATGAGTCCTTTCCTTTAATGTGCTTTTCTCCCCTATTACTGTTCGCTCACTAAGCAAAACTTTTTGGTTAAAGTGACTCTGTATTTGACGTCAGGTGAGGAATGAGGTCCAAGTGTAGACTGAAAAGTCTGGGAGGATAAAGTGCCCAAAGAACGCTCTGATCTCTCAGGTTTCATTGCCCCACTGAGGATCTGTTTGTTCATCTGCAGTTTTTGTTATTACTATTTTGCTTTTGGAGAAGAAAGACTCATTAGTGGCCTAGGCAAACAAAAGCTTCCAGCACTCTGTAGAGGTACAGAGAATGAAATCTTTCTCTTTTTCAACCAGCCAACATCTTTGGACATGACTGATCTGTTGGCCTGAAGAGTTCACAAGAAATCAATTCTTTTACTTCTGCTGAGGAGCTCATGGAGCTGTACACATAAGATCCTCAGATACTCAGAAAGAATGTTTTCTATTTTCCATGGAAAGCTTCTCTGCTAAATGGAGCCCTGACGTAGTCCCTTACTGGAGTTTTAAATGTTACAATCTGCTGGGACCACCTTGGTGGCATTTATCATTTTACACAAAGCTCAGATGTGCCTGTCCCACTCTCAACAGCCCTTTGTTTAAGAAGTTAGTTCCTTCTTCAGTTTCCATATCATTTCAAAGTCTCACTCTTTGTTGTTTAAAATCTTAAGTATCATATCCAAAGAAGTCTTCATTTTCCTCTCCATAAGGCTGTCCTCTGCTATCGTGCACATCAAGTTCTGCTTTTGCACCAATAAGATAACTGTCTCCCTACCCCCTGCATTAAGTGAACAGATATTATGACCAAGCATACAGGAATCATTTTAAAACACATGGAGTCCTGGGGTGCCTGGGTGGCTCAGTGGGTTAAAACACATGGAGTGCTTAGAAAAGATTAATTCTGCAGACCTACTTGAAATGTAACAACCAACAGTCCTGCATTTTCTTTTCTTTTTTTTTAAGCTGCTATCTATCTATCTATCTATCTATCTATTTATGAGAGAGCCTAAGCAGGAGTGAGAGTCAGAGGGAGAGGCAGAAGTGGACTCCCTGCTGAGTAAGGAGCCAATGTGGGGTTCAATTCCAGGATCCTGGGATCGCAACCTGAGTGGAAGGCAGACACTTAACCCACTGAGCCACCCAGGTGCCCCCAGTCCTGCATTTTCTTTAAAGCTGAGGCTGCCGCATGGCAGAGAATGAGACACCGAGGGGGGCACTCTCCTGGAACGCCTTTGGCACCATGGGGAAGAACCAGCATTTCTGCCACCTTCATCAGACAACTCTTGTAAGGCAAGATCCTAAAAACACTACATTTTTGGAACAATTTCATTTTGAAAAGCTCCTCTTGCTACTTTGTAAGTAGTTTTTAAATTGCCCAATGGTGACCTCTGCAAAGTCATGCCTTTCTGGTCTTCCTTCTTCTGCTTCCTCATGTGCTCTTGACTTCGGGGACATTTACATTTAGGTCATTTACTGAGTTCTGTTTTAACCTTGGGTTTCTGGGTGCTGTAGTTTCACTCCATTGTTATGTTTTGTTTTGCTTTAACCTGCTGCCCGATGTGCCATGTGGGACTGGAACACACCTCCTGCCAGACACAACCCTGAATTCATTAACTTGCCATTTTCTTTACTCTCTGTGGGACCTGACAGAGAAGCACCTCCGTGAAAGGACTGTTTACCCAACACCAACACCTGCCAAGAAAAACAGAAAGAAAAACAGGAGGCAAAGAAGGCAGAACGGGTAGGAGTATGCATGTGTTTAGAGATTGGAAGAACCTTTACAAAGTTATTGTTCAGGGGTCTGGGAACACGATTCCTGCTGTTGCCAGAAGCATCCCGTCAGTGACATCTGGTCTAATATCTTAGCTAAGAGAAAAACCTTGAACTCTTCACTTCTGAGACAACATGGGTTAAAATCACAGCAGACTTCTGACAGGGAAATGAACATTGTGATCTCAGCGGGAGTCTCTGTGGGGTGGTAGTCCACTGGACTACAAAATAATCTCTGTAATTAAACATACTTGGCCTCTTCAGTGTGTGGGAGAAGTCACGGATGAACGAATAAGAGGATTTGATTTGAGGTTGGAAGGAGGGCGGTCCTGCTAAGACAGGGTCAGCTTTTGGGCCAGAAGGCAGGAGCAGATGCATGTTGTTTGGCCGGCTGACGGAGCCCCTGGATAATTAGCAAACTGAAGTCACGCCTTGATGTTTTCATCATTCCCCATCCCCAGCACATGTGGGGAGAGGGGAACGGAGATGCAGTCACCCGTCCATGCTTACGTAAAGCAGAGGCCTTCCCTGCCTCTCAGTTTGCACTGTGCTTCTCCACAGGGGCTCCTCCTCCCACAAAGCTAACAAAATCCCATCTCTTCTTTTCCTCTTATCCCTGACACTGATAGAAACAGGACTTTCAGAGAGGAGGAAACATATACGAAACAAGAAGGCTGTCTTTCTTCCACTACATTCCAGAAAAGAGACTGTGCCGCTGTGGGTACACCTTACAGAATGATTGACCCTTAGTCATAGAAATGAAAAGCAAGTTACATTCATCACAGCTTTTTGAGGCATTATATTTCCCAGCTAAGTGTTGTCCATGGAGAACCACCCGGACGCCTCTACTCAGGGAGATTCCAGTTTCGGCAGGAATGATGAGAGCTCTTTTACTCTCTCTCTAGAATCGTGGATACCATCCCTTGTCTTCCACATTCTTCTGCAGAGATGAGCAGAGCCAGTGAGGAAGAGCACTGAACTGCCAGAGACTCCGAGTGTGGTGGACGAAAACCAATAAAACACACAGAGCCCGGACCTCTCGTTTTCCTCCCACATGATCTAGGCTCCGCACAATGGCATTCCACTCACATGATGTTGAGGTCCTCTCCTTTGGGTGTCAGACCTTGTTTCACAGGATCCTAAATCTCCATAGTTGTAGGTCCCTGGGATGTTAAGTGTGTTTCATGAACAAGTACATCATAGTGAGATAAGACCCTTCTCACTGGGAAATTCCCTAAATCTTTAGGATGCTGGCTTGTAATGCAAAATTCTAAGAGTTGCACAATAGGTAACACCTCCAGAATGTATTTGACAATGAAGCCCCTATGGTTGTAGTTGATCAGAGTATATACCAGTGTCAAACTTGCTGTTAATGGTAACTTGGAAGGATCTCTGGGATGACTTGCTTTAAGACTCTGTCCTTGATCTTATTCTTCTCAATATTTTTATCAAAAGCTTGGAAGAAGTCATAAAATGCATGCTTATCAGATATCCTGAGGACCCAAAACTGAAATGGATAACAAATTTGTTAGATGACAGAGTATGCTTTCAACAAACAGACCAATCTGTTGGCCTGGTGATGAATCAAATCCAGCAAAGTAAAATAGAATCAGAGGAATTTAGAGTCCTTTCCTAAACCCCCAAATCATCAGTATGGGGTGAGGAAGATGTGACTGTGTAAAGGAAATACTCAGTATCTTCATTTGACTACAAGGTCAATAGGAGTTTATGATTAAGGGTTTGAAAACAGATGTAGGTTAGAGGCAAGTCTGAGGCAAGATGAAGGCCATTTGTGTAATGTTTGCAATTCTGCAAGAAGGAACACAGGCTCGAGTGAGGTTATGTCCATAAACACTCCATTCCCTGGGAGTGAACAGGCCGGTATGTACAAGAATGTGAATGGCTGTCACACCCTCCACTCCCTGGTGCAGTCAGTGCATGGTGACTCACTGGAATTATATTTCAGGAATTGTTACACATTTAAACAATACACATAACATTCTCTTCCAAATGCTTGTAACTTAAAGTAATTCTCTTCATTGACAAGTCCTGACACTTTCCTTGGCTAATAATCCCTCCCAAATTTGAACCTATCTCTTCATTTCTATGAACAAGACCTTTACTAGATTCTCACAACTGCACTGTCATTATTGTCACCTCTTCCTGGCTTGCACATGTGTGTCTCTGAGTGTGTGTGTGTGTGTGTGTGTGTGTGCGCACCTGCGCTTTGAAGTTGAGTTTCACCAGAATGATGAATAGATGATATTCACATCTTAAAGTAATCCCTTATCAACATTCTTTGTTGGAGAGCCAAGACAATATTAATGCTAAAAGCTAACATCTATGGAGTATTTGCTATGTGCCAGGCAATGTTATAATTGCTTAAATTAGATCCTTTCATTTTCACAACTCCCCATTTCCTCTCCCTCTGGCAATCCCTGGCAACCACGATTCTATTCTCTACTTTTGACTATTTTAGACCCCTCATATAAGTAGAATCATAAAACATTTGGCCTTCTGAGACTGGCTTATTTCACTCAGCATGGAGTCTTCCAGTTTCATTTGTGTTGCCACAAACGGTAGGATTTACTTCTTTTTTAAGGCCAATATTCCATTCTACATACTGACTACATTTTCTTTAGCCATTCGTCTGTTGATGGACATTTTGGTTGTTTCCATATCTCGGCTGTTGTAAATAATGTTGCAATGAACATGGGAGTGCAGATATCTCTTTGAGATCCTGATTCCAGTTTTCTGGGATGCATATACAGCAGTGGAATTGCTGGATTAAACGTAGTTTTATTTTAATTTTTCTGAGGAACCTGCATACTATTCTCCACAGGGGCCAAGCCATTTTTACATTCTCACCACCAGTATAAAAGGGCTCCAATTTCTCCACATTCTTGCCAACACTTGTTATCTTTTGTTTCTTTTTAGATAATAGCCATTCTACAGTTGGGGAATGTTATCTCATAACCTGATTTTGAAAATGAGCACAGGACTGGACCAGACATTTCTCCAGGAAGACATACAAATGGCCACCATGTATATAAAGTGTGTTCAACATCACGAATTATCAGGGAAATGAAAATCAAAACTATAAGATTGCTCTTGTACTTGCTATTATCAAGACTTTTATTTTTTTTTTAAAGATTTTATTTACTTCTTTGACAGACAGATCACAAGTAGGCAGAGAGGCAGGCGGTGGGGGGGAGGGGAGCAGGCCTCCCACCTAGCAGAGAGCCCAATGCGAGGCCCAATCCCAGGACCCTGGGATCATGACCTGGGCTGAAGGCAGAGGCTTTAACCCACTGAGCCACCCAGGTAGGTGCCCCTATCAAGACTTTTAAAGTCAAGTTTTATTGAGACATAGTTTATAAACAATAAGCTGTACTCCTATTAAGTGTACAGTCCAGTGAGACAAAAGCATACATACTTATAACCACCAGAAAAATCATTTATAAAATATTATCATCACCTTCAAAAGATTCCCCAGTGGCCCCTTCCCGGTAAAGTACCAGCCCATCCCTGACTCCAGGCAACAAATGATCTTTCTATCACAATACATTAGGTTTAGCTTTCCTAGAGTTTCCTATAAATGGAAACCTATAGTATTTATTCTGTTGTCTTCTTTTACTCATTATAATGTTTTTATGGCTCATCATGTTGTGTGTATGAATATTTCATTCCTTCGTATTGCTGTGTTGTATTCTACTGTGTAATTATACTACAATTTGTTTAGCCACTTACGTGTTGAAGGATATTTAGATTATTTCCAGGTTGGGCCATTAGGAATAAAGCCAGTCTTTTTTAATATTTACAAACAGCCTTTCTGTGGACATCTGTTCATTTTTCTTGAGTGAATATGGATTAAAATGATGGTCAGGGACACCTGGGTGGCTCAGTCAATTAATTGTCTGCCTGCGGCTCAGGTCATGATTTCAGGGTCATGGAGTGGAATTCGGCATCAGCATCTGGCTCCTCGCTCAGCAGGGAGCCTACTTCTCCCTCTGCCTTCCTCTACCCCTGCTTGTGCGCACTCTCAATCTCTCGCGCGCGTGCGCTCTCTTGCTCTGACAGATAAATAAAATCTTAAAAAAAATTTTTTTAATGACTGGGTCATATGGAAAATGTTATTTAACTTTATAAGACACTGCCATACTATTTCCACAGTAATTGTACCATTTTATATTTCCACCAGAAATTAATAAGGGGTTCAGTTTCTCCAAATTCTTGCAAAAATTTGGTATGGTCTGTCTTTTCAATCTTACCATTCTAACAGGTATGCAGTAGTATCTCACAGTAGATTTAATTTACATTTTCTTGATGAATATTTACATTTAGTATCATGTCATGAGCTTATTGAGTGTTCGTGTAGTTATTCTCTGATGTGTCTGTTTAAATTATTTTTTAAAAATGGGTTGTTTGGGGCACCTGGGAGGCTCAGTGGGTTAAAGCCTCTGCCTTCAGCTCAGGTCATGATTCCAGGGTCCTGGGATTGAGCCCCGAATCGGGCTCTCTGTTCAGGGAGCCTGCTTCCCCCATTCTCTCTGCCTGCTTCTCTGCCTACTTGTGATCTCTGTCTGTCAAATAAATAAATAAAATCTTCTTTAAAAAAACAATTCCTTATTAAGGAATTGTAAGATTCTTTACAAATTCTAGATACAATTCCTTTAATCTATAGTGGAAAAAAGAGAATGTTTAGTTTCTTCAACTTGCTTTTTTATTTATTTTTATTTTTTTTAAAGATTTTATTTATTTATTTGACAGAGAGAGAGATCACAAGTAGGCAGAGAGGCAGGCAGAGAGGAGGGGGGAAACAGGCTCCCTGCTGAGCAGAGAGCTTGATGTGGGGCTCGATCCCAGGACCCCGAGATCATGACCCAAGCCAAAGGCAGAGGCTTAACCCACTGAGCCACCCAGGCACCCTTGCTTTTTTATTTTTAAGGGTGTTTTCAAAGCACAAAATTTTGGAATTTTGATGAAGTCCATGTTAAAATTTTTTTCTTTACACTTTATACTTTTTGTGTTCTACTTTAAAATTTTGCCTGCCCCAATTTCACCAAGATTTTTCTCCTTTAGAATTGGATATATTTCGTTAATTTTCTTGCATATACTTGTTAGCTTTCCCAGTTAATATTTTAACAATACAAATTATATTGATTTTTCAATTTCAAGCTCTAGTTGTTAATTGTTAACACAATGAAATGCAATCAAACTTTGTATTTTAACCTTGTTACTTTTAACTCAACTGAAGTCATTTTTAGTTTGAGTAGTTTTTTTTTAAGACCCTTACATTTTTTTTCCACAGAAGATTATGCCAGCTGCAAATAAAAACAAGTTTATTTATTTACTTCCTTTCTAATCAATATTCCTTTTTAGTTCTTTCCCTTTCCCCCTTATTGCATTGGCTGGAACCTCCAATGCAACATTGAATGGTAGTGTTGGGAGTGAATACGCGTGGCTTGTTTCTGAACTTGTGGCGAAATATGTCCGTTACTTATCATTAAGTAGGAAATCAGTTTATGATCTTCATAGATTCCACGCAACAAGTTGAGAAACGGATCTATTGTTATTTTGCTGAAAGCTTTATCAAGATTGAGGGTTAATTTTTTAATTAGTTTTTTATATCTATTTAAATGGCATTAGAACTTGTATTATTTCTTTTATTAATTTGGTAAAGTTCATTGGTTGGCTATCAAATGTTAAATCAACTTTGTAGTCTCAGGACAAACACTACTACTACTATATATATATATATATATATATATATACATGTAGATATGTATAGGTACTTATGTTGCTGAATTTGGTCTTAAAATTGTTACTATAAAAATATATTATTAATATATACATAGATGAGATATACTAAAATTATTTGCTGTACACTTAATTGAGGTTGCTTTCTATTATTATGTCTCCTGCACAGTGTAATCTGCCATTAGTCTAATTCAGTGAGCTTCTCATTTTAGATTTTTTTTTTTTATTTTTCCTGTCTGCGGTTTCATTTGGTTCTTTTTTATATCTCTATTGCTCTCATTGAGTTCACATTTTCCTTTATATACTGTAAGGTAGTTTTAACATCCTTGTCTGCTAATCCCATCATTTCCATCTTTTTCCATCATTTTGGTCTTTCTCTATTGAGTGATGTTTCTCCTAATTATAGGTTGTATTTTCCTGCTTTAAAGGTCTAATAATTTTTCACTTGATTCTGGACATTGTAAATGATACTTTTTTTTAAGTCTGGATTTTGTTGACTTCCTCTACAGACTGTTGGGTTTTGTTTTTAAAGGTGGTAAAATTATTGCAAGTTACATTGATCTTTTTGAGTTTTATTCAAGCTTTGTCAGGGAAGGTCCAGAGTAACCTTTACTGGAGGTATGACTTAGCTCTTTCACTTTCTTTCTTTCTCTTTCTTTCTTTTTAATATATTTGACACACAATATTACATTAGTTTCAGGTGTACATAGTGATTTGACAATTTATACATTATTCTATGCTCATCACAAGTGTAGCTGGCTTCTGTCCTGACACATCACTATTATGATATCATTGACTATATTTCTTACGTTGTGTCTCTTATTCTTGTGACTTACTTATTCCATAAGTCATCCCACTCCCCTTCTGGCAACCATCAGTTAGTTCTCTGTATTTATAGATCTAATTCTCCTTTTTGTTTACTCATTTCTGTTGTTGTTGTTGTTTTTAGATTCCACTTACAAGTGAAACTGTATGGTACTTTTCTCTCTTAACCTGACTTACTTTACTCAGCATAATACCCTCTAGGTGCAGCCATGTTGTCTCAAATGGCACAATCTCAAGGGATGAGTTAATCTTATTCATGAGGTTTGACTCATACAGGGTCTCTAATAAATGCCCTAGGTGATCAGTGTGGACTTGTAACTCTGACTGCCTGGAACTTCATGCCCTGTACGAGTTCTCAGAAGCATGAAGCCCACAGATCCCTGGTCATTTTTTCCCCCAGACACATAGAGTTTTACCCTAAGCATGCATATTCTCGTGTCAGGAAAGACACAAAGGTTATCTCTATGCAGATTGCTAGAGTCCTTGCGTCCTTGCATCCCTGTGTTGCTCCCTTCTCTCTGAACTCTGTTATGCATAGATATAGGGAAATTCTGTTTCCAGTCATGACAAGAGTAAGAAGGACCACCTTTGCTTTCCCACTACAAGCAAATGAAAAACTGAACAAAATAAGTGAAACAACTGTGTTCAGGCATTGGATGGCAAGTGGCCCAGATTGTGATGCCTGAGAGAAAGAAAAAGACCAAGAGGACCTATTCTCTGCTTGGAAGCACGTTCCTTATTATACAGCGGGGAGGATCATCGAGAGCAATGTTTGGTTATCTCACTGAACTAAGGAAGCACAGATTGGTCAGAGAAAGAGAGTTGGTTGGCTTTCTGGGGCAGAGTTGTAGGGAGGAAAGAAAGAGCTTCAGAAATCTACTTGGGAGACTCCTTTAGGTTTTTTGTTTGTTTTTTTTTTTAAAGATTTTATTTATTTATTTGACAGAGAGATCACAAGCAGGCAGAGAGGCAGGCAGAGAGAGAGGAGGAAGCAGGCTCCCTGCTGAGCAGAGAGCCCGATGCGGGGCTCGATCCCAGGATTCTAAGATCATGACCTGAGCCGAAGGCAGCGGCTTAACCCACTGAGCCACCCAGGCACCCCGGGAGACTCCTTTAGTTTACCAGAATTTCTGCTTCTGGCCAGCCCAGTGGGTGTGAAATCATAATTCAGCATGGTCTTAATATGAATTCTGATACCTAATAAAGCTGAGCATCCTTCAGTATATTTGATGGCCACTTGTTTTTCCTCTTCTAGTAAAGTATCTGGTCAAATCCTCTGTCCATTTTTCTTTTGACTTTTTGTCTTATTTATTGTTTCTTCTACCTTACAAAACTCCCCTAGTCTCTCTAGTGATTTGTCTGTAGGTTCTTTGATGTTTTCTACGAAGGAGATGACAGAATGTAAAAACAATATGTTGCTTCCTCACTTCCAAATCCCATACCGTTTTTTTTCCCCTCCTCACTGTGATGATGCGTAATGACAATAAGTGGTGAGAGCTCATATTCTTCTCCTAAAGTGAAGTTTTAAAATATTTCGCCATTGGGGTGCCTGTGTGGTTCAGTAGGTTAAACATCTGACTCTTGATTTTGGCTCAGGTCATGATCTCAGGATTATAAGATCAAGCCCCACATTGGGCTCTGTGCTCAGCAGGGAGTCTACCTGTGATTCACTCTCTCCGTCTCCCTCTGCTCCTCCCCACTCTCATGCATGCTCTCTCTCTGTCTCTCTCTAAAATAAATAAATAAATAAATAAATAAATAAATAAATAAAATCTTTTTTAAAAAAGTTCAGCATTAAGTTTGGTGTTCATTCTAGGTTTGTTTTTAGATTCCCTTTATCAGGTTAGGAATGATCACTTTATTCCTAGTTTCTCAAGTCTTTTTATTATGTGTTTATTTTTACCCAAGAATCCTGAAGGGAACTAAAATTTCCCTGTCAACAACTTCTGCCAGTGGAAGAATATTTTTTTTCTAATTTCTGCTTCCAGAACCATGATTTGTGTTACTTTCCAGTTCCATTTCTCTGCCTCATGCAGCCTCAAGGCCATCAACTTCTGTTCTTGTGCAGGGAGTGATACTCATGTTTGTGGATTAATAAGATTAAGAACACCCCACATATACTCCACTCTTCACCTTAGTTAAAAAACTCTATGTCAGGTAACGAGCTCACTATCCTGATTTTCAGATTGCTTTTTTTATATATGGATTTTCTTTTCTTTCTTACTAATATAACTATGTGTTTAAAACAATGAGTACTGTACCCTATCCCAGTATTTTGGGGGTGTTTGTAGCAAGTTACTATTCAATCTATCCAATCCACAATATTAGCAGAACCAGAAATTCTCCAGTTGCACCATCATAGTTCAGAGTGCTAAAAGAAAGGAAAGAGAAGGGCTGGACAGTTAGAAATTGGAAGAAACACTCTAACGTAAGATGAAAACTATGAATGCTCTGGTCATCTTCCTTCATAAAATGCCCACTAATTTCTCCTTGATGTTGTTGAATAGTGGCTCTGACGTAGGATTTTCCATAGTTACTGTGTGTACTTCCTTTGAACCTGTCAGTGGAATGATACATAGCCCAAAGCTTGGAAGTTAGTATTCTTTATAAACTTGTAGACAGTGAAGGAAGGAAAGGAAAGGGAAAGGAAGGGAAGGGAATGGAAGGGAAAGGAAGAGAAGGAAATATGGAAAGAGAAATCCACAGAACATGGCTGAAAGTCTTTTCTAAATGCAAACATCAAACTCTAACCAGGAACCTTGTAAATGCATTCCTTAAGTCATTAACTTACTCTTCTAAGAGTGAAATAACTAAACACTTTTAACTTCTTTTCAAAAAGTCAAATCTTGGCTTCATATATATTTGAGTCCCCATTCCGGTAAACCACCCTCTCACTCCCTCATGGGAGTTCTTACAGCATGCTGAAGAAACAGCCCTCTGTGCTCAGCTGACACTGAGATGCTCCATTCTGCTCCCAGGAGTCTGACGGACATTGCAGTCTCAAACGTGATTGAAGCTCACTGTGCCTGGCCCCTTGGTTCCAGGGTCACACTTCTTCCCTATTCATCACATTCTCATGGAATGAAGAAAAGTATGCAAGGAACAATTCTGTCCCCTCTGACCTTTCATTTATGGCCCCACCCCTAGAGATAAGGAGTAAGCATTCATGGTTCAACTTTTTGGGATTCTTTCCTTTAGTACCTGCCTGCCCATTGAAAGGACATTCTGTTCTGCTCTTCAGACCAAGGTGACTGACCTCAGTCTGGATCCAGGCTGACTTCAAAAGATTATGTCTGAAGACCTCTTCCTCTCTTTTCCTTTTAGTCGCTGGGATTTACAAGACGCAAATAAAGCTGCTGACTAAAACTGTCACATGGGTGGGTTGAATCCAAGGTCTTAACTGCCAGTTGGAGGAAGAAAAAATGAGGTAGTCCAGAGAGGGCTGCAAACATGTAATTAAATTTCATCAGTTAAAAAAAAAAAAAGCTGGTATTTTGTCCTCCAGTTGTGAGACACATAAGTCAAATTTCACAACCTAGTATTTGAGCTAGGCAGAAGATTTAAGATTATCAGCCTTAAGTCACGAATCCTGTTTCTATTCTTGCCCTCCTCCAACTTCTTTCTCCAACCTTCAACCAGCAATTTCTTGAAAATGCAACTTTGATGGTGTTATGCTACTTGCTTAAAGCACTTCAGTGGCAGGGCATGCAGGTGGCACAGTCAGTTAAGCATCTGATTCTTGATTTCAGCTCAGGTCGTGATCTCAGTGTTGTGAGACTGAGCCGACTCTGGGGCTCTGTGCTGAGTACGGAGCCTGCTTGAGGTTCTCTCTTTCCCTCTTCCTCTGCCCCTCCCCAACCCGCCCCTGCATGCACTCTTTCTCTCTCTAAAAACAAAACAAAAACAACAACAAAATTTCAGTTGCTTTATTCACTATGTCTAATGCCTTAATACACCAGTGTTTGACACCTGCTGTCCTTTGTAGCCTCATTTGTCATTTTTCCAGTTAGACTGTATACCTCCATCGTCAATGTTCTAACAGAATCTACTTTCTTTCAAATTCTCCACTTTTACAGTTGTGGCAGGTTGTGACTCTTGAGCCATAGAAAACTTTAACATTGCCCTTTTAAGGAATCCAAGAGAAAGGAAACGATTTGGGGCATAGACTAAGGATTCAGTTTTGTATGCAAAATATTTGACAATTCATTTTTTGAATATATGTGATAGCTATTTTAAAAGGTCTTACTATAAAAGCCAAATATGTTTGTGACGAACAGTTGAGAATCATAAAAACTGAGAAATAAAATCCCCTTTTCCTTTTATAGCCTAACAAATTTTACTCCTCAAAGGTATTATAAATCTTTTCAGATTTTTTTTGTATATTTAGAATACACATACTCAAGTCTTTTACTTAAGTAAAGGTCATTTCATACTGTTTTGCAATCTATTTGTAGACTATAAGTCGTGTATGTGCACACATATGTATGAATTCTTATGAACAAAAATATATTCGATAGTAAAGATATGATACTATTTACTTGTCATAAATTACACTGTTCAAATATTTTCTAATTTTTTACTATTTCAATAGTCTATATTTGGGTTTTGGTTTTTAATAAAAACTAAAAATCTTTGTTTTTAAAGTTTACCTGGTTTATATTTACTATAGTAGATATATTTGGCAACTTCACTATATGTGATTTTATTTTATATTCTATATTATTATTTTACATTAGAGTTTCCTTCTTACCACTTCTCCTTCTCCCTATTTAAATTTTAGACACTTAACAGTTTTTACTTTTATTTGTGTTTCTTTGATTCTCCTGATAAACAGTTCTATTACCATTTAACTTTATAATTTTAAGTAGCATACTAAAAACTTTTCCAGTTTTTCAATTCTAAACAGTACATATCAGCTAAACAGTACATATCATTAGAAGAATGAGAAACAAATTAAAAAGTTTACTCCTTCAGTACAAGTGGGATATGACCACAACCACAAACCACGGATTTTCCAAAATTTGTAAAATCTGTGAAAATTAGGACCAAAGGGAGGCAGGACAAGTGAGATCCTACATGAAATCCTACATGTCACTTTGTGTTGAATTCAACAAACAGTTCTTTGTCTTTTGTGACAGAAACCAGGATTTGGAGTGGGCCAGAGAAAAAGTCTGAAAGCACTCTATGGAGGTTTGACTCCCAAACATGGAGTGTTAGAAAGACGGACCTGAGCGAGGTCTGACAGAGTCGCACCATCTTTGATTTTTCTTGATTAGACTTCTCACCCCAAACCAAGTAGAAGAGAGAAGGAAAGTTATAACCAGCTAGAGTTCTATCTGCTACCATAGCAAAAATAAACACTAAGTCACCAAACAGAAACAGAAGGACTGGGCAGAACTAAGCTTTCAGGCCTCCTGCTGAGAGATCTGCCCACTCCACAGCATGAGAAGGGACATGTGGAAGGAATTCCTAGAAGATGAACGCAGTCATTCCTCATGGAAAGACAGCAAATATGCTGAGAAAGTGTTCTGAGATGAGACTCTACTGCCGATTCGAATCACCCTTCCTGCCCCTTCCCATGTTCTTCTTGAGCAAAGAGCAGATCTGGATAGAACATTAGGTTTTAAAAAATAAGCAATCAACAAAAAGGGTGCTGCATGAGACCTAGATACATATTCAACAAAACGAGAACACAACATGCTGTTATAAGCAATCATCAGATTAGTGCACTTGAGAAGAATAACCTGCGATATATGAGAATATTCCAGACAAACAATTTCCTAGATTTGCAAAGAAATTAGTAAAACAATGAATTGGAAAGAACACAAGATACCAAGATGTTTACTCTATAGTTGTTTAGGCTCTCCCTCCACCAAAGACCCACTGGGAAGCTCACATGACTCCTGAGGTCTCCCTTGTTGGTGCCTTACCCCTCAGATTCCATGACATCCTCCGGACTCTGATCTCTGCCTCCTCAGCCCAGAGGAACCCCTATGTCTACTTGGGTTCCGGATCCCTACGTTGCCCTCTGGAAATTGTGCATAGGCACAGGGCTAGGCAATCAGGGCTCTCACCCCATGGATTTCCCCTCTCTTAAGGACTGCTGTCTAGCACTGCCTGCTGTCCAAGGGCTGGACACAGTTGCCTCATTCTGAGGAGGTGCCTATTCTGTGGCTGTTTGCCGAGGGTAATTAGTCTGGCACCAGTTACCCCATCGTAGCCAGAAGCAGAGAGACCACTTCTTTTTATATCAAACTCAAATTCCTCTTCTACCTAGCACTTTGAAACTCTCATTGCTTTTGTTTTTATTGGCTACAGCAGAGTGATATTGTTCCTAAAATATGCAAGAGTATGCATAAATGCAAAACAGCAGGTCAGAGATGAAGACTGAAACACTCAACAGCTTCTCTTGCTACCTGTTGGTGGTGGACAATGCCGAAGCTATGTTCTGTCATGTAGCTTTGTTCAAATTAATGAAAATTCATAAAAAAAATAAGTAAATAGGTTTGTAAACAGAGAAGCTTTGGAATCTATATTCCTAATTCCTACATCTCCCAACCAGTGCCTCAGTTTACTACCTACGGCACCCTGACATCAGAAGATGTACGTGTGATACCCACACAACCTGGATCACAAAATGGACTGACGACTCGATCAAGAAAGAAGACCCTCACTGATAGAAATTCCTTCAGGAGGAAAGAGATGAGTTGAAAGCTTGGAAAGGTCATGAAGGTGCAGGGGAGGAAGATTTGACAAAGGACTCTGGGGCTTCAAGGCTGACGTGAAGTGTTATCAAGTCATAGGTCTACCAAATGGCTAAGAAGGTGCCCACTAAGCTCCTGGGCAGAGGGCTGCAACCATCAGCAGCCTGCCATGAACTTCTGCAAAGTGGGGCTGCTGGAATGTCAAGAGAGGTTCAAGGCTCTGCATTTGGTAGCTTTGCCATCTTCCCTCCTGACTTTTGTAAGTGCAAATCTTCCTAGCACTGAGAACAGACCGTTTCCTAGCCCTTTGGTGAAGCTCTGATCACTGTTCCTCCCCTTTTAGAACTTTAGGTTGAGTGGGTTGCCAAGCCAAATCAACAGTGGAGTTCCCTCGACATAAAGACAATCTTTGTCATAATAGTCAACAGCACTGTGCACAATTTGAAGTGCTTTACATGATCAACATGTGTAATCCTCTCAAGAACCATAGGAAGTAGGTATTCTTATTCAGTTTTATAGATGAGAAGCTAAAGATGAAGATTAAGTAATTTGTCCAAGGGCACATGGCTAGGAGGTGCAGAGCTGGGAGTCAAAACCAGTCTGACCCCAGAGCCCAAGAGCCTCCCTCCCCTGCTTTCTGCCTCTCAGTACCCTTAAGCGCTTACTAAATGCTGCAGATTCCTGGAGAGCTAGGAATGTCTCCCCCACCAATAATTTTCCATAATATTCAGCCTGTGTTGTAGGTAAAAGTATATTTTCCCCTCTGCCATGGCTATCACTTTTCAATGGACACCACCTACTTCCCTTTCCCTTCAATGAACATCTGTTTCACAGCATCTAGGTGACCTGGTTAGAATATTGCAACTGGAGAGAGGTGGGTGGTGTTACAATGAATCCCAGCCAAGGCAAACCTTAAAACCCAGCAGCACTAATGCTCTCCAACACAGTGCACAATTTTGTTTGGTGGACCAGTTTCGATTTAGCCATCCAAGTAACTTGTCACTGCCTGGTTTACATAAGAGAGTGTACTGTGTGTGAGCATGCATGTGCATAAAACTCAGTTTCTTTCCACCTTTATAGCTCAGGCCAAATGACTCCAGGGGTATAACTTGAAAGCATTGTAAGTGGAAACAATTCTACTTACTTTTCTACCACACATTTTCAATGTAGAAAGGGATTTTTTTCTATTTCAAAAAAAAAATGCTAGAGGATAACATTATTTTAAATTTATAGCATAAAGACAATTTATTACCTCTGAACTTTGAAACAGTTAACTGATGAAAATTGATTTTCACAGCACTCCTGAGTGTAATGTTAGTATGCCCTACTCTGCAGATACAAAGCAGAGCAAGTGGTTTTTAGTTGTGGGTGAAGTTGACGTTCAACCAGTAACTGTAAAACTCTGTCTTCTCTGTTAGAAAGAAACTTTACCTTCATGCCTGCCACTGGACATACAAACCTCTGTGTTCTCTCTGTGAAATCCATAACAATGGATTTATGTCTTGATTTTCACTCATTCCTCCACTCATTATTCATTCATTTATCCAAACAAGCATCTGAGAGTTGATTCCAAGGGCCTGTGTCAGGTGCTGTGATACAATGATGACCCCACTCTGGAGAATCCTCTAGTCTGAAAGCTGAAACAGGGGCACCTGGGTGGCTCAGTTGGGTAAACGTGTGCCTCCGGCTCAGGTCATGGTCCCAGAGTCCCGGGACTGAGCCCTGCATTGGGCAACCTGCTCAGCAGAGAGACTGCTTCTCCCTCTGTCCCTCACTCTGCTTGTGCTCTCCTTCTCTCTCTAAGATAAATAAATAAAATCTTAAAAAGTAAATAAAAGCTGAAACATACGTTAGACAACATTATTCCATGCTCTACGCAAACCATGCAGAAAGGTCCTGAATCATGGCGGATCCCTGAAGAGGGACAAGTAGCGGGCTAGGCAGAGGAGAAAAGGAAGTACATCAGGCTTTACAGAGAAGATGATGATTGAGCTGTTCCAAAGGTGAATAAGAAGCTGTCACGTGGAGAAGGGTGGAAATGTCCTCTGAGCAGAGGATACAGCAGTAAAGGAAGGAAAACATGATGTATGCATCATGGCCCATTCTGAGAGACGGGTGGTGTGCTATGACAGGAGAGAATGTAGGGTGGGAAGGGTCAGGCTGGAGAGAGAGAGAGAGAGAGAGAGAATAAGAACAACAGTCCGAGGCTGGATCGGGATGAACCCTGTATTTTGTGACAAAGAATTTGGATTTTATTCTGTACATTCTAAGGAAAGGAGTAAGTAAGTAAGTAAGTAAAAGGAGAAAGTGAGAGGAGGAGAGAAACATACAAAATGAGCAGCTGGATGGTGCTATTTTTAGTAGAAAACAGAAGACAATTTAGAAAATAACATACAGATTGTCTTTTTTCCTTTCAACTGGAATTTACTTTTTTTTTATTCGAGAAGCTTTTCTATGAGGCAACCTTATCTTTACATGTTCAAATATATTCCAGAAATGAGCCATTCTTTAATTTCTAAAGATGTATTTGCTCTAGACTTCAAAGCAGGGAGCTGGGTGGCTGTCTAGGACCCCCAACTATAATATTAGTGTCACCATTTCTTTGTTCTGGTACATTCTGTTCTATTTTCCAAAAGACTCACCAGGGCAAAATAGTTTCTTCATGGGGCTAAATCACAATTAAACTTCTCTGTTCTGAGGCTTTGCCTCTAAACAAAAGAAAATGCCTTTCCAGATTTCTAAGGTAATGCACTTCTCATTCTGTGGGAGAATATACTAAATGTTGTTTGAAGTCAAATACAGGGCATGTGTGTTAGTATATGGAACAGAAACATGGGACAGGCAGAATGGAAAATCAGGCACAAAAAATGACAAAAACAAACCAACCAACAAACCAGGAGTTGCTGGGGAAAAAGGACCAAGGATTCTTTTCTTAAAATTTCTGCATATTAAAAATATTGTGTAAAATGTACCCTTTCAACTATTTGGGGGGTATACAATTCCATGGTATAAAGAACATTCACTTGTTATGTAACCAACACCACTATCTATCTCCAGAACTTTTGCATCTTCTCTAGCTGCAACCCTGTGCCCAATGAACAAGAACTCCCCAGTCCTTCCTCCCCTCACCCCCTGGCAACCATCATTCTTCTTTCTGTTTCTATGAATTTGATTACTCTAGAAACCTCATATAAATGGAGTCATACCATATTTATTCTTCTGTGACTGGCTTATTTCACTTAGCGTGATGTCTTCAAGGTTCATCTGTCTTGTGGCATTTGTCAGAATTTCCTTCTCTTTAGGGCTGAATGAGATACCATTATATGTGTTAACCACATTTTGTTCTTCTATTCATCTTACAATAGACACTTGGGTTGCTTCTATCTTGCAGATATTGTGAATAATGCTGCTGTGAACATAAGTTTATAGATATCTGAGACAGGAAATCCTTTATTAGCAATGCAAGGAGGAAATTGAAGCAACATGCTGGTGAAGGAAAATTTGGGTAACATCAAACAAAATATAATAGTATGATGTTATTACAATCCTTGACACACCCCAGTTTTTATGAAAAGGGAAAATGAGGCCATTTTGTTTGGGGGGGGGAGTCAATATCATTTGGTTGAATATAAAGATGAAATTGAATATGAACAAAGTCTATTGAATTAGAGTAGAGGAAGACATTAATTATGCACAGAGAAATCAGGAAATGCTTCACCAAGGTTGTGGTTTTCAGCTAGCTACACTTGACCTTTCTCGGCCAAGACTGCCTCTTGGATGGGAATGGCCTTGATGTCACAGCATTTGGAAGATCAGAAAGAGAAGCTTCCCAGTGTGTTCAGTAAACTCTGCTTGTTTCATAAGATTCAACCTCTAGAGGGTTTCAATTCTTCATTATGCAGCTTTGGTTACACATGCAGAGGTGGCTCAGAGAACTAATCTCCATTTTCCCCTGCCTATTCTCTCATCTCTCCTGATTTCACTTAGAATACACAATTCCATGAAACAGTTCTTTTAGGGAATACCATACATACGAGTGAGTGCAAAAGCTCCTTATCCTAACACCCTATGCCCACTTTCCTACCAAAATAAACTTTAAGACACAACTTTTCCTCCATTTAAAGATGGTAGGTGAGAACTGACAAATGCCTATAAAGGGCACGTGGGACTTTCTGGTAATTAAAAGTTTCTGAACGTGTAATTTAAATAGACTCCAAGAAGAAATGGAACCTTCCAGGAGTGTTTGAAATGGCTCTAATGCAATAGCAGCAGGCAGTAATGGAAAATCCTGCTTTGGCAGAAAAAAAGAAACAGGTTTCATCGTTAAAGGTGTGGCAAAAAGGTTTTGTAAATCAATGCATAAATCAGTCAACTTGTACTTGAATTAGCTTAGCCAAAAACACTAGGAGAAAAAAAAATCATTGAGTTTAGAATAAATATAAATAATGCACTAATTTTATGAGGTAGACTACACATACAGAAAAGTGCAGAAACTGTAAGTGTACAGCTCAGTGACAATTTACAGGTGAACACATCCGTGTACCTGCCATCCAAATCCAGGAAGTAAACATTATTAGCATTCTACAAGACCCTGACTTGCTCCCTCCGCATTACTATCGGCCCCATCCCCAAAGGTAACCAAGTTTTTTACTTTAAACTACATTGGTTAATTTTGGCCATTTCTGAACTTTACATAAATAGAACTAATATAGATGGAATAATATAGTAGTGTTTGTGTTTGGTTCCTTTTGCTCACCATGATTTTTGTGAGATAAATCTATATTGTGTAAATGTCTAGATTTTTCTTTCTCATTGCTATATAGTGTTCCATTATGTAGATATACCCCGATTTCATTGTTCACTCTTTTATTGATGGACATTTGTGTAGTTTCCAGGTAAGGGCTATCACTAATAGAGCAGCTATAATCACTCTAATACATTTTAGTTTTAGGTGTATGTGCCTTTCACTTGAGTACGCGCCTAAGGGTAGAATTGCTGGGTCATAGATGATGCGTACATTCAACTTCAGCACGCGCTACAAGAAGTGTCCCAGATGATGTGGCTATTAAAATTTCTCTCTGCAGTGTACAAAAATTTGAATTGCTCCACATTCTTGCTAACTTGATATCTTCCATCTTTTTCATTTTAGCCATGCTGCTGCTAATTAATGTTTATATTATAACTAAGAAATGTGGCCAGTTGGATATCCTCTTTTGCCAAGTGCCCTTTCAAGCTTTTGCCCATTTTTTTAAATTGGTCTGACTGTCTTACTGACTGGTAAAGTTTTTACACATTGACATATTTTCGGAAAATATCTGTTATGTGTGTATGAGTTCTTTGTCAGATAGAGGTATTGCAATTATCTTTGCCCACACCATAGGTTGCCTTTTTACTCTCTTGAGGATATCTTTTGCTGAATAAGTTTTTAATTTAAAAATAATAATACCTTTATCACTTTTTTCTTGATGGTTAGCACTTTTGGAGTCCTTTTAACATTTTTCTACTAAAAAGCCTTGTTGCTTCACTTTTCATATTTAGGTCTGGAATCCATGTGGAACAGACTTATGTTTTGATATTAGGTAGAGATTAAAATACACATGTGTATGTGTGTCTATTTTGCATAGTATCATTCATTTTTAAAAATTCCTTTCCCATGGGGTGCCTGGGTGGCTCAGTGGGTTAAGCCTCTGCCTTCAGTTCAGGTCATGGTCTCAGGGTCCTGGGATCCAGCCCCACATCAGGATCTCTGCTTAGCAGGGAGCCTGCCCCCCTCCGCCTGCCTCTATGCCTGCTTGTGATCTTTCTTTTTCTGTGTCAAATAAATAAATAAAATTTTTTTTAAAAAGTTCCTTTCCCAGTCATGCTGCATTGTCATCTTTGCCACTGATCTTATGTATGGGTCTGTTTTCTGGTCTCTAATCTATTCCACTGGTCGGTATATTTATCCTTACGTTAATTCCATGCTGTATTACTTATTATTACGTATAAAGTTTAGCCACCCACACTTGTTCTTTTCCTTCTTCAAGATGACAGTTATTATTCTTGGTTCTTTGCATTTCTATAGTCATTTTAAAATAATTTTATCGGAGCACCTGGGTAGCTCAGTTGGTTAAGCATCTGACTCTTATTTTGGGTCAGGTCGTGATCTTGTGGGTCATGAGGTCAAGACCTGAGTCAGACTCTGCTCAGCAAGCTCACTTGAGGGTTGCTTGAAGATTTTCTCCCTCTGCCCTTTCCCCCCTCGAAAATAAATAAATAAATCTTTAAAATAATTTTATCAATTTTCATAGCAAAATAAGCTGTCCATTTCAAATTGTGTTAGATCTGTGGATTAATATAGGAATGTTAACATCTCTAAAACATTGAATCTTGCAATTCATTAACATCATATATCCCCCCATTTATCTTGCTCTTCTCTGATTTCTCTCAATAATGTTTCTAGTTTCAGTGCAAATTTCCCACGTTTGTTTTCAATTTGTTGTTTGTATGTTGAAGTCCAACTGATTTTTGCAAATTGATCTTGTATCCAGCAATTTTGCTAAATTGACTCACATATGGTTTCTCTATTGATGGTGATGGATTTTTCTATGTACACAATTATGTCAGCTCTGAATAATTCTATTTCTTATTTTCCTATTTGTATACATTTTCATATTCTGCCCTTGCTTAATGAAATATCTGGGAGCTTATTCAGTATAATGCTGAACAGAGGTATGCTAATGGATATCCGTGTTTCATTCCCAATCTTGAGGCCAAGCTTTCAACCTTTCACCTTTAAGTATGTGCTAGCTATATCATTTCTATAGCTTCCCTTTATCAGATTAAACTTTTCTCATCTATTCTTCTATTTCCTGAGAAAATTTTAATTTGCTGTTAAACTATGCTAAGCGTATTTTCTGTACTTTGAGAAGATTGTATGGTTTCTCTCTTCTGTTCTCTTAATGAGTTAAAAGATACTGGCTGATTATCAATGTTAAATATCTTACATTCCTGAATAAACCCAACCAAGTTATGATGAATTATCCTTTCCATATTTTAGTACTCACCGTTTTTGTGGGGTTTAATAATCTTCTTAAATATTCAGTAGAATTCATTAGTGAGGCCATCTGAGTGAACGTGATAATTCCTTTTTGGGAAGGTTTTTAATATGCCCTCAGCTTAATAGTTATATGGCCATTTGGGATTTTTTCCCCTTCTTTTTTAAAATTGAGACTGAAGTGGGGGTAAATCAGTGGGGGAGATGAACCATGAGAGACTATGGACTCCAGGAAACAATCTGAGGGTTTCAGAGGGGAGATGGGTTGGCAGATGGGGAGCCCAGTGATGGGTATTAAAGAGGGCACATGTTGTAATGAGCACTGCATGTTATACACAAATAATGAATCATGGAACATTACATCAAAAACTAATGATGTACTGTATGGTAAATAACATAACATAATTCTTAAAAAGCTAAAATAAATAAAAATAAATAAATAGAGTTTTGCTAAGAATTTGTCCATTTTATCTACCTTTTCAAAATTCATTGGCATAAAGTTCATAGTAAAATCTTATTACTGTCTTTATAATGTCTACAGGATCTACTTTAGTGACTATTCTTTCATTCCTGATATTAGTAATTTTATCTCTTTCTCTCTCTCCACCCTCCTTACTCTTTGTCCTCTTAGTCCCCATTCAGATTTGTCAATTGTATTGTGTTTTTTTTTTTAAAGAATCAACCTCTGCTTTTTCTTACATTTTTTATATTTACATTTTTACATTTTACATTTATTTATCATTTTATTTCTTCATTAGTTTTTGCTGTTGTCTTTACGATTTTCTTCCTTCTGTATCGTTATATTTAGTTCCTTCTTTTTGAGGTGAGTTTATTGCTTTTCAGTCTTCCTTCTTGAAACTTTATGGCTATAAATTCCCTTGTAATCACTACCTAACCTACAAGATTTGAATGTTATATTTTTATTATCATGTGGCATAAAATATTTTCAAATTTCTGCTGTAAATTCTTCTTTGGTGGATAATTTATAAGCATATGTTTCTTAATTTGTAAAAACATAGAATTTTTTTATTATTTCTTGTTTATCCACTTCTAGCCTAATAGTCTTATTGTACTGACTGAAACTTTTAGTACAATATCGAAAAGAAGTAGTATGTTGTCTTATTTCCAATATTGTGAATAACTGTTCAGTATTTTTCCTTTAAGTAAAATGTCTGCTATAGGACTTTTGTAGATGCACATTATTGCTTTAAAAAAAGCAGAACATGTAATCCTAACTACTACGATCTACTTCTTCTCATTAAGTAATATTCAGAATATTTCACCTTATCCCACTTGTCTCCTAAACCTGGCCTGTGCTAAGAAAAACTTTGCCTTTGTTCCTGATGAAGAGCTGGGTTTCCAAACCAAGACGCATCCCGATATTTTAATTTTTACCTTGTACTCCCAGTGGATTTCTCTATCAACTTCTTCTTTAGAAAGAAAGTAACTTCTTCCTCTGCTGCTGTATCCTGCGAAGCAGATTTCTGGGTCATTTCAGATCTGAGAGATGATAAGGACAAAGGGGTGAAGCTTAAAGCATGATATTTTTGCATCTTTGTCCCCTGTAATTGAGCATCAATTGCCTTTACCCCGCTCTATTCCTCTTGCTCCCTCCACAGACACACTTCCACCATCAGAGAAAGGATCTCCAGTGCATCAACCAAGTCATGTTGTTTCCTTGCAACTTCGGTATTTGTGAGATAAGAGGATCAATTCAGTCACTTTATTTTTTTTTTTTTAAGATTTTACGGATTTATTTTGCAGAGAGAGAAGAGAGAGGAAGAGCAGAGGGAGAGGGACAAGCAGACTCGGTGTTGAGCATGGAGCCCAATACAGAGCTTAATCTCACAACCCTGAGATTACAACCTGAGCCAGAATCAAGAGTTGAATGCTCAACTGACTAAGCGACCCAGGTGCCCCCATTCAGTCCCTTTCTACTTCCTAAGGTGATTTTCCGTTCTCAGCAATCAGCAGATGGAATGTTTATGCGAGTAACACTTTTCGCAGGTGTCTATTTAGTGCTAAGATAACAAAGAGACAGTGTTTGTTCTCCCCTGTCACTCTCGGGACCTAAGCAGACGTCATTCATCTTTCACACAATAAAATCTTACTATCCTTCCCAACGCAGCACACTGGGCTTCCTTTAAGAGCATTTCTTCTTTACAACTGGTGCAGACACTTACTTCTCTCCTCTGTGAAATAACTTACTTCACTGTTAGCCCTGAAGTGGGGAAGCTCTTTGATGTGAACTTACAGTTGCTTCTTAAAAAAGAAGTATGGGCTCCCTTTTCATCCACCCTCTCAAGAGTAAAGGAGAACACTGACTTCAATATAGCATAAAAATACCTTTGTTTTTTAAAAAGTGGATTTCACTTTTTCTGTAGTGAGAAAAATCAGTGTCTTAGAAAATGGGACCAGTTGCCAAAACAAAGTCATGTTTTTTAATGGGACAAGGATTGAAATTCACTTGTACCCCCTGCTATTTTTAAATGGAAAAAATAAATCAAAGCCAGATGAGTCACTGTATTGTGATTGGTTTTCATTTCATTTCTTCCTCTTTAGTTTCCAATATTCATCTGTCTACTCTAATCTCATAACTTGGAAGTTGTTAAAGGTGTCTTTTCTTTTCCATCTCTTTTCTTTATGCCGTAAGCTCCCAGGACTCCTCTAATTAGATGAGTAAGTGATAAATCTTTTCATGACTTGTGCAGCAAAGCAGAGGTTCCTTCTTTCTCCAGGCTCCCCCACAAGCCTCCAGAGCAAAGCATAGGCCTGGTCAGTCCTGGTTACTCCCAAAGAGGTAAACAGAACTACATTATAGCTTAAATACATTGTTTTGTCTTTGGAGAATTACTGGAAACTTCTTTGATTCGCAAAGTGTTTCGCACATACAGAGAGTGGGTTGAGTGAGCCATCGAGTAGACAATCATGCATTCTGTATAGAAATGAACAAGAGCCTTTTTAAAAAATGTGAGAAAAAATAAATCCTCTTTTTTTGTTCTTCTTGACTCTTAAGAATACATTAATGGAAAGGTCATTCCCATACACATTACGGTCCATATTAGTGTTCCAAAGATAGTTTTCACTGTACACACAGAAAGAAAAAATAGTATTGTAGAATAGCACTCATGTTGCATGGAATAAGGGGCCACATTTCTACCTTTCTGACCTCCCATGACTTTAAAGATTGACTATTGGTTTGTGAGGGGACTGGTCCCAGTTGCTAAGATGATCTCAGTTGTTTTGCTCATGTCTGGATCTGCAAATACTCTCTGAGCCCCTCTAGTCTCTCTTATTTCCTTCTTGCCATCTTTCTTTGCTGGCATTCAAGAAGAGGCACACAAGGGACTGACACACGAAAGCCCCCCCATATTTAAGAAAACATGAAGGATCTGGGATGGAACGGGGAGGCCAGTGTTGGAGAGCCAGCTTGTGTTCTATTTACTTCATAGGTATTTTTCAAGAGAAAGATGTTCCCTTTCAAGAGCCTGGGACCACCCAGGACAGTGAAGCAGTCTTGAGACAGATGGCCTCATCAGGTGGGCCTCTTTGGACACAAGTCGTCTTACTTTCCAAGAGATGGGCTGAGAAATCCAGGCATGTTGCACAACAGATCCTGGGGCTTCAACATTTAACACACAGGCATTTCAGGAGGGAGGGAAGATGGACTCACGGCAATCCCTAACACGTCCTCCTTTCCAAACTCCTTGCTGGTCTGCCTCAATCCCCTCTTCTTAGTTATTCCTTGGTGCCCCCACCCCCATTGCCACCAAGTCCCTGTAATAGCGCACTGACCTACTTGGAAGTTGGCTGAAGATCTGAGAATCCTAGTCCTTTCCCGGTTTCTGTGGTTGCCACGTTCATTACTCAGAAAAGAGACAGGGAGTCCCAACTCTCCACGGAGCCTCTGGCCTTTACTTTACTTTATTTATTTGTTTATTGATTTTACCACAGTTCACACTGGAGCCCAGGGAGGGTCCGTCTACTCTACCAAGACGGGAGAGCTGGGAAGCTTTGCTAGAAAGAGCCATCAGTTCTAGCCTCTCCATCAGGTGAGAGCTGGGTGTTCCAGGGTTTTTGTTTTTGTTTTTAAGATGAGCTCGACTAAAATGTTATATGTTTTCACGATTGTTCATACGTGTGTGATTTTTAAAAACATGAGCATTCGTAGAGGCAAAGGAAATGAGTTTTCCTGCATGTGCCATGTTTAAAAATAACAATGCCAAATGTAAATAAAAAGGGAAGGTACTTCCTGTAAGTTTGTGAAGGCTTCTGAAAATAGCTTCAAGCCTGAGCCAATGCTAATACAGTTGCACAGCCAGAATTTCCATGAAAGCATTGGTACCTTGGGTGTTTGTACTAGTAACATTGTGCAAATATCTGCAGCCTGGATACTCTGCTCACCACAGTTTGACTGTCCCGCACACAGTGACTTGAGATTCCTTAGTTCTCATGCCACTTATTAACCCCCAATGAAGAAGGCAGCAGTCATGGACCTTCTGATGACCAAAGATTTTCAGACCTGTGTTGTATTTTATGAAATAGCCCAAAACCCGGCTGTCATTAAACCAACACACTGAAAGGGTTTTGGTCGTTCTGTGAGTGTGGAGGTGTGCGAGTGGGCGTGGCGGGGGCGGGGAGGGGAACGTGCCTCTCTTCACTGAACTGCCCTTCACAGTAGCTCCCTACATCATACAGAAAGTAAAGTCTTCCTCGGGTCGAACCACACAGTCATGACTTCTCCAGATATGTTCTCTTAGTTATCTCATTTAATCTTTACAGAAATCCAGTGCAGTACAGAAGCCAGAAAGTACTAGTTTCCCTTCAGGGAGGAGGAAACTTAGAGATTCAGAAAAGATATACAGTTGAGTAATTCCTGAATTTTCAATTTCACAGACTATCACAGTTTTAAAAAAAATTAGGAAGCCATTTAGAGTAGAAATTAGTATTTGGCCCAAATGAGGATTTTTTTTAAATGCTCATCGATATTTATGATAATGGCCAACCCCACACACCATAGCACGCACTCACCTCGAGCTGTGAAGCTGGATTTCCCTGGTGAGAATTCTAGTTCCGCCACTTAGCCCCCACCTGACCTCTACAAGTCAATCAGCCTCTTGGTACATCTACTTCCTCACCTACAAGATCAAAGTAAAAGCGCCTATTTCATAAATTTGTTGCGAGCACCGAGTTAATATTTGTAAAGTGCTCAGATCAAGGTCTGGCTTAGAGTCAGCACTACTGTTATTTGTTAAAGAAATAATTTGGGGGTGCCTGGGTGGCTCAGTCGTTAAGTGTCTGCCTTTGGCTCAGGTCATGATCCTGGCATCCTGGGATGGAGCCCCACATCAGGCTCCCTGCTCCATGGGAAGCCTGCTTCTCCCTCTCCCACTCCCCGCCACTTGTGTTCCCTCTCTCATTGTGTCTCTCTCTCTCTCTCTGTCAAATAAATAAATAAAATCTTTTTTAAAAATTAAAAAAAAGTAAAGAGAAATAATTTCATTTAATTCCCACAACAGCCTGAAGAGACGCATAGCAAGATTAACCCAGTTACTTGAGGCCACATGGATAACAGATGGCAAAGGCAATGCTCTTACCCAGAAAATGTTAAGTCTAGAAGGCAAAAACTTTACGGTCATGCAACACCGAACATTAGCTTTTCAATTTTATATTACAAAGGAGATATTTTTACCCCAAAAGTTAAATAGGACATAGCATTAGGGTAAAGAACAGCTCTCCTAAGGAAAAATAATTAGAAATTATACAAAAGCATATATGTACATTTATATTTTTATTTACTAAATATATATGTACATGTATAAGTATATATGTTTATATACACTATATTGTGCTTCTTTTAAAATATTTATTATGTAACAACCGAAACTGGGCAGTAGGTGGTATTGGCCTATGGAGAATATTGGATTATTGATTTGGTTCATTGATCTACGGAATTTTCAAATGAATTCTCTTGTGTGGATCCACACATTGTCATGCAGCAAGCAAGGTACAGTAACATCTGTGTGCTGTTTTTCCAGAAAGAAAATTCCAGACATTGTAACAAATAAAAGCTATAATACTTATCCCATTCTTTTGATGTTGCTATTAAAGAAGGGAGAGTATAGGTCCCATGAAACCTGTCTCAAGTAAGTAGCAGAATCATGAGTCACTATTACCATGACCCTTCATTACCTTCAAAGGAGACATAATCAGGAGCTCAGAACATACTAAACTCCTACCACTGCTTTGAAGAAGTCATCAGCTGTCTCTGTTCTCCATCCATAAGAATAAAGGCATAGTGAAAAGTCTAGAACCACTCAGACTTGAGATGAGAGAAATCTTTCAGCAGAGGGAGAAAACCTGTATGGATAATATCTGAATGGGGTTTAATACTTTAGAGTAGATAATTGGGGTCAAAGAAAAACCTTTCACAGGTTTCATGGTACCCTGCATGTTCTGTCTCATTGCTTAAAGTGAATCCTGATTTGGGTAAGGTCCTGAACAATTCCTTAAGCTTTCATGGTTAATAAAGTCAGAAAAACCTCCTGACCCCTGAATCCTTATCCAGGGGGATTTTCATCCCATGATACTGGGTCTTGGTAGTGGTGACTGTCAGGACTTTGAAGAGTCTGGTGTTCTTGAAGATCTTTCTTCAACCCAATCTGACCCAGTGGTCATAGTAATTACATGTTCCCTATGGATACCAAAACAACCATGGTTCTAAGAACTTTGCATCCAATCACACTAGATTCCTTTAAAAAAAAAAAAAGTTTTATAGCAGTAAAATGCATGTAACGGAAAGTTTACCACTTCACATTTAAAAAAAAAAATTGGTTGGGGATGGGCAGAGAGAGAGAGAGATAATCTTAAATAAGGATTGATTTCATGATCCTGAGATCATGAGCTGAGCCAAAATCAAGAGTCCAACACTCAATGGACTGAGCTACCCAGACACTCCTACCTCTTTACCATTTTAGGGGCACAGTTCAGTGATATTAAATAAAACCATAATGTTATACAATTATTATCACCATCCATTCTCATTAAGTCTTTCAATCTTATAAATTTGGAAATCTATAACCTTAAAAAATAACCCCCCAAGCCCTTGGCAATCACCCTTCTATGATCTGGACTACTTTAAATGCCTTATATACATGGAATCACATAGTATTTGTCTTTTTGTGACTGGCTTATTTCACTTAGTATAATGTCCTCAAGTTTCATCTGTGCCATAGCATATGTCAGAATTTTCACACTAGAATCCTCTTAAGGCTCAAAGAAAATACCTTATTTTGCCTGATATATTTGAGAGTACACAAAAGAAAAATGGCAATCTAACTTTGAAATCTAACTGGCATTAGCAAGTCTCCCTACTTTTTCACCACAAAGGTGGATGGAAATACAGAAAATATATTACTTATATCATTCTCATGGTTTGGAGGCTTTCACCTCTGTTACCATAGCATGTACTATTCTCTATGGTAAGTAATTCTTTTCTATCTCTATTACACCTTTTAGTCTACTGTAATTCTGAACTTCCTGAAACACAGATTTTTTTCTGCCATTTCCTAGCAAAAAAGAATGCATGGATCCCTACCCGTGATCCCCTTTCTAATTTTATGGCTATCCATCACCTGCCTATTCCCCTGTTTGTGATTTATCTAGTCTGGCTTGACAGTTTGATTTGTTCACGGTTCCTCCTTCTCTCTCCATTCTTGCCATCACTTCCCTCTAAATAGGGTATACTTCCTCACCCTACTGATACTGGGCGTGAATATGTTGGTTTTGCCAAATGGAGTGAATGGAAGAGACAAGTTGTTAGTTCTGAGCCAAAGATTCAAAAGTCATGGCAAGATTCTTTGAGACCTGCTGAGCTTCTGACACCTTCCATTAGAGGGCATGTGCCAAATTGTCAGAGATTCTGCAGCCTGAGTCCTAGGATGAATAAGTATGGCTTGTAGACTAGAGCTCAATTCAGCTGATCCCAGGAAATCTTAGCCAAACCCAGCAGAGGCATACCTAACCTGTGGACTCATGAGCAAGAAATAAGTGTTAGTTGGTATAGGCCACTAAGATATGGGGCTTGTTTGCTACACAGCAACATTGCAGCAAACTGACTGATACACTAACCTCAAACTATACTCTTCATCTTGAAATACATTTCCTGCTCTAAATAAGCTTTCTGGTCTTTGAATATACCTGGATATCCCTGCCTCCATTATTATTCATGCACCATCTACCTCCTTTACATTTGTAAACCCCAGATCCAGCTCCCATTCCTAGATGAGGCTTTCTCTGACTCTCCTTCTATGATGTCTAAGCATGTCCTCAAGTTTAATATGGACTGAAATCAATACCATGGATTTTATTCTGATTTATTTCATTTTTAAATGAAATAATTAACTCATATTCACTTAATGTTCAATTTTATGACAGCTTGCTGAGAAAGTTGATCATCAATATAGTAGAAAGTACCTTAGCATTGAGTCAAAAAACAAAGATCCAAATCTTGCTTCTGTTACATATTTGCCTTACAAACTTGAGCAAGCTATACAATCTCTCTGAGCATTAGTCTCTTCACCTTTAAAGTGGTGGCTATAATATCAAATTCAGAGAGAAGAATAAATAAGATGAAGTGTACCCCAAGCTCCATATCCCTTCCTCACTCACATTCACTAATGCGCACCCCATTCCAACCACTTTATTTTATTCCTTCTGTTGTGATACAACAAAATAATTTCATGCAGATGTTTGAAATAGTTGAAAGATTTTGTGTGAATATTTATCAAATAGGCAAAATCAAATCAGTCACCTTCTAGTATTTTATGCAACATCAAATTTAAGCCCAGAAGTGCCAAGATTCATGTTAAGTATAATAGTAATTCAAGATATATTTCCTTCTTTGAAGAATGTAATAGTATAGACTAAAAGTCAAACTAACAAACTTTAGTTGGAAATTATTAGAAAACAATTAAGAGACAAATTATACAGTCTAGATTTTTTGTAAGATTCTATTTACTTATTTGAGATAGAGAGCACACGTGCAGGGGTTGGGGAGAGGGGCAGAGGGAAAGGGAGAAGCAGGCTCTCCACCAAGGAGGGAATCTGACCCAGGACTAGATCCTAAGACCCTGGGATCATGATCTGAGCCAAAGACAGATGCTTAACCAACTGAGCCACTCAGGTGCCCCGTGGATTTTTTAAGATTTAATAAAAACAAGCAATCCAAGTAGTCTTGAAGTGAAGAAATGAAGAGGTTTTCAAGAGAGCCCTTGGGCTGAATATTAAAATATCTGAAACTTTAGAAGGCTGAAGGAGGGGTGTTCCAGCAAGAGTATGAATAACATGAGTGAAGCCCAGTGGTAAAGGAATGGGGTAGTTTATGCAGAGACAGTGGAAATATCAATGTAGAAGAATAAATATATGTACCAACCAGAAAACAAATGAAATGGGTTTGATATAGTGGGGCCAGATTAAGAAGAACCAGGAACTGTTGCTGAGATTTTTTTGCTGTTGCCAAGAGTAAACTATTATGTAAACTACTTGGGCAGAACAATAATCTAAAGGATAGACAGATGATAGATATAGTTTATCATTCTCTCAGCACTTGATAATTATACAAAAGCATCTTGCATTTGTTATCATTTCTACTTTTTTTCCTCCATCCTAGAACCAGAAATGCATTTCCCTCAAGTGTAGACCTAGCAGAAGTAAAACCTTTTTGATCAACCTTTCTAAGAATTATAGTAAATGATGATATCTTTTGAAGTAATATAAAAATAAAACATACACACAATCTTGGAGCACCTGGGTGGCTCAGTTGGTTAGGTGGCCACCTTCAGCTCAGGTCATGATCTAAGGGTCCTGGGAGTCTTAACAGGACGACTGTTTCTCCCTCTCCTTCCCTCTGCTCTTCCCCTCAATCCCCCTACTCATGCTCTCACTCCCTCTCTCAAATAAATAAATAAAAGATTTAAATAAATAAACACAATCTTTTAACATTTATAGTACATTAGTAATGAGTCCTTTCCTCATCTATATATGCCTCTATATATGCCTTATACATCCCCTCTAGAGAAGAGCAGGGAAGACAGGAGAAATTATATAAATCTATCTTATGAAACAACATTATAATATTTAGTAGCTTGAAAACCTTTATGTCATGATGATCTTTGTCATCTGGGCAGACCATATTTATAAGTTCATTATGTACATATTGTCTATGTTTGAAATATAGATTTTTATCTTTTAGATTTTTAAAGTTCTCTTAATGTAAAGACAATTTTCTTAGAATAAATATAGAGTCCAGATGATAAAAAGGGTTGATTTTGAAAGAACTCCCTATAATGCTGATAGATTGAGGTTTGAACGTCCCTGAGAATCATACTGCATCTCTCTAAAATTGCGTGGCTGGTAGATCAGAAAGCCCTAAGCTGTGACTTGAGCTTCTCTTTGTCGACAGTCATAAGGAAAGAGACCAGTATTTCTTTTAAAATTTCTTGGCTTTTCTAACATATTCTTACTCTCTGAAAACAAAAGGAAAATCCCCTTGGCTGTTTTGCCAAAATGTGAGTTTGATATTAACTTGCATTGGCTAGACAATGACTACATGGTACCAAAGGGGGAAAACTGATTTGTGGTGAAAAGAGAGAGGACAGATACTGTTTGGTTTCATTGTCTTTTTTTTTTTTTTTTCAGAAACCTCTTTTCTCTCTCCCTAGACCTGAATCATAATGACATTACGACTTCCAGTTTGACTGCCAAATCCTATAAATGATCCCATTCATACCATGCAAATGCCATGTGGTGGGGGTGGGTTCAGCAGTGTTTCCTACTCTGAAGTGTGCTTATGTTGCTCTCTTCCCCTCCTGTTATGTAGCACATGGGACAAAAATCCCAAAAACTTGATAAAGATTTCTCTTTCTCAATCTGAAACTAGTAATTTTTGAGGTCAATGAGTGCAACATCCAGGAAAAAAATAAAAAAAGAATGATTACAGAATAATGGAAATGTTTTCACAGTAGATAATTGCATACTCAGTGAACTAGCTTAGGGAGTCCAATGTGACAAAAGCTCCCAAAACAACAAGATTGGGAGGGACAAAGAAAATAATGAGATTCTTTAAGACTGCTCTCTAAAATCTGAACATGTACTATATCAGAAATAAATGTATGTTAAATCTTATTTGGGTAATAGTAGTTTCTGCTTCTAAAACTCTAAAGAAAGAATATAGATTTCCAGTTTGCCTTAATCCGGTCCCAAGAGGAGCATGGGACCACTAGTATTCTTGGTGTCAAATACCTTACAGTAGTTTACTCTAAAGGAAAATTCCAGAGAAGCCTCAGGAAAGAGAAGGGAAAAAAAATTGAGGGCGATAATGAATATCACACCTGTGGATAAAAAAGTTAGATTTAATCTTCAAGGATTCATTCTTTCCCCGTTTAACCCTTTCTGGCTGATTCCAGCCCAACCTCTTCTGTTCACTTCAGTGTTACCTTCAATCCTCATGCCTGCTCAACAGCTCTTTCTCTTTGTTGTGAGAACTACATTTCCAGTTCATTGAATTTTCCGACTCTCTGGCAATTTTTAGATCACAAACCTTCCAGTACCACCATTGTGTTGTAATCTCTTCCTTTGGGTTTGAAGGCATTTTCTGGGATGTCTAATACAATGCTATCTATGTGCCTAGTCGATATTCATTTATTCCTAAAAGACTACTGGACCGCTTTGGAAAGTGCCAGCATAAATTGAACTTTTATAAGAGCACCAAAGTCCTATAACAACAGATTCCAGGCAAACACATTGATAACATGTTTAAACAGCAGCCACTCAAATAGTCCACACAGTACTTACTTTCAGTAGCAGGAACCTAAACATAGCCAGCGTAATAGTTTGCAGAGGTGGGGGCAAGGATGAGGAGGAGGTTGTGGCTGGAGGAGATGGAATCCTAGGATGAGCCAAATAAAACTTTAAGCTGAGTCCTTGAGTTCTCAGTGGCAGGTACGGCTCAGCAAATAAGGATTACCCTTGGAAATATTTAATAAAAACACCCTGTTCTGTTCTTCTTAGTGGTGTTAGGAGGCAGACCACACTGTTGGGTATAGTCAAGCATTGCTCTTGTAGTTAAGAAACCTGGCTCTTCCTTACAGCTCAATCAATAACCCCCAGGCAAAATATTCCCTGGCTTTCGTACCTGCACACGAGTGAGCGTGGGGGCAACTTTTTACCCACCAGGCAGTGTGCTTTTAAATTCACATGATGAAACCCAGAGTTTAACAAAGAAGAGGCCCCCCAAAAGCATATGTTCAGTGAATAATGAAGGTTGATGATTTAACTGACCCCATATGAGTGTGTACTCTGCAAATTATTCAATACAGTCCTCATTAAATCAGGAAAACAGAATGAGGTATTTTCTGAGACCTCTTCACCTTTCACCTTTTTTTATGTTCTACTGTTGCTGTTATTATTTCTTGTGATTACCTATCTAGTATAATTTTTTTAAAGGAAAGGGAAATTTAAATAATCTGTACACTTATTACCCCCTCAGGGAGGTAGGGTATCACACTCCAACTCTTAAGTGTGGTCTATGCATAGTGACATCTTCCCAAGAGTATACCAAAAAAGGGGTCAAAAGAGTAACTTTACAGTAGAAGAAATCGGACAGACACTACCCCAGCCAGATGATCAAGGTCAACATCAAGAAGAAATCGGACAGACACTACCCCAGCCAGATGATCAAGGTCAACATCAACAGTACTAAGTCATGCTGATAATAATGAACGCTTGATAGTGATGGGAATGGCACTCACACTGTCACCTTCCTCCCCTAAACTTACAACCCACTCTAATCATGAGATAAACATCAGACACCCCAAACTGAAGGACATTCTACCAGACACCTTACCAGTACACCTCAAAACTGTCCAAATCATCAAAAATTAGGCAAGTCTGAGAAGTTGTCACAGTGTAACGGATCCTAAGGAGATAGGACCAGTAAATGTAATATGTTATCAAGATGGGAATGTGGAGTAGAGAAAAGAACCATAAGTAAAAACAAAAGAAATCTGAATAACGTCTAGACTTTAGTCAAGAATAATTTAGCTTAATAATAGATCAACATGGTTCATTAGTTGTGACAAACATAGCACATTAGTGTGAGATATTAACCACAGGGCACCCTGGATGCCAAGTATATGGGAACTCTACTCTCTTGGCCACCTTTCCCTAAATCTAAGCTTTTTAAAATAAAAACCTTATTTAAAAAGATCAAAGTCATGATATTCTCAAGTTTATTTTAAGGGAAGTCTACCTTTGCTCTGCCTCCTCTGTGTAGAACCTGGCCACAGGGGCTCTGCCCTTTTTTGAGATTCTGACTCCCAAGTTCTGATCTGGATTCGAGTGTGTATGTTTACCTTGTCTCATGTAAAGTAGATACTGTTTCATATACATTAATTAAAACCAGGCTGTTTGGCAGATGCCAATTTAGACATATTTACTGCCTTCCTATTTAGTAAATAACATGAATATATTGTGCATCCTATGGTATAAAACTCTTCTAGGAAGGATTATGATATATAGCTCGAGTATCCAGAATGTTGCCTGAAATATTTTAGACAAAGAATGATAGTAAGTGAAATTAAGAACAAAATATTGATTAGGAATTTAAAGAATTAGGGTGCCTGGGTGGATCAGTCCTTAAGTGTCTGCCTTCCACTCAGGTCATGATCCTGGGGTTCTGGTATCGAGCCCCACATCGGGCTCCCTGATCAGCGGGAAGCCTGCTTCTCCCTCTTCCACCCCCCCTGCTTGTGTTCCTGCTCTGCTTTCTCTCTTTCTATGTCAAATAAATAAATAAAATCTTTTTAAAAAGGAATTTAAAGAATGAAACCTTAGTCCTATCTCAGTTACTAAGTCGCTGTATGACTTAGACAAATCTGACCACACATCTGAGCATTAGATGTTTTATTTTAAAGTAATATATTGGGGGTCTGGTCATTCACCCAGGAAGTGGTGCTCATTGGTGCTCACCCCAATTTACTGCCACTTTAGAAAGTTCCCTGAGTCTATGTTTATCATGATGCCTTTTGTAAAAAGGGGAACCAGTTCTTTAGCTGGAGGGCAGAAATTATATTCTCAAAGCTGGAGCAATAAGCACAGTCAACTAACCCTTCACCAGTACCCTACACGAAACACACACACACACACACACACACACACACACACACACACACAAGCCCACCACCACCCACACTGCTTGAGAGAAGTGACTGGATCCACAGATGCTCTTTCCATTCCTCCCTACTTGTTGAAAAGTTTGAGGTGCTAGATGCTACAATCTACTATTTATCTTTGCTTAAAGAAAACAAGAGCAGAGAAATTCTATTCTGTGTTCCTTGAATATGTGTGGAGGCTGTATGGATGGGCCCAGTTCTTAGATTTTCTCTGCAGTGGTGAAAAATTAGCAGCTACCTTCTTTATTAATGAGGCATCGGAGGATGACTGAGATGATTTTTGGCTGAACTTTCATCATCTTAATTGCAAATCCAGAGTTTGGTGCCTTCACACGTTCCTGTTAAAACCAGGGAGCCCATATTCCTCCTTAATGTCACAGTGTCACTGCAGAAACTGCACTCTGGGAACAGTCACTTAACATGAGTAAAGACAGAATTTCATTTAAGAAAAATCAAAGAAGTAATTCACAAATGATTCCCACAACTCTTTGGAGAAGCTTGGGCAGCCACAATAAGTTTATCATGTTGTTGATACAGACAACAATCTAAACCACCCAGGGGTCTGTGGGAAATCAAACCCCAAGGGGTGGGGTAGATAGAAGCTTTCTGGGAGAAATTCCCAGGCAACTTGTGAGCATGGTTCTAAATGAGACTGGTGGGAATTTCCAATGTAGACGGCACTTTGAGGGGGCCAGGGCAGGACAGGGACTGGGAAATCTTTTTCTTTTGGAGTCGGGCTGGGAATGTTTCTTTTGAGCAAAAACTGAGCACCCACAAGTTGGACTGGTTTCTTCGAGCCAAGTTATAAATGATTAATTTTATCAAAGAAAAGAAACAGTGCTTCTTTGCTAAGCTTTGTAATGGGGTTCATATAAATTTGCGTAAAATATTATGTGGGATTAGCATAGCCAGCCAGGAATCAAGCTACAGGAGCCAAGTGGAGGGTGGGAGCTCAGCCAACAGGAGAAGCAGGAGATGAAGTGGATGAAGCTCGCCAAGCCAAGGAGGCCAGCCAAACCAGGGCTACAGTAGCATAGAGATGAGAAGTGAGAGTCTGGCTCATCCGAGGAGTGTTATCATTATTAGTGTTGCTGTTGTTGTTTATAAAATAGATTTTCATCACCTCTTTCCCCCAAATAATATTCTCCCTACTTTCAAGTTTAGTGAGAATATAGAATTACTAAAGATGACAACAGGGAAGTTCATTTGTATTGAGGCTAAGTTGGGCCTTGCAAAAAGATCCAGCAGGTCTGGAGGTGGAAGAAGAGGGATACAGATGGTCCTCCAGCCCCACAACCTCTGGAAGACAGTAGGGAGAACTGAACATAGAACATGGAACCTACCTAACTTACCTCAGAACCGCACATTAGAATCAGGTCCAGGAGGTTATAACTGTTTTGTCCAGAGACTCCACAAGTCTCCACCTTGGCTTATTCTCTCCATGATGTCTTCCTCCAGCCACCTTCCCAAGAGCTAGGAGTGGAAGCTGTCGACAGTTTATCAGGACAGGCCCAATTATGTCTCCTCAGCTCCACTCCAGATAACTGGGTTATTCAGCCATAGTCCTACTGGGGGAAAAGTAAAAGGGATCAGTCAGAATGAATACATTTGGACCACACATGAGATTTGCCATTGTGGCCAGATCCAGTCAGAATCTGACGTATACCTGTGGACCCCCTCCAACACCCTCATGACAGTCCTGGGCTTCTGGTGAAGGCTCCAGCAGCAGCAGGTATCCTACCCACAGAGGGAGGGCGCCCCTCCTCACATTCCAGCAGGTTTTCTTTTCCCCTCCCCAGGGCTCTTTATCCCTTCTCCACACGGAGGTCTAAACTAAAAGGACCCCAGCAATCTGTCAGTAGTGGCTCCTCCAGAATAGATAAAGGAGGGCCACCCCCTTGACCAAGCCTGCAGGAATTGCCCTGCTCTGTCTCAAGAGGGAGTTACTTCTGGCTCCACTTCCAATCCTTGATGCACAACATACACAGTGTACAAGAGCACAAGGTGAATCCCAGCTCTGAGGCTGTTATTCCAATACGACTCCTGCCTGTGCCCCCACACAAAAACAGACAGGCGCATGGAGGAGAAACAACCCCTCCACGCCTTCAGCAAATTCTGTGGGCTCCACTCAGCTGCAAAGAGGATGACATTCTTTTGACTTTCAGCTGGAGTGAAGTTGACAATCTTCTCATAAATACCAACTGAGAGATTTCTTGTTTTCTGGAAAGAGAGAGGGTGAAGTCTGGACTTTTTCCCTAAGCCATGGTAGAGGGAGTTCCCATCTTGGAAAAGGAAGTCTTGCCAGCTATGGCTGGCATCACAAAGCCTAGAAATGGGTATTAGCATAGCCAACTATGGTTCCTTTGTCTGAGACTTTTTTTTTTCATCTAGTCCTACTTTAGGGAAGCCTACTTTTGATTTGTTGGAGTCCATGAAAATAAATTTCCCTGGTGGCAGGTACCTTCAGGTGATCTAGGGCACAGGAGAACTATGAGCTTCCTGTGAGACTCTCTGGCCCTGCCAAACACCGTCTCCATTGCCCATGTCCTAGCTGAGGGATGTACTTGCAGAGAGGAGGCACGGTGTACAACCATTTACTGAGAACTAGGGCATTTGATATTTTCTTTGTCTTGTAATCCTCATGACAACTTCATAAGGTTCATTTGCATTTTGTAGATGCAGTTACAGATTCTAGGTACATCGCTTCCCTGAGGACAACTAGCTTACTAAATTCCAGTAAGTTCTGGCTTGTGGATTCAAACCCAGGTCTGTGTGACCTCAGCACCTGGGTTCAAGATGCTGGGCCACCTGACTTAATAAAGCCCCAAAATTCTGTGTCCCAGAAAATGAGTTCTTAACCTGGCCACACTGCATGTGTCTCCCTCAGAATCAGAGTGTAATAATGCTTGAGCAGAACTTCAAGGAGTCTGTGCTTGAAATCACAGCCACCTGGTTTGCCTTGCATAAGGTTCTTACATCAGGCTCTGCTTAAAGGCAGAACCTGAGGTCCCACAGAAGTGAGGTTCCTGAGGACACATCGTGAACTGTGGAGCCAACACTCAAATACAAGATTTTTATTTTATTTTATTTTATTTTATTTTATTTTATTTCTCCTACAGTCATTTGATAGTGAAACAAAATTGGTAGGAAAGCAATAAATGCAATTCCCCCCTTTAATTGTGCAATAGAGACTTTCTAATGTTGTCAGGTGAACTGAATTGTTCTTAGTCCTGGGACATGACTAGTATTTCTACTTCTGCTTGTGAGTTTTTCATTTTGCCCCAAGATAGATCATAAGAGCTACCAGAAATGAAAGATGATTTAGATGATGATTTAAAGGGATAAAAATTACCTTTGGTAAATCTTCAAACAGAAAGAAAAACCTTCTGTACTTGTTTTTTTATTAAATTTTGTGACATCTAAATAATCAGTAAAGAGTAATCTTCTATACTTGCTTTTTAATTAAACTTCATTATGGCTAAATAAGCACATAAACTCGGAGTTTTCCTTCAGTAGGTGGACTTGTGCCAAAACCCTCATGTTCAAATCATTCTCAACTTAGTAAACAAAGCCATTTTCCTGAATTTAGAAAGTAAGATGATCCACCATTATTTGCTGATAGTAAATGATACTCGATCTCTGTGTACATCATTTGTCTGCTCTATATCAGAAACTCCTTACAGACAGGATTTTTTTTTCTTTTCAATCTGTATATTCTCAGTGCCCATTTGAGAACTGTCCAGAGAGTAATTGATTGACAAATGTTTGAAGGATGAAAGATAAATGAATAGGGATAGATGACACTTAAATTATCTATTCCCTTCCTCCAGGGAGTCAGGATCTTTAACTGAAAAACTGGTAGGGAAAGAACAAGATTCCTTGTTTTAAATGTGAAGAAGCCATTTATCCAATAATCCTTCCACCATTTATTTATTTCACACACTTCTTTAGGCATCCATCCACCCCCTCCCCCACCATTTACCCGGCACTGGGCTGAGGTGCTCTTAGCAGCTCACATCCCATGAGATGAGGCAGATTTGCAAAGGTGGACAAGTGCAATGAGAAAGTAGAGAAGAGAGACATCTAACCCAGCTCCCAGGCCCCAGAACTGCTTTAATCTAAGATAGAGAAAATAACTTGGATGCCTGAAATTGAAAAGGCACAAAAAGTTTGGTTATCCTTTGGGTAAGCACAAAGATATTTTTCAAACTATTACCCCAATTCAAGGTATCATTGTTATGGCTCTGCCCTTGATGACATCATGTCAATGTTATTCTTCAGATGTCTCAGTTCCCTTCTCCTACCCAAAGCATATTTTTGATGAACATATCGCCCTCCTTAGTCTTCCTTGGGGTCTATTTCACAGTCATTTTTCCAGCTAACCCTTCTTTTCTCTATAAGTAGACACCTGCATTATGGCCTTACTATCTGAGAACCTACAACTAGCAGGATTTTGTACTAGATAGCGGGCATACAGACATAGGTGTCACTTAGCAAAAAAATCAAGGATGTTGCTAAAGTTTTGTCTGATTTCCCTGAATCATTTAGTTAAATGAACCTACACTACCTTTAAGATGTAGTGGTTTGGAATATGCTATCTTCCATTTAGATCCTTTCTAAGAATCTTCTCTCCTTTTCCTCAAAAACTCAAAAGGAACATGTACTTGATTCCCTCATTTACACTTAAATATGGACACTTGCTCTTAGCCAGCACTGTGTTAAGGATTGCGATCATATTCATCCCTGGTGGCACTGACAGTCAGAGGGACTCAGAGTCCATTGGGAGGGACCTGTGAGTAGAAGGGTGCTATTGTGGGGTGCTTTGGAGACACAGAGGAGAAGCCCCTCAGGCAGGCTAAGAGTTAGAAAAGGCATCAGGAGGAAACTGCACCTAAGCCAAGACTCAAAAAAGGAATTTGAATCAGCTTGATGGCAGTGTGCAGAGAGAAAGTACCAGAAACAGTGCAAATAGGCTTTAGTTATGAAACATGCTTAGAGAATTTAAAAAATAGGTTTTCACACACAGAAAGACAAATATTGAACATGGACTCGAAAAAAAATGTTTGCTTATATTAACAGGAGAATGATGGTGGTAGGGGAAAAGGGAAGACATTGATCAAAGGGCACAAACTTTCAGTTTTAAGAGAGGCGTAGGGTGACATGGTAGAGACATGGTGACTATAGTTAGTAGTAATATACTGTATACTTGGGAAAAGAAAACATATGTTGAAACAAAAACACAGGAACACAAATGTTCACAGCAGCCTTATTCACAATAGCCAAAAAGAGTGGAACAACCCAAACTTCCACCAATGGATGAATGCAGAAACAAAATGTGGCACATCTGTACAATGGAGTATTTATTACTCAGCAATAAAGAGGAATGAAGTCCTGACACATGCTACAATGTGAATGAGCCTTGAAACATCATGCCGAGTGACAGAAGCCTATTATGAAAGGTCACATATGATATGATTCCATTTATACGAAATGTCCAGAACAGGCAAATTCATAAAGACAGAAAATGGATGAATGGCCACCAAGGCCTGGGGGGAGGGGCATTAATGGGTACAGGGTTTCCTTTTGATGTGATGAAAATATTTTGGAACTTAGTGATGGTGGTTGTAAAACACTGAGAATGTACTAAAGGCCGTTTGATTGCACACTGTAGCTAACATGGCTAATTTTATGTTGTGTAAATTTCACATCAATTTTTTAAATCAATAATTAGAATGAATAAATACATAAAATTAAAAATAGGCTTTGCACGAATCAATTATTTGGTAAGACTTAGAGGGGCATTGCTGAATGAATCTGTGAAATTGAAGGCCAATTTCAGAAAAATAGAAAGATTTTTCTAGAGTTCATCTAATACTCCTCTTTTACTCCTAATATCTTGCAATTACAGGAAAATTTATAAAATACTTTGATATCATTTTCAACATAAAAGATCCCTGGACTAAGTTTACAGAAGTCTCAGAACAAATTACACAGTGCATCCCTAGCCTGTAGCACAATGCGGGTGTGCCAGAGATTTTAGTGGAGGTGGTGCAGAAGAACATTCAAGACAGGGGAAGGGTAGATGTGCCATTTTTCTATTGATCAGGACATGAGTAAAGAACAGTTGTTTCCTTACATAATGGTCCATGTGCCTACAAATGTGCATACATGGGTATGTATTTTATGTCTTATCTTTAGAATTTCTGTATAAAAGAACCTGAAATTGTATGGGGCACCTGGACGGTTAAGTGTCTGCCTTCAGCTGAGGTCATGATCTCAGGGCCCAGGGAGCAGGTCCCACAACAGGCTCCTTGCTCAGCAGGAAATCTGCTTCTCCCTCTGCTCTTTTCCCTGCTCATGTTCTCTCTCTCTCTCTCTCTCAAATAACTAAATAAAATTTTTGAAAAAAAATCCCCACACATTTGTGAAATAGAGAAGACTGGAATGAGAAATATAATTTTTACATTTGATTTGTGTTTTTTTGAAAAACATTTTGATCTGAAAAGTTTATGCAAGTTAATTTTATTATATCTCTGACAGATGGAGAGTTAGTTACCAAGTGTCATTAATTGCTTCTTAGGCAGTTTCCCTGTCTTGACTTTAAACTCAGTAAGTTCAAGACTGTATATCCTATTAACTTGGTTTTCCTATGTGCTAGCATAGTGTGGTTTAATATAAGTCCTTGACAACTGTTTGTTAAGTGAGTGAATTTGAGAGCTCCCTACTTTAATCAGAAAAGACTGTATGAAAAAGGAAGGGTTTCAGCCTGACAGTTGTTAAAATTATGGAAAACAGGAAGGGAAAGACTAAAGGTAGGGCCTGGGGCTTTGACCTTGATTTATGAGTACATTTTCATGGCTAAGCTATCAACCATGCACAGAGAATGGGTGAAAACTGGAAGGTGATTTGTTTGCTTACATTAAAGAAATCAAGGAGATAGTAGCTTGTACTAGAATTTTAGGACCAATGGTAACATTGTAGAATCTATAGCTGAAAAGCTGGTTTTACAATGAGATTTGTTATATTACATAGAAGAAGCCAGTGGAATGTATGAACTCTGTGCAAGGACCTCATTAGCATTGTGTTTTTGAAGAGTATGGCTTCCTGGCCAGACTCCCTGGATTCACATCTCAGCTCTGCCATTTGCCAGCTTGGGGTAACTTACGCAACCTCTATTCCTCAGGCTTCTGATCAGTCAGTGGTGATAATCACGTTTATCTCAACGTGTTATTGTAAAGGTAAAAATGAGTTAACATACTTCAAAATCAAAGGATAGTTGCTGCACATATGAAGTGCTTAATAAATGTTTACTTATTACTTTATTACATGGGTTACCGAGGATCAAATGGTCCTACCAGCCCAGAAATCTCTGCCATTGTTTACTCTTAGCTCCTACCTGGCTTAAAATTCTCACCATGGAGAATTTAAGTGTAGAGAAGGAGAAATGTTTCCAGAGAGCCATTTTTTTTAATTATGCATAAAGTACTTGAAAAATTTGAAAAGAAATCATAAAATCATTATATGGTGGGTGTGATGGTAAGTTTTGTGTATCGACTTGACTTGTCAGTGGGTCCTGATTAAACATTAATTCTGGATGTCTTGGAAGGTGTTTCTGGATGGTATTAGTATTTGAATTGGTGGACTCAGGTACATTGCCCTCCCCAATGTGTGTTGGTATTAACCAACCCACTGAAGGGTTTGAATGGAATAAAAGGTGGAAGAAGGAGGTATTATCTTCTTTTTTGACCCTACTTCACTGCTTGACCCAAGATAGCTCATCTCATCTTCTCTGACCCTGAGACTAAGATTTATGATATTAGTTGTCCTGGTTCTCAGGCCCTCGGACCTGGAGTGAAATATACCACACGCTTTCCTGGGTTACCACCTTGCAGATGGCAAACTGTGGAACTTCTCAGCCTCCACAATCAAGTAAGCCAATTCCTCATGATAAATCTCTCTCTCTCTCTCTCTCTCTCTCTCCCCCTCTCTCTCTATCTTCCTCCCCCTCTCTCACTCTCTTTCTCTCTCTCCATCTCTCTCTCTTTCTCTCTTCCTCTCTCTCCCTCCCTCTTCCTCTTTCTGTCTCTGTCTCTATCTGGCGTGCATGCTCTCTCTCTCTTTATACATATATATATAATATTATATGATATATGATATATATCATATATAATAAATATATAATATGATAATATTAATAATATAATAAATAAATATAATAATATTATATAATTATATATAATATAATAATATATATAATTTTTCCAATGAGAAAAATAGACCCTCATGAGGGAAAAGTTACCTCTCAAAACGTATTGATGCACCCAAGATTATCATTCTATGTATCTACCTCTTAATCCTCTTTATTTATTTCACATCTACATCAAATCTTCTTCCATCAATATAATTGCCGAGATGATAGCACACTGGCTGATGTTTGAAGGCCTTCAGAGAAGACCATTGAAAGCTGAAGGGAATGTAGAGAACACCCTACCTTGTAGGCAAGAGACAACCCAAAGATTATCAACCAAGGAGCACCCCTCAGATAATAAAGAGGAGGAGAGGAAACATTGATGAAGAGGAGGAAACATTTGCTTAACAGAGAAGGTTTCTTCTAAGATGTGAAAAGGTAAGAGGTGTCAGATAGAGGTGATCCCAGCATTCCCCAGGTGTTTGGTTGAGAGGATTAAGAGGCAGAAATGAGAAGTAAGAAACACTGGGATGCCTGAGTCTGGCTTTCTTTGGAGATTTCCAGAACATCTATTCAGGAACTTCACAGTTGGATGCAAGTAAATGCCCAACCCACTGAATGGTCTAAAAGAAAGCAACCCTCAAGGGGGTGCCTGGACAGCTCAGTCAGTTAAGCAACCGGCTCTTGGTTTTGGCTCAAGTAATGACCTTAGGGTCTTGAGATCTAGCCCCGCGATGGGCTCCATGCTCAATAGGAATCTGCTGGAGATTCTTCCTCTCTCTCCTTGTGTTCCCTCCACAACCCTCTAACCCCACTTTCTCTATTTCTTTCTCAAATAAATAAATAAATCATTTTTAAAAAGTAAATATAAAAAAGCAAATATTGATAACGAGTTTAAATGTCTGCTACCCTCTTAATAGAAGTTGGAACTTAATGGGATTTTTTTTTCTTTTCAGCAAGATTGAATGTCATACAAGAAATCTCAAATCATGTGCAGCTTTTCTTCTGAGAAACCTGAGGGTCTTCAGATTTCCATTGCAATAGCTGATGATGATTGCAGTGTGACCCCAGAGTAACATGACTGTGAGTAATAGTCTAGGACATCACAATGTTTTGACTTGATGTCTTTTTTCTTTTCTATAATATGCAAGCAACATATTTTATTGGTAAAGTGGATTTTAATTTATGTTTATTCTTTGCCACTAACATATTATGAGACTAGTAGTTTTCATAATTTGAGAGAGTCGGGACACCAGATATTTGCTATGTAATTTTTTTTATATACTCAAATGCCTTTAGACAAAACAAGAGCCTAATTTAGCCACCCACCACCCACTAGCCATGAAAGCATCTGGGGCACATAATATTTTTTCCATGGGGCCTGGATGACTGCTCTCGGTGCTTGTTTATTTGATCTGGGAAAACACAGCTCATAAACAGCATCTGGATTTCAGAGAAGGTTCCTATATTTGCCCCCAAATTCTCCCTTTCAGTCAATGGTATCCAAGTGACTCATCTGCCGGGTCAGAGAGTTGAGCTGCTCGGCAGAGATGAAAATGCAAGACTCTCTGGCTCATTCCCTGTAACCACTAAGCCCCACCATCTCCTCCATGGGTGTGTGGCATGGGAACCTACATGAGCTTTTGCCAAGACCACCAGGGACTGGGAAGAAAACCAGATCTTATAGCCAAAACTGGGCAACACAGTCTGACAAGGGTAAGAGGGACCCTGGAGAGGTTTTTGAAGTTGTTTGTTTTGTTTAAAGAGTTCCCTGCTAAGAGCAGAAGCTGGGGTGGGGTGGGGTGGGAGAACTTTTTTTTTTTTTTTATTAAAAGGTGTGATTGAGAACTTGCAGTTTTTGATGACACATTTCTCCCGGAGAGATCTTCACTATTGGCAGTCCCATTTGAGACACCGATGAAAAGCTGTGGGGCACTGTTTTCGGAGGTCTCCAAGAGAAACCCAACAGTTGTAACTTAATCCAGGTTCAGTGGGACCAGCAGCTTGGAGTCAATGAAGAAAACAACAGCAAGTGGTGCTTCTTGAACACTTGAGCGAAGGTAAAACAAGGCTAGGCCATGTAAGTGTCAGCTTGACCTGCAGCCTCCTGTCAGCCTAAGAATTACGGCTTCTCTGGGTTTTGCCTGATTCCTTCATTTACTTTATTGAATACCTTCTGGAAATAGGCCACCTTCCTAGCTTGACTTCCCTACCACTGTGGTTTTCAGCAATACCAGATTTAACGCCATAGCTGACTTACTGTGTATCACTACAGCATCATCAAGACACACCTCCTCCGTATAAAAGGAACAGTCAAGAACTTGGAGACTTTGGTCATTTTAATGAATGCACAATCAGGTTAGACAAAGTGAAGAAATATCTCATTTCTCAAACAGGCTCATTAGCTGGTGACCCAAGTTAATGTTTAACTCTGGGCTTTTCACATCTTTTTTAAAGATTTATTTATTTATTTCAGGGAGAGAAAAGAGAGAGAGAAAGCACCAGAAGGGGGAGGAGCTGAGAGAGAAGGGAGAGAATCTTCAAGCAGATTCCAGGGTAAGCACAGAACCCAAAGGCTCGATCATATGACCCTGAGATCATGACCTGAGCCGAAATCGAGAGTTGGATACTTAACTGACTAAGATATCCAGGTGCCCCTCAGTCTCTCACATTTTTTTATCTTTTTTTTTCTTTTTTTTTAACTTAATTTTTGACATAAGGAAAAAGACACTAGTTATTCTGCAGTGTGTGAAGTCAAGCTCTAGTTACATCTACAAAATATTGTAAGTCTGCTAAGAACTGAAAAGTATGATTATGTTTAAAGGAATATACAAAATACAGGTTAATACTTATACAGCAATAATTACATAGGGTCATGTCCTCAAAACAAAAAGTGGGGAAACCTATATTTATGTTACTAACTTCCTACAAAGAGAGTCAATATTTAAAATCCCTGGACTTTGTCCATAGATACTTGCTGGATTAGATTCCCTTGCTCTTCTTATTTTTTCTTTTTTCCTCACTTTTTCTCCATCCTTTATTCCCGTCACCCCTTTTTCTCTTTCTCTACCCATAACTTCACACCCTTTGGCTCTAGGACATCATTTTGTTTGCTTATCATTTCTTTCGCCCTAAGTACCAGCGCTTCTCTTGTCTTCTTGTAACATTATATTCTTGAAACTCACAGCTTTCTTTGTCACCTTAAAATGAATGCATTGTTACAGACCAGACCTATGTTTGATTTATGTATCTTACCGTTTTGAAGAAATGTGCATAGCATTCAGAAAACTTGTTAGAATTCCTCTCAAATATTTCCAAAGTGTTTATGGTGAAACACTAGCCATCCCAAATCTAGGTATCTTAGGTAACAGCCATGGTCCAGCCCTGAATGATAATACCAGCAATGAAAAAAATAGGGATGAATGTACCTAATTTAGCCTGTAAAGAAATCCCACACCACATTTCCTTTCCAACATGTTCACAAAGTCTCATGCTTAGGGGAGGCGGTGTTGTAGGTCAGAACAATCTTAGCTTTTGGGTTCGGACTTCAAACATTGGCTCTGCTAATCACTACTTGTGTAATCATGGTTTAGTTAATCACTCTGCCTCTGTTTCCTTATAACGCCTACTCCACGATACTGTGGTGAAGATCAATAAGAAATGGCATGTGTAGTATTAAGGTTACATAGTATGTCACACAATGTGTGCCTACTGGAGCTTTAATGTGATGGCAAATACTTTTCGCTGATGGTGAAAAGCATATCCAAACTGCCACCTTATGTATGTCACCTTAACTTAAACAGCATAAGAAAAAAGCACAACTTCTAGGTAAACACTGAGGTAATTGTTTTTCATTGACAGAGTGTCTTGATTTGAGTTTTAGCTGAATTAGTTTGATTATAGACCCTGGCTTTGGGGTGTCTGGTACTTTACTCTGTATGTGAAGAAGTCTTCTGAGTAAGGTTTTCTCCCTATGGTAGTCACTAGCTGGTTGATGGCAAGGCAACATTAGTCATCATAATGTACTAAGCACATTGTCATTGCAAAGTGATTACCAAGGGGCTCTATTCCATTATTTCTATAACTCCCCAGGACACATTACCCGAGCTCATTTACAAACCAGGTCTAGTATAAATTAGAATGGCATAAATAGAGCCCAGAAATTTATATGTCTCCTGTTTTTTTAGGGGTCATGAATACTTTTAAGAATTATAATGAAAGATAATTGTGACATCCATCACTTTACTTTTTTTTGAGATTTATTTCTTTATTTTAGAGAGAGCGCACACAAGCACACATATGGTGGTTGGGGTGGGTGCAGGCAGGAGGAGACAGGGAGAAGTAGACTCCCCACTGAGCATAGTACAGGATGTGGGACTCCATCTCTTGACCTTGAGATCACAACCTGAGCTGAAATCAAGAGTCAGACACTCAACCAACTGACTAAGCTACCCAGGCACCCCAACATCCTTTAGTTTTCTCATCATCTCCAGAACTTTCATGGGTCTGTAGTTTTGAAGCCTACACAATTCACAAAATCACAGGTGCCTAGTACAACTAATCCTTAATGGTTGTCAATGTCTTCATGGAAGTGAAGAATATTAGTGAAAAAATGTCTATTGATGTCTTAGAGGGAAGTTGGAGGGGAGATGGGTGAAATAGGTGATGGGTATTAAGGAAGGCACCTGTCCTGATGAGCACCAGGTGATGTATGGAGCTGTTGAATCTCTATATTGTACACCTGAAACTAATATTACACTGTATGGTAACTAACTGGAGTTAAAATAAAAATCTAAAAAAATAAAAAATAAAACAATATAAAAGCAATTACCTTGAATTTAAATGTTTGCTCTAATTACTTGAAAATTTCAGGCTGGATTTTAGAAAAAAAATTACTCTTCCATTTATCAGATACACACTTGATTATAATGGCAGCGAACAGTTGAAATAAGAATGATGAGGATATTATATCATACAAATACTAACCAAAAGAAAGATAATATATCAAGAAAATTTATTTAAAGTATACATAAACTCTAAGAAAAAAATATAAAAGACTTTTTTAAAAGCTGTTTCTTTAAGGTAAAAAGCTTAATTCACCAGAAATAGATATTAATTATAAATTTCATGTACCAAAAAAAGAAATAAATTTCATGTACCAAAGAACAAAACCTCAAAATAAAGAAAGATTACTAGAAATAAAAAAAAAGAAATGCGTTTTTAATTATAGAGGGAGATTTTTTATACATCTTGGTAACGAATATAAGAAGCAGACAAGAGGGAGTTGAGGGAAATTGGAAGGGGAGGTGAGCCATGAGAGACTATGGACTCTGAAAAACAGCCTGAGGGTCTTGAAGGGGCGGGGGTTGGGAGGTTGGGGAAACAAGGTGGTGGGTATTAGAGAGGGCACATATTGCATGGAGCACTGGGTGTGGTGCAAAAAACAATGAATACTGTTACGCTGAAAAGAAATTAAAAAAAAAAAGATTCAGTGGGATAGTAGACAGAATGAGGGCAGTGGAAAAGGGAACCTTTGTTGTTTTCATTGACACTATTCACAGAGTCAGATGTTAAAGAATCTTGAATGCTTCCAATTTGTATTTTTGCTAAAAATGGAATAAGACATAGGGGGGAATGATGCAGTGTATTGAATAAGTCTTCTGGCACTGTTTATTCAGCCATTTGTTCAACAAATATTTAATGTGCTCCTATTACATATCTGTCAGTCTGCTTGGCACTTATGGATACAAAGAACAACCAGACTGTGTCCCCGTCCTCAAGGAGGTCATAGTCTAGTAGACAGTCATGAAAACAACTATATATATAATAAAATCTGTTAAGTAAAAATAAAAAAAAGAGAAGCAGACAAGAAAAAAATCAGAAAGGATGAAGAAGAATTTAATGATGTGATTAACCAATTTAATTAGTTGACTGTGTGGAATGCTATGCCCGACCACTGAAGAATACCCATTTATCACATATTCATATGTGGAATCGTTAAAAAAAAATTGACTGTTAAAAATGAGGGGAGGGGGCGCCTGGGTGGCTCAGTGGGTTGGGGCCGCTGCCTTCGGCTCAGGTCGTGATCTCAGGGTCCTGGGATCGAGTCCCACATCGGGCTCTCTGCTCAGCAGGGAGCCTGCCTCCTCCTCCTCTCTCTCTCTGCCTGCCTCTCTGCCTACTTGTGATCTGTCTGTCAAATAAATTAAAAAAAAAAAAATCTTAAAAAAAATAAAAAATAAAAAAATAAAATAAAATAAAAATGAGGGGAGACATGAAACCTATTTCAAAATATTTAAAGCATACAGAATGTAATTCCTCACTATGTTGCAATTAAGCTAGGAACCAATGAGAAAAGAAGAATCAATTAAGCTAGGAATCAATGAGAAAAGAAGAACAGAAAAATCCTCTTATGACTATAAATTAAGAAATACACTTCTAAATAACCCACGGGCCAAAAGAAATCCCAGTGCATATTAGAAAATATTTTGTTCTGATGGAAAGTCAAGACATAACATTTCAGAATCTGACTCAAAAACTTACAATGGAAGTTGGACAAAATTTTTATCTGACTGGAAATAAGCTACGTATCAAAATTTGTGAAATGCCACTAACACCATACTTAGAAGTCTGTAACTGTGGATCCATTTACTGGAAAAGAAGAAAGTCTGAAAATTAATGAGCTAGCATACATCTTAAGAAATGTTCAATTGTTTTTTTTTTAATTGAACAAAAAGAAAGCAGAAAGAAGAAAATAATAAAGATAAGAGAAATTAATGAAATAGCAACTCAATAATAGAAAAGACTAATAAAGAAGGAAGTCTCATTGAAAAGTATAGCAAAATTAATCAGTGCTGGACAAGATAAGACTCCCAAGAAAAGAGAGAAGATATAAATAAGCCACATCAAAAGTGGAGAAGAAAGGGGTAGGAAAAGAATAAATGAAACAAGATGGGATCGGGAGGGAGACAAACCATAAGAGACTCTTAATGTCACAAAACAAACTGAGGGTGGCCGGGGGTAAGGGGGTTGGGAGAGGGTGGTAGGGTTATGGACATTGGGGAGGGTATGTGATATGGTGAGTGCTGTGAAGTGTGTAAACCTCGCGATTCACAGACCTGTACCCCTGGGGCTAATAATACATTATATGTTAATAAAAAAATATTTAAAATTTTTTTAAAAAGTGGAGAGGAGAGGAGCACTACTGAAGAGCCTTCAAGCCTCTGAAAAAAATCATCAGAGGCAATGCAATGGCGTGGAGATTTGCTTTCAAATAATCCAGGGGAAGGGGTAGTGGGAAGAATATAGATGAGATAAATTGGCATGTGTTTAAAACTGTTGAAGCTGTGAGAGAAAACTACGCTCCCTAATTTGGTATATGCCTAACATTTTCCAGGGTGGGAAATGAAAGGAAGGGAGGGAGGAAACAAAGAAGGAATTTAGCAGAGTATTATTTATAAAATGACTACGTGTCTAGTTTATACTTTTTGGCCCAGTATTCCAACTGCTTCCTAGCTCACCTGAGTTGCCTTTTGTAACAAAGTATTAATTTTAATACTTCTAATGAAATAGTCCTGGATGGATCCTGTAGACCTTTTCTTTGTACTTTCACATTCTGCTGTGGCTATATCTAGTGGTATAGGAAAGATACGTTCAGGGTGCCCAGGTGGCTCAGTCAGTTAATCATCTGCCTTCCGCTCCAGGGTCCTGGCATCCAACCCCTGCATCATAACACAAGCATGAGACTGCCTGCTCAGTGGGGAATCTGTTCCCTCTCCTTCTGCCTCCCCCCACCACCATTTGTGTGCTCTCTCTCTCTCAAATAAAAAAATCTTTAAAAGAGAGAGAGATAGAAATGTAATTTCAGTGAACACAGTTCCCACTATAAAACTGAAGGGGATCGATTATAAACAGCCATTCCTGAGAACCCTAACCAGACTCCACTTAGCAAACACCACCTTCACAGGCAGCAAGGAAGACACTCGCTGATGGAATTAGTGCGTTTTGCAGGAGGGCAGCACCCGCTGATGCTGGGCTCCCCTGGGGAGATAGGAGACTGGTCATCAGACAGCCCCTGTGAGCTACTCATCATTCTAGTGAGTTATGCCATGATTCATGCTGAGACTGTGAGATGCATGAAACCGCTAGGCCGCCAGCGGTGGAGTGTGTGAGAAAAGTGAAAAACTGCAGCTTATGTGAGGAATTTCTGTGGGAAAACAGCTGTGCAGTCCTGCCAGGAATGGTACGGATTAGAAAAATCTAAACTCTCTTGCTATAATGGTTTTGTCATCCATTAGATGGAGTAGCATGTGTAGCTATATGCTTCTTTTACTCTTAGGTGATGCTTCTTTATTTCCTAAAAAAATATTTTTGGGGCACCTGGGTGGCTCAGTCGGTTAAGCTTCTGCCCTCTGTTCAGGTCATGATCCCAAGGTCCTTGGATTGAGCCCCACATTGGGCTCCCTGCTCAGTGGGAGGCCTTCTCCCTCTCCCACTCCCCCTGCTTGTACTTGCTCACACACTCTCTCTCTGTCAAATAAATAAATAAAATCTTCCAAAAAAACTATTTTTGAACTTTAGAAAAGCATTATTTGGTAAAAATTCAGTACTAGATTTCAGATTCTCAAGGATGTTGCTTATAAACATGTGAACAACACAAAATATTAGTTGACGTTTACCCAGTCATGATGGGAATCAAGGTGTTACTGCTTTAAATTAATTCCACTCATTTTGTTAATATAAGATTTCTTGCACTCATATGAAAAGTAAAGTGACAGCTATGAATTTATTGGCTCCATTACTTCAACAACTTCGCAAACATGTAAACACTGGCTTTATACCACTATCATCAGATGCTTCAAATAGAAAATCAGTTAATTCAATAATGCTTCTGTTGTTTATGCAGAAATGTTTGGAAGTTCCTTCTGAAAGAATGGGACATTTTTGTAAATTTTGTTTAAAAAGTTTAATGGTAAAGACAAGACTGTTTTGTGATAAAAATACAAATTTTGGTGAAATATGACACCAATATAAGATAAAATTCTTACTCAGGCCAGAAAGAACTGGCATGATATATTCGGAGCAGTAAATGAGAAAAACATGCAGCCAAGAATATTATATCCAGCTAGGCTATCAGTGGAAATAGAAGGAGAGATAAAAAGCTTCCAGGACAAACAAAAACTAAAAGAATTTGTAAACACCAAACCAGCTCTACCAGAAATATTGAAAGGGGTCCTCTAAGCAAAGAGAGAGCCTAAAAGTTGTGACCAGAAAGGAACAGACACAATATACAATAATAGTCACCTTACAGGCAATACAATGGCACTAAATTCATATCTCTCAATAGTTACCCTGAATGTAAATGGGCTAAATGCCCCAATCAAAAGACACAGTGTATCAGAATGGATAAAAAAACAAAACCCATCAATATGCTGTCTACAAGAAATTCATTTTAGACCCAAAGACACCTCCAGATTTAAAGTGAGGCAGTGGAAAACAATTTACCATGCTAATGGATATCAAAAGAAAGCTGGGGTGGCAATCCTTATATCAGATCAATTAGATTTTAAGCCAAAGACTATAATGAGAGTTGAGGAAGGACACTATATCATACTCAAAGGATCTGTCCAATAAGAAGATCTAACAATTTTAAATATCTATGCCCCTAACGTGGGAGCAGCCAACTATATAAACCAATTAATAACAAAATCAAAGAAACACATTGACAATAATACAATAATAGCAGGGGACTTTAACACTCCCCTCACTGAAATGGACAGATCATCCAAGCAAAAAATCAACAAGAAAATAAAGGCCTTAAATGACACACTGGACCAGATGGACATCACAGATATATTCAGAGCATTCCATCCCAAAGCAACAGAATACACATTCTTCTCTAGTGCACATGGAACATTCTCCAGAATAGATCACATCCTGGATCATACTGGTCTCAACCAGTATCAAATGATTGCAATCATTCCCTGCATATTTTCAGACCACAATGCTCTGAAGCTAGAACTCAATCACAAGAGGAAATTTGGAAAGAACCCAAATACATGGAGACTAAACAGCATCCTTCTAAAGAATGAATGGGTCAACCAGGAAATTAAAGAATTGAAAAAAATTCATGGAAACAAAAGATAATGAAAACAAAATGGTTCAAAATCTGTGGGATACAGCAAAGGCAGTCCTGAGAGGAAAATATATAGTGATACAAGCCTTTCTCAAGAAACAAGAAAGGTCTGTCTCAAATACACAACCTAACCCTACACCTAAAGGAGCTGGAGAAAGAACAACAAAGAAAGCCTAAACCAGCAGGAGAATAGAAATCATAAAGATCAGGGCAGAAATCAATGAAATAGAAACCAAAAAATCAATAGAACAAATCAACGAAACTAGGAGCTGGTTCTTTGAAAGAATTAATAAGATTGATAAACCCTTGGCCAGACTTATCAAAAAGAAAAAGAGAAAGGACCCAAATAAATAAAATCATGAATGAAAGAGTAGCGATCACAACCAACACCAAAGAAATACAAACAATTATAAGAACATATTATGAGCAACTCTACACCAGCAAATTTGACAATCTGGAAGAAATGGATGCATTCCTAGAGACATATAAATTACCACCAGGAACCAGGAAGAAATAGAAAACCTGAACAGACCCATAACTAGTAAGGAGATTGAAACAGTCATCAAAAATCTCCAACAAACAAGAGCCCAGGGCCAGATGGCTTCCCAGGGGAATTCTACCAAACATTTAAAGAAGAATTAATATCTATTCTCTTGAAACTATTCTAAAAAAAAGAAATGGAAGGAAAACTTCCAAACTCATTTTATGAGGCCAGCATCACCTTGATCCCAAAACCAGACAAGGATCCCATCAAAAAAGAGAATTACAGACCAATATCCTTGATGAACACAAATGCGAAAATTCTTACCAAAATACTAGCCAGTAGGATCCAACAGTACATTAAAAGGATTATTCACCACGACCAAGTGGGATTTATTTGTGGGCTGCAAGGTTGGTTCAACATCCTCAAATCAATGTGATACAACACATTAATAAAAGAAAGAATAAGAACCATATGATACCCTCAATAGATGCTGAAAAAGCATTTGACAAAGTACAGCATCCTTTCCTGATCAAAACCCTCCAAAATGTAGGGATAGAGGACACATACCTCAATATCATCAAAGCCATCTATGAAAAACCCACCGCAAATATCATTCTCAATGCAGAAAAACTGAGAGCTTTTCCGCTAAGGTCAGGAACATGGCAGAGATGTCCATTGTCACCACTGCTATTCAACATAGTACTAGAAGTCCTGACCTCCACAATTGGACAACAAAAAGAAATTAAAAGAATCCAAATCAGCAAAGAAGTCAAACTATCACTCTTTGCAGATGATATGATTCTATATGTGGAAAACCCAAAAGACTCCACTCCAAATCTGCTAGAACTTGTACAGGAATTCTCTAAAGTGTCAGGATATAAAATCAATGCACAGAAATCAGTTGCATTTCTTTACACCAACAAGACAGAAGAAAGAGAAATTAGGGAGTCATTCCCATTTACAATTGCACCCAAAACCATAAGATACCTAGGTATAAACCTAACCAAAAGGCAAAGAATCTATACTCAGAAAACTATAAAGAACTCGTGAAAGAAATTGAGGAAGACACAAAGAAATGGAAAAATGTTCCATGCTCCTGGATTGGAAGAACAAATATGGTGAAAATGTCTATGCTACCTAAAGCAATCTACACATTTAATACAATCCCTATCAAAATCCCATCCATTTTTTTCAAAGAAATGGAACAAATTATCTTAAAATTTATATGGAACCAGAAAAAACCTCAAATAGCCAAAGGAATATTGAAAAAGAAAGCCAAAATTGGTGGCATCACAATTCCAGACTTCAAGCACTGTTACAAAGCTGTCATCATCAAGACAGTATGGTACTGGCACAAAAACAGACACAAAGATCAGTGGAACAGAATACAGAACCCAGAAATAGACCCTCAATTCTACAGTCAACTTATCTTCGGCAAAGCAGGAAAGAATGTCCAATGGGGGAAAAAAAAAAAAAACCAGCCTCTTCAACAAATATGGAAGAATTGGAAAGCCACATGCAGAAAAATGAAACTGGACCATCTCCTTACACCACACATGAGAATAGACTCAAAATGGATGAAGGACCTCAATGTGAGAAAGGAATCCATCAAAATCCTTGAAGAGAACACAGGCAGCAACCTCTTCGACCTCAGCCACAGCAACATCTTCCTAGGAACATCGCCAAAGGCAAGGGAAGCAAGGGCAAAAATGAACTATTGGGACTTCATCAAGATTAAAAGCTTCTGCACAGCAAAGGAAACAGTTAGCAAAACCAAAAGGCAACTTACAGGATGGGAGAAGATATTAGCAAACGACATATCAGATAAAAGGCTAGTCTCCAAAATCTATAAAGAGCTTATCAAACTCAACACCCAAAGAACAAATAATCCAATCAAGAAATGGGCACAGGACATGAACAGACATTTCTGCAAAGAAGACATCCAGATGGCCAACAGACACATGGAAAAGTGCTCCACATCACTCGGCATCAAGGAAATACAAATCAAAACCACAGTGAGATACCATCTCACACCAGTCAGAATGGCTAAAATTAACAAGTCAGGAAATGACAGATGCTGGCGAGGATGCGGAGAAAGGGGAACCCTCCTACACTGTTGGTGGGAATGCAAGCTGGTGCAACCACTCTGGAAAACAGCATGGAGGTTCCTCAAAATGTTGAAAATAGAACTACCCTATGACCCAGCAATTGCACTACTGGGTATTTACCCTAAAGATACAAACGTAGTGATCCGAAGGGGCACGTGCACCCGAATGTTTATAGCAGCAATGTCTACAATAGCCAAACTATGGAAAGAACCTAGATGTCCATCAACAGATGAATGGATAAAGAAGATGTGGTATATATACACAATGGAATACTATGCAGCCATCAAAAGAAATGAAATCTTGCCATTTGCAACAACATGGGTGGAACTAGAGGGTATTATGCTTAGCGAAATAAGTCAATCGGAGAAAAACAGCTATCATATGATCTCCCTGATATGAGGAAGTGGAGAGGCAATGTGGGGGTTTGGGAGGTCAGAAAAGAATAAATGAAACAAGATGGGTTCGGGAGGGAGACAAACCATAAGAGATTCTTAATGTCACAAAACAAACTGAGGGTGGCTGGGGGGAAGGGGGTTGGGAGAGGGTGGTTATGGACATTGGGCAGGGTATGTGCTATGGTGAGTGCTGTGAAGTGTGTAAACCTGGCGATTCACAGACCTGTACCCCTGGGGCTAATAATACATTATATGTTTATAAAAAATTTTTTTAAATTATGAAAAAAAGATAAAATTCTTACTAAATTTCAAATTGTGTCTCATTACTAATTGTGGTATACACATGATTTATAATTAAACCCAAAGAAGCTACTATAATCTTCTAACTGAAATAAAAGTTCTAATTGCCAATACTTATATAGATACATGTAAATTTTAACAATGAATGACAAAAATTTTGTGATAAACTTGTTATTAAGTTTAAATATACATACTGGGGTGCCTGGGTGGCTTAGTGGGTTGGACCTTTGCCTTCGGCTCAGATCATGATCTCGGGGTCCTAGGATCGAGCCCTGCATTGGGCTCTCTGCTCAGTGGGGAGCCTGCTTCCTCCTCTCTCTCTGCCTGACTCTCTGCCCACTTGTGATCTCTCTCTCTGTCAAATAAATAAATAAAATCTTTTAAAAAAATAAATAAATAAAAATAAAGATACATACTGGCATGGCCAGGCACACGTGCTGCCTTTGCCACTCACCATCAGATTTTAGGACTGTTCAAGCCTTTGAAGAAAAGCTCCTTAATAATTCAACCTCAATGACCTACAATGCTTTCGAAGTTCTTCAAACACAAGACTTCTGAAATTTGGTTTTATGTTTCTCAGAATCAGTTGTAAATCTTTAATGAAAGTGTTCAACAAATGGAACAACGGAAAGCTTTATCTCTTAGAGTTACTAGTTGCAATTAAGTAACAAAACTTTAAGAGAGAAAGAAATATAAATGTATCCCTTCATAAATAAGAAGGAACTGGAGAAATTAACTATAAGAACTCAAATGGCATGCAAGATTTAACATTAAAACATTATGTGATGTTAATTTGTCATAAGAATCTTTTGATGGATCTCCTATTTTTAATAGGATAAACTTATATTCTGAACTAGGATGGAATGAAATTGAAGAGGCCCACAATTTTGCACCATATAAACGTAGTGAATACACAAAGAATCATAATAATAGACAACTGGTTTGATGAATTTTGCCAATCAAAAATATTTTTCAGAGAAATGTACTTTGAATTGAAGCAAAGAGACATGACCTGTGAAAATATTTGGACTGAAATATTTATACATTTTATTATGAAAAAATAATAAAATTTATTCTAGCAAACTACTATGAGCTTTGAAGTACCTCAACACCTGCAAAAAAGTATGCTCTCAATTAAAAATATCTTCATCTACAAAGAAACATCAATTGGGGCACCTGGGTGGATCAGTTGGTTAAGCATCTGCCTTCAGCTCAGGTCATGATCCCAGAGTCCTGGGATCAAGTCCCACATAGGGCTCCCTGCTCAGTGGGAGTCTGTTTCTTCCTCTCCTCTTCTCTCTGCTTATGCTCTCTTCCCTCTCTCTCTCTCCCTCTCCCTCTTTCTCATTCTGTCAAATAAATAAAATCTTTTTAAAAAATTAATTGAAATTGTCAACAATTGAAAATTTAGAAAGATGAAATTCAATTTTGAAAACACTGAAGGAAATTCTATGAAAAAATTAAAAATAATAAGGCAATGTTGTAAAAACTGTATTTTTCAGAAATGTTAGTGATATAATATCACTGATATATACAGCCAAGAAACCAATTAAGTGACATGAATATTTACTAAAAACAAAATTTGTATATCATTTTATAATTGTTAGGTACTCAGTACTAAGACTTCTTTTGTATTAATAAAAACAGATGTGCTATTTATGTTTTATAGAAAGTCTTTTATCTTTGAAAATAAATTTTCAATAAAACCATTTTATTTTAAAAAAACCATTTTATAAGTACACCAAACTAAGAAAATCAATTTTAACTAAAGAAATAAATAGTTCAAAAATTATCCAATTTTAATTATTTGCACTTCCTTCCTTACTCTCAAAAGTCTTCTAGTATGATTATAAATTATATGGTCACTATAATCATAAGCAACTTAAAGAAAATGAACTTGGAAATTTACATTAGTAAATTTCAAAAGAATTCAACTTACTTAAAAATATATAACTACTGGGGCTCCTGGGTGACTCAGTCAGTTGAGCTCCTGCCTCTTGCTCCCTTATGATCCCAGGGTCTTGGTATCAAGCCCCACATCAAGTGTCCCTGCTCAGTGGGGAGTATCCCTGCTCATGCTTCTCCCTTTCCCTGTGCCCCTCCCCCTGCTCATGCTGTCTCTCTCTTTCTCTCAAATAAATAAATAAAATCTTAATATATATATAGTTACCAAAGATGAAAGAAGAAACCAAAAACAAATAACACTATAATAACTATTAAATAAATAAACTCAGTAAATAAATGCTTTCACTGGAAGTAAACTCCAGACCAAGAAAAATTACCAGTGAATTTTAGCCAACATTCAGGAAGGAATAATGCCATTTTTACAGAAACAGAGAAAAAAAGATTGTGGAAGAACTTCTTATTTTTATTTTATAAGACCAGCATAACCTTTATAACAGAACTTGACAAAGATATTGTTGGGGGCAGGGGATTACAGACAAATCTAACTCATGAACATAGAAACAAAATTCTTAAACACTATATGAGCAAGTCATGCCAAAGTTAATACAAATCATGACTAATTTGCTTTTTTTCTTAAAGATTTTATTTATTTATTTGACAGAGAGAGATCACAAGTAGTTAGATAGGCAGGCAGAGAGAGAGAGGAGAAAGCAGGCTTGCTGCCAAGCAGAGAGCCTGATGCAGAATTTGATCCCAGGACCCTGAGATCATGACCTTAGCCGAAGGCAGAGGCCCAACCCACTGAGCCACCCAGACACCCGACTAATTTGCTTTTAGACCAAAGAGACAAAGTTGGTTTAACATTAAAAAATAAATCAGTGTGCTTCACCACATTAAGAGAATTATGAAGGAAAAAATGGTTATCTCAATATTTGCAAAAAACATTTGAAATTATTCAATATATGTATTTGTGATTTTAAAAATTCCCAGTGAACTTAAATAAACTTTCTTTTTTTTTTAAGATTTTATTTATTTACTTGACAGACAGAGATCACACGTAGGCAGAGAAGCAGGCAGAGAGAGAGGAGGAAGCAGGCTCCCCGCTGAGCAGAGAGCCCAATGCAGGGCAAGATCCCAGGACCCTGGGATCATGACATGAGCTGAAGGCAGAGGCTTTAACCCACTGAGCCACCCAGGCACCCCTTATGTAAACTTTCTTAATCTGATTAACAGTGTCTACAAAAATCCTTTAGCAAACCTTACTTTGTGGTAATAAACTTTGAAATTTCCCTTTGAGATCAGGAATAAGAATAAGATGCTCACTATCACAACTTCTCCAAATCATCATGGAAGTGCTAGAAAGGCAAGTGTTATATGAAAAATAAATAAGAGATGTAAAGATTGAAAGAGAAAAAAAAAACAAATTCTTCTTTTCATAGATAATGAGATTATACAGAAAATTCAAAGTAATAAGCAGAATTGCTTGGTGAAGAACGATATACAAAAAATCAATTGCGTTGTGTTGAATTGCAACTAACTAAATGGGAAGTTGAAGTTTTAAAAAGATGTCATTTTCAGTAGTATCAAGTAACCAGGTTTCTAGGAATAAATCTAAAGAAAGGTGTGTAAGATGTCTATACAGAAATGTATAAAGTATACAGCACAAAAATCAAAGAAAACCTAAATAAATAAGTAGATTGGATATATCATGCTTATGAAATGGAAGAATTATGTTAAAATGTCAGTTTTCCCCAATTGATTGTAATGGTTTAACACAACCCCCCCCCAAAAATCCTGAGGCATTTTAATAATTTTGGTGGATTTTGAAAGGCTGAATCTAAAACTTACATTAAAAGGTTAACAAAGTCAAAGTTATTCAAGAACCATTTGAGGGAAACCCCAGTAAAAGGATTTGTTCTCCTAGATGCTAGGTAACAAGACATACTATAAAGTGGCAGTAGTTAACAATGGTGTGATATAGGCTCAAGGATTAACAAATAGATCTCTGGAAAAAAGTAGAGTCTGTAAAGACCCTCCCATATGTAGATACTACATTGAAGACAACAGTGTTAGTGTTATACAACCACAAAAAAATAATTATCTTTTTGATACATATTGCTGGGACTATAGGACGTACTTACAAACAAACTGAAACATCCTCTACCTCAAATTACATGCAAATACCATTTTAGGTGGATTGTAGATCTAAACGTGAAAAGGCAAAACAAGAATTCTAAAGTAAAATACTGGGGAATATATGCATAACCCAAGGGAAGGAAAGATTTCTTAACTAGAGCATAAAAAGCATTATCCTTGAAGGAAATAAAATAGTAAATTGGACTCTATTAAAAGTAAAAACTTCAATTTTTCAAAAGACATCAACAGAATGTGAAAAACAAGCCACAGAAAGAAGGACCATATTTACAGTCTTTAACAAAGGGTTCATATCCAGTATATAGAGAGAAGTTCTACAAATCAAAATAAAAAGATGATCCATTTGATAGAAAAATGATTGAAACAATACTTCACAAGTGGCCGATAAACATATAAAAAAGCTCAATTTCATTGTCATCAGGGAAGCGCAAATTAAAACCATAATGCAATACCACTACCCACTTGCCAGGATGGCTAAAATGAAAACGACTTACAATAACAGTTGTTGATGGGGATGGAGATGACAGGGACTCAGTGCTGGTGAAGTGTAAGGCATATAACCCCTTTGGAAAACTGCTAGTATCTCTTAACGTTGAACATACACATATCCTATAATCCAACAGCTCTACTCCACAGAAACACAAGCACATATGCCCCAAAAGATTGGAACAAGAATATTCATAACATTATTCATCATAGCTCTAGCTGAAAACTTTCCAAAGACCCAGTTCTGATATATTCCTCCCTGGGAAATCTATTCCTCATTGAATACAAGTGACCTACAGTTGCATGCACAACTTAAATGAACTTCACAAATATGTTGAGTGAAAAAGAGTCAGATACAAAAGAATATACACTATATTACCATAGTGTTATCTTAACAGGACACTCACAGAGTAAATGACCAGAAGTTTTCTAGATTATGCAGATAGCTCAAGGTTTCTTAAAGTAACTCAAGGGGGAAAAAATCAATCTTCTCGATCATTGAGTGAAAAACACTGTTTCTATTTGATATGTCTAAAGTAGCGCATAGATCTTTTCCCTAGAGGAAACTGTGCATGCTTGGTTAGCAGACTTGGAGGAAAAAAAAAAAAAGAGTGTAATACTCTTTTTGTGTCATAGTGTGTGGGTCCAAATCTTGATTCTACCATTCACCAGCTGTGAGATTTTAGGCAAGTTATTTAGCTTCTCTGTCTCAATTAATTCATCTGTAAACAACAGCAGCAACCATAAAACGACTAGTAATATTTACCTGACAGGATTGTTGGAAAAGTTAAATCATACAATATGGGCAAAATATGTAAAGCTCCTAGTATTTTAACAGTCACTTCATGACACTCAGTAAGTGAGTAATAAAATTGTTATTGTACACTTGGGTGCTTTAACAGTTAAGTTCATGAAAAGGAAGAGAAATAAATATTCCCTCACTCTATTATGCTTCAGGTACCACATCAGCCTATTCTATACATTAGTTAATCCACAAAATAATGCTATTGAGTAAAGATAATTCCTAACTGATCATATTAGGGAAACACCATAGGAGAGGTTAAATAACTTGACCAAGATCCAACAGTTTGCTTTGGGATAAAGACCTCTTTTTCATAAATATTTTGAATGCCATTTGTCTGGCAGTAAATTTGAGGTATTCTCCATGTGTACCTGTCCTTCTGTTTTATAAAATAGCCCCACCCCCCTTTTTTTCAGGGTCAGGAAAACTCTCAGACTCCATTTTTTTTCACTTGGTTTCACATTTCCTGCCTACTGTATATGTAAGTAGCAGATCCCTCCCCAACTCCCAATCATTTCCTTGTGGATCCAGACCTACAATTAGACTCATAGGTAGAAAGGATAAAATGGATAGAAGGGGACATGCTATTAGTGGCTTTTACATGCGCCCCTCTAAGGGGTAAAGATAAATGGATTCACACCTAAGAAGAGAAATTACACTTATCCATCCCTGGTTTACCACCATCACCACTCCTCCCTCTCACCTAACACACACCAGTTGACTGTTACTTGGGGATTGATTTAAATTAGCCTCTAAGTATAACTCACAGCTTAAAGAATAATGGGGTTCTAATATCCCCAGGACCCTATGAGGGAATCAAATTCAAAGAAACAGGAACCAGGACCTGAAGGGTCCTTCCCATTTCTATTAAGAAAAATAAGTGCAATATTTTGCTTCCACGTGAAGTAAGGGACACAAGCTTGAGGGAATGAAGTCTATGAAGTATTAAGGATCATCCCAGTGGTGAGGTAAAGGAAAACCAATCATGGCATGTCCACTACCTTGGCTGAGGCTGTCTTCAGAAGGGCTGCCCAGGTTTCCTGTGGTGAAAGGGGAAGGAGCTAACACACATATCTTACAAGCATAACCATAATGGACATTGATGTAGGGCTCTAAAAAGGAATGGGCCAATTCTGACTTCTTGAAGTTCCTAGCATCTAAGGTGTCAATTTTCTAGACTTTTCTCTGTGTAAAAGAGATTAAAACATGCCACTGGTTACCTAAATCATATAATTAATTTTTAATGTCAAATAATCATCAAGGTTGTATTATTTTTTGGTTTGTTTGGTTCAATATTTTACTTATTTTTATTGAAGTATCATTGATACACAGTGTTACATTCCTTTCAGGTGTAAGGATGTCCTGTCCATACAGTTGTTAAGTGTAGTAACTGAACTTGTTTCCGCTATAACCAGTTTGGCCACATAATGATAATCAAAACCTGTAGATAGGTAGTTTAAGCATATCAGACCCCCCCCCAAATCAACATTTTCAAAACAAATAGATCAGTGGGTGATCATTCATTTCACAAAAGTCTGTTTTTCTAAAGTATCCACCATAGGATTTCTTTTTTAAATAGGAGAGCTGTCTGGTACATTTAAAGTACGATTCAAAAAACTTTTTTTTTTTTTTTTAAACACCAGGGACTCAAACCAAGTGAAATATCAGGATGGTCAAGTTGGGTTTGGAGAGTATTTCAATGTTCTGGTTTTGTTCCATTTCAATTGCTTTAGAAAAATTTATAATGTCAGTCATAGCTCAAACTGACTAACAGAGGCTTTTTGGAGGGAGTAGGGTTGAGATTGGGGGACCTGTGGTTTGTTCACAGTGCCACAGAAAAGAATAATTTGGAGTTTTAATTTCTTTCAGACTTGAATCTATTAATGGAATTCCTCCTGCTCTTTAGCTCATACTTTGATTTTGGTAAACACTCTTAATTTACATATAATTTTTCAGAACAGAAAACTTCTTTGCCTAAAATGAAGTAAATCTGGAACACAAACTAATCCTTCTACCCTCTCTAAAAGTAGGAGCCAACGAAAAACTGTAATTTTTATAATGATATTAGGTATCCATGAGTGGTACTCGATCTTTTCCTCTAAACTGAACAATTCAAATGCCGTTAACATTTACCCATGATTCCTGTCTTCAATTTCTTCCATCTTTTGGTAGTTTTTTTCTAAATCATCTTTACCTCTCTATCTTTTGTTTAAGTGTAAATCAAATTTGCAATTAATATGTTAGTAACTGCTAAATTCTGGGTATATGAAAAAATTTCATTTTGCTAGTCTCTCTCTGTTCAATTCTATAATGTAGACTATCTTAACACTTTTATTTTTCTGCCCTTAAAAATAAAAGGTAATTCAGAGGTGCCTGGTTGGCTCAATTAGTTAAGTGTCTGCTTTAGGTTCAGGTTATGGTCTCAGGGTCCTGGGATTGAGTCCCAAGTTGGGTCCCTACTCAGTGGGGAGTTTGCTTCTCCCTTTTCCTTCTCCTTCCCCCTCCTTGTGCTTTTGTGCTTTCTCTCTCGGCCTTACTCTCTCTCAAATAAACAAATAAAATCTTTACTAAAGAAAGATAACTCAAATATATGTTTTATTTCTAGATCATTTTCAGGTTAGCTTGTGCTAATTAGCCATTCCCTATTTTATATTTCATTGTTTGGATTAAATCCTTGAACCATCATTCCATTATGAATATTGTGTATTTCTCCTTTTAAAAAATAATCTTCCAAGATCTTATGATCAATGTCTTAACGGAGCATCATCTAGAAGCCTTTTGAGCTAATTTCTACATTTATCCTTCATGTCATTGGAAAGAAGATGGGATAACAGCAGCCTAAGATCTGCAGTAATAACCCCTGCCCTATCCTCCCTGGTCACAGATCAACCATGTTGTTTGAATGGAAGAGACTGAGAGTGTTCCTGCTGAAGACCATGGATTTTGGGACAAGCAGACCTGGGTTTGGGTCCCAGCTGCCACCTACATTGTCACCATATGACCTTGGGATATTGACTTAATCAGTCCAAAGCCTCAATTTCTGCCTCTTTGAGGGGATTGTTGAATTACTAGAATGAATAAATGACAAAAATGTCATCTCTATAGAAACTGCTAATACATAGTATATCCTCAATGCTATTTTCATTAATTTTACCACCTTTTTCTTTTTGCCCCATATCAAAGTGTTATGAGAATATATAAGTCTGGTAGAGAAAACAATGAGAGATTCTCTGGGGAATACATGAGCGAGAAGTCTGACTGTCTCTGAAATTTCTGGGAGATTCTCAGATCCTCTGCTTCCCCACAAGATGCATTTGTTGACACTGACTTCCCAAGGTGGTTGATGGTGAGTGTAAGAGAGCATCATTATGCTTGTCATCATTTAAAGGCATTAATTCACAGTCATTTTGAAAAAAAAAAAATGCCATGCTAGCGCCTACCCTCTCAGAGCACAACTGATATCATATATACTGGCAAGCAAAAGAAAACAACCAACCAGGGCAGCACTGCAGGAGTAGCCATAGGAGAGTATAAATCAATACCAATGTTCTACCGAGTAGTTTGGGAAATAGGTGAAGGATTTTTTTTTTAAGATTTTATTTATTTATTTGACAGAGAGAGAGAGAGAGAGAGGGAGAGAAAGAGCACAAGTAGGCAGAGAGGCAGCCAGAGGGAGAGGGAGAAGCAGGTTCCCCACTGAACAGGGAGCCCAATGCAGGACTCGATCCCAGGACCCTGGGATCATGGGAAGTAGGTCAAAAGAAGAAACAGTCATCTTCTTTATATGAAAAGACTGTCTTCAAGTTTTCTTAGTGTGATGGTTATGGTGCCACAAAATCACACTGCTTTACATTGAATAAAGACTGTGTGTATGCAGAACTATGGGTCCCAACACCAATTGTAACACTTTGGAATAAAACCTGTTTTCTGTGTATTTAACCAGAACCTCCAATTGAACCTACTTAATTTGGGGGGAAATGTAACGGTATTTAGAATCCCATTTAACAAATTTACTAATTACTATGCTAAACATTCATGAGTTGTGGTAAAGAGACTTCAAATGAAAGTCTTGGACAAGGGGGAGAAGCAAGATGGTGGAGGAGAAAGAGACCTAAATTTCATCAGGCCCCAGGAATTGAGCTAGATACTTATCAAACCATTCTGAACACCTGCAAACACAACAGGAGTTAAAAGAGAAGAACAGCAATTCTATGAACAGAAAAGCAACTACTTTATGGAAGGAAGGATGTGTGGAGAAGTGAATCTGAGGTGATATACATGAAGATAGAACATGGAGGGGAGGCAAGGGGTAGAGCAGCAGAACACAAAATCGGAACTTTTAGAAGTCTGATCCACTGAGGACATCGCTCCAGAGGCTAAGTGGGGGGTGGAGCCCTCATGAGACAGTGTGGTCTCAGGACACAAAAGGACCTGGGGAGTCACAAAAAGACAAGGGGTATTTGAATGTGGCAGAGTTCCCAAGTATCAGAGCAGGGAAGCTAGCTGCAGAGACGGAGCCAAAGAGTGGGCTCTCAGCTCGGGTTACATTAAACCATGATCTGAGGCATAGTGGGGCCACTGTACTTTGAGCAGGGCCCCTAAAAGTGGCATATCTGGGGACACTTACCTTCGTCCTCCAGGAGGAGTGGCACAAGAGCACACAGCAGGAATATGCTGGGTTTGGAGACTCAAAATGGGGCCGTGCACCAGAGATAGAAATGCTCGGTCACAGGCTGCATGAGCACGGAGTGCAGCAGGAGACCAGGGAGATGAGTGTGATTGACTGCTTTTCTCTGAGGGTGCAATGAGAAGTGGGGCCCTGAGCTCTCGGCTCCTATGGGCCAGATATTGGGAGGCCGCCATTTTCATTCCCATCCTCCAAAGCTGTACTGAAAGCATTCAGGGAACAAAAGCTACTGAGAACAAACCTGAACAGATTACTTAACCTGGCCCCTGGCAAAGGCAGTGCAATTCTGCCTTGGGCAAAGACTTTTGAGAATCACAGCAACAGGCCCCTCCCCCAGAAGATCAGCAAGAACATCCAGCCAAGACCAAGTTCACTGATCAATGAGAACTGCAGAGCTGCAGAGCTAAGGGAAGGCAACACAGAATTCATGACTTTTTTCCCATGATTCTTTAGTCTTTCAAGGTTAAATTTTTTTAATTTTATTTTTTTTATTCAATTTTTTAAATTTTCCCTCTTTCGTATTTTAACCTTTTTCAACTATTTTATCTTATCAATACATTTTTTAAAATATTTTTAAATTTTCATTGTTATAGTAATATTCTATCCCTTCATTGTATTTAACCTTATTTTTTGTATACATATAAGTTTTCTTTCTTTAAAATTTTGGGATACAGTTTCTTCAAACAGATCAAAATATACCCTAAATCTAGCATATGGCTTTGTTCTATTCTCCAGCCTGATCATATCCTTTCCTTTTTTTTCTTTTTTCAACCAACTTCTCATCTTATCAATTCCTTTTTTAAAATCCTTTTTAATTTTCACCTTTACAGTCATATTCTATCCCTCCATCAATGTTTACCCTTATTTTTGTATATATATGTTTTTCTTTCTTAAAATTTTAGGAGGCAGTTTCTTCTGACAGACCAAAATACACCCAAAATCAAGTAATCAAGTGTGTGGCTCTGCTCTATTCACCAGTCTCAGAGACTGGTGAATAGAGTAGTGTATATATATATATATATATATATATATATATATTCCAAATATTTATAACTGTTCCAAAAAATACAAATGGAAGGAAAACTTCTAAACTTGTTTAATGAGGTCAGCATCACCTTGATCCCAAAACCAGACAAAGACCCCATCAAAAAGGAGAATTTACAAACCAATATCCCTGATGAACATGGGTGCAAAAATTCTCACCAAAACTAGCTAATATGATGCAACAGTATATTAAAAGCATTATTCACCATTACTAAGTGGGATTTATTCCTGGGCTGCAAGGTTGATTCAATACCCCCAAACCAATCAATGTGATACAATACATTAATAAAAGAAAGAAAAGAACCATATAATCCTCTCAATAGATGCTGAAAAAACATTTGACAAAGTACAGCGTCCTTTCTGGATTAAAACTATTCATAGTATAGGGATAAAGGGTACCTACTTCAATATCATCAAAGCCATCTATGAAAAACCCACAGTGAATATCATTCTCAATGGGGAAAAACTGAGAGCTTTTCCCCTAAGGTAAGGAACACAGCAGGGATGTCCACTATCACCACTGCTATTCAACATAGTACTAGAAGTCCTAGACTCAGCAATCAGACAACAAAAAGAAATAAAAGGCATCTGAATAGGCAAAGAAATCAAACTCTCACTCTTTACATATGATATGATACTTTATGAGGAAAACCCAAAAGAATCCACTCCAAAACTACTAGAACTCATACAGGAATTCAGTAAAGTATCAGGATACAAAATCAATGCACAGAAATCAGTTGCCTTTCTATACACCAATAGCAAGACAGAAAAAAAGAGAAATTAAGGAGTTGATCCTATTTACAATTGCACCCAAAACCACAAGATACCTAGGAATAAATCTAACCAAAGAGGTATAGAATCTATAATCAGAAAACTATTAAGTACTCATGAAAGAAATTGAGGAAGACACGAAGAAATGGAAAAACTCCCCATAATCATGGATTGGAAGAACAAATATTATGAAAATGTCTATGCTACCTGAAGCATCTGCACATTTAATGCAATCCCTATCAAAATACCATCCATTTTTTTCAAATAAATGGAACAAATAATCCTAAAATTTATATGGAACCAGAAAAGACCCCAAATAGCCAGAGGAATGTTGAAAAAGAAAACCAAAGTTGGAGGCACCACAATTCCAGACTTCAAGCTCTATTACAAAGCTGTAATCATCAAGACGGTATGGTACTGGCACAAAAACAGACACATAGATCAACATAACAGAATAGAGAGCCCAGAAATGAACCCTCAGCTCTATGATTAACTCATCTTTGACAAAGCAGGAAAGAATCTCCAATGGAAAAAAGATAGTCTCTTCAACAAATGGTGCTGGGAAAATTGGACAGCCACATGCCAAAGAATGAAACTGGACCATTTCCTTACACCACACACAAAAATAGACTCAAAATGGATGGAAGACCTCAATGTGAGACAGGAATCCACCAACATCTTTGAGGAGAACCCAGACAGCAACCTCTTCGACCTCAACTGCAGCAACTTCTTCCTAGAAACATCACCAAAGGCAAGGGAAGCAAGGGCAACATGAACTATTGGGCCTTCATCAAGATAAAAAGCTTTTGCACAGCAAAGGAAACAGTCAACACAACCAAAATACAACCAACAGAATGGAAGAAGATATTTGCAAACGGCATATCAGATAAAAGGCTAGTATCCAAAATCCATAAGGAACTTATCAAACTCAACACCCTAAGAGCAAATAATCCAATCTAGAAATGAGCAGAAGACATGAACAGACATTTCTGCAAAGAAAACATCCAAGTGGCCAACAGACACATCACTCAGCATCAAGGAAATACAAATCAAAACCACAGTGAGACACCACCTCACACCAATCAGAATGGCTAAAATTAACAAGTCAGGTGTTGGCAGGGATGCGGAGAAAGAGGATCCCTCCTACACTTTTGGTAGGAATGCAAGCTGGTGCAGCCACTCTAGAAAACAGTATGGACATTTCTCAAAGAGTTGAAAATAAAGATACCCTACAACCCAGCAATCACGCTACCGGGTATTTACACTAAAGATACAAATGTAGTGATCCAAGTGTCATGTGCACCCGAATGTTTATAGCAGCAATGTCCACAATAGCCAAACTATGGAAAGAGCCTAGATGTCCACCAACAGATGAATGGATAAAAAAGATGTGGTACAGGGGGGAAGCCTGGGAGGCTCAGTCATTAAGCATCTGCCTTCAGCTCAGGTCATGATCCCAGGGTCCGGGGATTGAATCCCACATTGGGCTCCCTGCTCTGTCAGGAATCTGGCTTCTCCCTCTCCTACTCCCCCTGCTTGTGCTCCCTCTCTTGTTGTCTCTCTCCCTCTGTGTGTGTGTGTGTGTGTGTGTGTGTGTGTGTCTCAAATAAATAAATAAATAAATAAATCTTTTTAAAAAGACGTGGTATATATGTGATGGAATACTATGCAGCCATCAAAAAGAAGAAATTTTGTCATTTACAAAGATGTGGCTGGAACTAGAGGGTATTATGCTAAGTGAAATAAGTCAATCAGAGAAAGAGAATTGTCATATGATCTCTCTGATATAAGGAATTTGAGAGGTGGGGTGGGGAACTGTAAGGGGGAAGGGAAGGAAAAATGAAACAAGATGGGACCAGGGAAGGAGACAAAGCATAAGAGACTCTTAATCTCAAGAAACAAACTGAGGGTTGCTGGAGGATGAGGTGGAAGGGATGGGTGGCTAGGTGATGTACATTGGGGAGGGTATATGCTATGGTGAATGTTGTGAATTGTGTAAGACTGATGAATCATAGACTTATACCTCGAAACAAATAATACCTTATATGCTAATAAAAAAAAAAAGAAAGAAAGTCTCAAACACTGCACTTAGTTTATATTCACTGTCACCCAGCGACTTGCTGGTTATAGTTATGGTTTCTGAGCCCTTAGTGATTAGGTGTCTAGGCATTTTGATAATGTGTTCCTTTATTCTTGGAACTCACTATGTGCCTTCTTCACCTCAAGACTTCACTCAGAGGGATTTTATTTTTAATCCTTTTTTATTATTTAATGAGAAGGGAAATAGTATCAACTTTATCTCTTATTCTACTGTAGGAAGTAGAATAGTGGGAAAGTAAAAATGTGCATCCCATGTTTTATAGACATGATTGGCCCTTGTTTTAACTTCTTTTTGTTGTTCTTAATACCCTATTATGCTGCTTTTGAGAGAAAGCCCTACTTTATTTTCCTAGACTAGATGTTATGTACTCTTACATCTCTATGTTTTTGTCTATATAGTCCATAATCCTCGGATGCCCTTCTCTCCTGCCTTCTGACATCTATTTATGCTTCATATTTTAAAAAAATAAATGCATTCTTGGGGTGCCTGGGTGGCTCAGTCAGGTAAGCAACCAACTCTGGATTTTGGCTCAGGTCATGATCTCTGGGTCAAGAGACTGAGCTCCACGTCAGGCTCTGCACTCAGTGCGGAGTCTGCTGGAGATTCTTTTCCCTCCCTCCTCCTCTCCCTCTGCTCCTTTCCCAGTTCTCTCTCTCCCCCGACTCAAATAAATAAATTAAAGTAAAAATTTAAAAATAAATGTATTCTTTCAGAGAAAGCATCCCAAGCTGAGCAGAATCAAGAGAGTCCTACTGGGTATTTCTACTACACTTTTTTTAATGGATGTATGATTGGCACACTAGTTACATTAGTCTCAAGTGTACAACATAGTGATCTACCATCTCTGTACATATGCTGTGTTCACCACAAGGGTGGCTACCGTCTGTTGCCAATACCTATTACAAGTATTTCTATTACAACACCATTGACTATATTCCATATGCTGTACCTTTCATTCCCAGGACTCACTCTTTCCATAACTGGAAGCCCCTGCCTCCCCCTCCCCTTCACCCATTTTGCCTACTACACATTGTTTATACACTTATCTGACTTCTTCATTTAGTATGCCTTGTGCGGTACTAATATCTTTAGGGGCATTCATGGGCAGCAACAGCAGATCAAGGTGGGTCCAGTAGAGGAGGCACCTCTGAGGGCCAGCAGTAACAGGGACCTCAGTGGATTTTGATGAAGCCAGGAGGCATGACCACAATTAACAGGTATGGGAGAGAACCAAAATGGTGCTTACAACATGGGGGTCAGTGGCTTAGTGAGTGGGTCACTCCCGAATACTACTGAGTAATCTGAAAGAAAATAGAGCCAATGAAAAACTCTTTTGTGAGAATCATTTCGATCCTCTTCTAACCTCTGGAAAACACTGAATGTATTTATGAACTCCTTTTTCCCTTTTAAATTGCAATTCTTGGAGGCAGGGAATGTTTTTTCTTTCTAAGTCTGGGTTGTGGTCTTGCACATAGAAGCTGCTCAGAAAAATCTATATTGAATTACATTATTTCAATCAACTTTTTGACAGTTAGAGTATTACTTGAAGAATATCTAGGAGTCATTCATCATAAGAAAAAGATCAATGGTGATTTTCAATATTTCTCAAACTTTGAAATCTGCTTTTGCTTACATGCCAAACAAACTAGAAGACAAGAATATTTGAGGTTTTACTTCTCTTTCTTCCTGTGCACTGATTAAACTTAATTTCCTATTGTCAGTTTCTCGTCCTTTCTTCCAAAATTGCTTTCAGAAAACATAGCTGTTTTTGGCAAGGCTCTTTGTACACAGAACTTTTCTATTCAACTCTGAGCATAAGAATCACTTCATTAAATAACAATAATAATATCCTTAATTTATATATCATTTTACACTTGTAATACACAGACACGTATTCTCTCATATGACTCTCAAACCAACCCTCTTTAAATAAACAGGGTAACTATTGTTGAATCCATTATCTATGTGGAAGTTGAAATCATTAGAAGCCAGTAAGTCAGAGTTCAAACTAGGTCTTCTGTCTCCATATTTATAGTCTTTCCACTGCACCAGAAAACATCACATCCTGGTACTTTTCCTCAGACTTTGCTCTGGGAACATCTAGAAAGCACTTGTGAGCTCAGGTTTCCTATTCACCGCCATCTCTCTCTTGACCACATCCCTTCAAACTCTGCCCTTTGCAAATTTTGACCTCTGAGTGTCTCTGGACTTACATAATGGATTTGTTCTTCCCAGGGTAACCAAGTAAAATACAACAAATACAAGGAACAGCAGAGTGGGCAAACACAAATATGTATTAGCCTATTAAATCATCTATTCCCAAGAACAATGGTTCACAGAAATTGGAGATGGAAAAGACCCATGAGGTCATCTTATCCACCCCCATGCCAAAGCAGGTTCAAGCCCAGAATCCTAACAGCCAAGTTGTCATTTTGTTTCCAACCCTGTCTTTGAGGCTGTAGATTGTATCTGCTGTTGGAATCTGCTGGAAGACAAACAGCAAAGTGATCTCCAAGTTGGAGCACAGCTGAGGTCCCAAGGGCCTTACTGCTCCGTGCAGAGAACGGTGCTCTTTGAATCTATCCATCCTCCCCTAATGGATGTGGTCCTGATCATCAGTGATTCCTGCACAAGTTTTCACAGGTAACTGGCTGAGGGTGCAAGTCTGAACTAAAAAAAGGCCCACAAGCTCAAATCCTTTCTGGTCAGAATTGACCAATGGGAATGTCCTACTGCACACAGATAGTTTGAATCACTAGGAAATCTCCCAAAACCAGGGCCTTGGTTTTTTGTTTTCTCTGTCATTTCCTAATTAACCACTGAGGAAGATTGGTCAGGCAGCTGGAGTGCTGAACATTGTGAGAGACTCTTAAATGTCCCCTAAAAACATCACTGTTTGAAGAGCAACATTAATATCTAGAAGCACCCTTTATGTGGACCTTCTCACTTTGACCCGTCTTATTTGAGAGAAGGCGTCATTAAATATTACTGAAAGGAAGCATATACATGTTCTGAAAGCATAGGGACAATACTGTGCTGAGAGCTTTACGAAAAGGGATAATATAACAAAAAAAAAAAAAAAAGGACAATAACCGAGTTCAAATCTAATCACCAGCCACATGACCAGCAGCAAGGTACATCCCTCTTTCCCTTATAAAATAAGTGCAGCAAACACATTGCCTCTAAGATATTTGCAACATCTTAACCTGACAAAAGAGCCCCCAAATAACTATTTATTTTTTTTGAAGGCTTAGGAAAAATGACTCCCCTTTTTCTCTGATTTGTCAAGATGCTCTCAACCTGATCTAGGAGGAGAACTTGGAACATCAAGAGAATGGACCTCCTTTTTATGCTTTGCTTTTCAGAGTTCCATCACATTAGTGCCTTCTATGAAGAGGGATCTTGAAAAACCAACAGTAAGGGGCACCTGAGTGGCTCAGCGGGTTAAAGCCTCTGCCTTGGGCTCAGGTCATGGTCCCAGGGTCCTGGGATCGAGCCCCGCATCGGGCTCTCTGCTCAGCAGGGATCCTGCTTCCCCCTCTCTCTCTCTCTGCCTGCCTCTCTACCAACTTGTGATCTCTGTCTGTCAAATAAATAAATAAATAAAACAGACAGTAAGTTTAGAAAAACATGGCACCCACTATGAGTTTGAACTCCTATGGAAGCTTTGGGCAATAATGAGCTCCAAAGGCAGCACCCTCTCTCCATCCCCCTTCTTCACTATCCCTTCCCAGAACCAGCAGGTCTGTGTCAGCTTTGGGAAACATTTCTTTCTTTTATACCCCAGGCATTCTTAAAGAACTTCTAGTCTAAATTCCTGGCTCATTAGAAAAGTGTTCCATTGTGGCCCCAGTAGCGATAAAGACTAATCTCTTTCAATAATCCATTTTTAGCCAAAATTGTGTGTTTAAACCCAGCTACCTGGGAGTATCTTAGTGGCTCAGTCCATTGAGTGTCTACCTTCAGCTTAGGTCATGATCTCAGGGTCCCGGGATGGAGTCCCACATGGGCCTCCTTGCTCAGTGGGGAGTCTTCTTCTCCCTTTCCTTCTGTCCCTCCCCCTGTTTGTGCTCTCTCTCTCTCTCAAATAAAGAAATAAATGCTTTAAAACACACACACACACACACACACACACACACACACACACACACAATTCAGCTTCATTTGAGGGCCAAGTTATAAAAGTTCCTTCTTACTTGTCCCTCTTCCCTTCTTTTGCCACTTTTAGGTCATTGTTTTCATGTTACAAACCCTCTTTGTTTCCCTCTCTGAATTGCTCAGTCCTCCCTGAGGACCAGCCTCCACCCCTCTCCATCCCTCTATTCCCTTTCTCTCTGCCCCGCCCCCACGGGCTTACTGTCCTTTGACCATTTGTCAGCAGGTGAAATGTTAAATAACCTATCAGTATACCTCAGGGCTTAAGAATTTCAGGAAAGATTCACCTCACCCCCTTCAAGCCCCAATTGCTCTTTTCCTGAATCATCAGGTGCAGAATAGCCTGTCTGTCTCTTCACTGGCCAACAGCAGATAAAATAATATATTCCACTTGCACAGACTATTTTGTATGCTCTCACTTGTTTTTGTTAATAGGAAAAAGAGGATAGAGTATTGAGAATGAGAGAAAGAAGATGAAGATGGAAAAACTGAGTAAATGTTTTTTCAGTTCATCTTTGAGCAAATTAAGAAAAGCTGAATCAAAGTATAACTTGCCCTTTACTTGAACCTCTGAATTTGCTCAGGGATAAAAAGAACTGACATAATCGTATCAGAGTGAACTGGTAAATGTTCAAATCAGGGGAAAATTAGGCGATAAATTTTTGTTTGAAAGGCCAGAGTTGAGAAATGACAGCTCTAGGTACAGAAGCGTCATCTATCCCAAGCAGGTACTGAAAAGAATTTGGAAGACTTGAGGAGGTGGGAGGTAACATTGTTAATGATAATGTAGGAGGAAATATATCAGAAAAGCCTCCGCAAACTCTTCAGTACCTTTGATGGGTCTGTTAACCTTCTCAGCACCGTTTCTTAAGAAAGTGTGAGAGCCCAATTACACGTTGCTCAGTGGTGAGAATTCAGCTTGATTCTCTCTCTCTCTCTCTCTTTTTTTTTAAGATTTTATTTATTTATTTGACAGAGAGAGATCACAAGTAGGCAGAGAGGCAGGCAGAGAGAGAGGGGGAAGCAGGCGCCCTGCTGAGCCAAGAGCCCGATCCGGGGGCCGATCCCAGGACCCTGGGATCATGACCTGAGCAGAAGGCAGAGGCTTAACCCACTGAGCCACCCAGGCGCCCCTCGGCTTGATTCTCTTAAGAGCCTCTTCCTTCCTGGCTGTTCAGTTTGATTGCTTTAATCCTGTGTTTGGGCGCAGGGGCTGGGAAAATGAGACTTTTTTAAAATTTCAACTTTCAGATTTGAATATTTGAAAAGAGGAGGAAAAATCAGTTAAGTATTATAAGCATTAGCCATTCACACACACACACACACACAGAGAGAGAGAGAGAGAGAGAACTTGGTCACAATCTACAATCTACTTGATATCCAAAGGGTCCATCCCTGGACCAGAAGCATGAGCCTCACTGGGCACCTGTTTAAAATGCAGAATCTTGGGGTGCCTGGGTGGTTTGTTTGTTAAGCGTCTGCCTTCGACTCAGGTCATGATCCCAGGGTAAATAAAATCTTAAAAAAAAAAAAAAAAGGAAAGAAAGAACGAAAGAAAAGAAAAATGCAGAATCTTGAGCTCCATCTGAGACCTATAGGTTCAGAAGCTGCATTTTCACATGAAGCCCAGGTGAACCGTCTGAGAAAAACTATCCTATAGCCATCCCATAAAAGGGGGAAAGAGGGGCACCGTATAATGACACAGAAGGGAGATGCGTCATTGGTGAAACTCTTGTGAATTGGAGAACATTTTCTCAACCCTACTTCCAGCCTGTGTCAAGAGTAAAGCAGGACAGTAATCAACACATTGCACTTTGTTGTTTTTAAGGCAAGTCCAAATATGTCACTCTCAATCTGAAATTCCAGTAAGTACCTTCAACGAAACAGTGATGTTTCACACACAGTTGCAAAAATCACCCAGGAAGGCTTTCCTCGGGCAATATCACTGGGTCTCACCTTGGGTACCCAGTCCAATCCGTGTTGTTTTTCTCAGAATAAATGAAACCTTTAATTAAAAGTAAGAAGGAGCATCAACGTGTGTTGCTCTCTAGTTGCTAACTGAGGCAATCACACAGGATTTAGCATAAAATGAAAAGAAATGCCATTTGGAATCTTTTTCACTAAATAGTTTTCAATTGCTGTTTAAGCTAATTGCTTTATTTCCATAGAAACAAAACTTACCACAAGCCTTTCCTTAAAGTCAGAATAGCCTTCCAGGACTCCAAGGCTTCAGCCGTACCCTGAAGCTTACGCTCCATTGGGCAGACCCTTTCTTGTCTTTCCTAGGAAGACCTATATACCAAGCCTTCCGTTTGCGCTTTCTGTGCCCCGGATATCCTAAGAGCACCCCCAGCCCCCTCGGTTGGGGCTTTGCTGGTTGGAGAACAAGCTTTTGGCGACCAGCCCCAGTCACCCCTCTGAACAGTCACCCAGGCAGCAGGCAACAAGTTTCTCCTGATAAAACCTGACTTTCCAGCTTTCTTGTTTTTCCTCCAAGACCCCAAGCTCATCTTGAGAGTTTCCTCAGCACTGATTTCTACACCAACTTCAACAGGTATCTATACACTTTCCTTGCTTTCCCAGAGGCTTCAGAAATTTGCTTTTAATTAAAGGAAACAGACCGTTTTTCCCCTCCTGAAGCCTTTTTAAATAGGTCTATCAACCTAGAGGGTAGTTTCTCCACATGACGTTACAAAGCATGTTTGTTTGAAGAAGTCTCCATTGGCACCGTGTCTTGAGATGCCAACTTACAGGGAAATTGTGTGTGTGTGTATGTGTGTGTGTTGCTTTACTTCAGCATAATTATTTGCTTGTAAAAGTACTTGAGAAGGAGAAAAGTTTCATGAGGGTCTTTTCAAGATCAGAGAACTCAGCACTGGGATTGGGATCACCTGGCCTGAAGATAAAATTCCTTACCCTACAGAGCTTAAGAATATGTGTCCCACAGTTGATGGCCATGGTTCAAAGCCTGACTTAGCCAAAACTATGCTGGCCAATTGGGCAAATTACTTATCTGTATCTTGGTTTCCCCATCAGGATGATAAGAGAAACTACTTATTAGTGTCATCGGGAAGACTGAACGAGTTAATATGCAGAGAACACCTAAAATACTTGGCATATAGCAAGTGCTACATAAATAATTACTATTATTAGTTGTAGGCTACGAGGGGGGGAGAAGAATGAAGCAATTTTCCTAATACGTTCAGTGCTATACTTGAATTCCAGGCTTTGTATAACATAGTTTATTTTTTTTTTCTCATCTGACAGCATTGCCCTCAAGAAGGTTGAAGCATTTCGTATTATTTTCCCACCAATTATCAAGGTAATACACATGCTTCCTTCCTGGAATATGGGGAAACTGAGGAACTAAAAATACAGACTTAATTATAGAAAAAAAAACAAAGGTCGGCCTCTGCCCATCCCTTTGGATGCCCAGCCAAGTAGTCTTGTCTTCCAATTAAAAGATGCTTTCTTTAAAGCTAGTTCAAATCTGTTTTGACCTCAGAAGGGCCAAGAACTTCTGGTTTCCAGCTTTCCTATTACTTGAACTTGCCTACCAATAAATAGTCCCACTGCTGGAAATCCCCTAAAAGGCTGAAAACGAGATGACGGAAGCCCACATGTGACTCAGAGGACCTGAGCTCTGACACAGTCCCCACACGACAGAAATCGGAAACATTCTCAGTCTTTTATTTCCCTACTTACCCACAAAAAGGGGACCAGCTCTTAGATAACTGGGTGCAGGGTATATGGCCCATAAACAGGGATCTTTGAGAAACAGAAGGAGAAGACCTACATCATCTTCTAAGAAAGCAAACAAGATGAGGGGGAAAAAAGGAGAAATGTCTTTACTCTCTCTGGGAATTCTTGGTTTACTGGAAAAACTGAATTGCTCAGCTGCCTCGCTGGTCTGGGTCCCTGTTCCCTTTCCAAGACCGTTGTTCTGGGCAGCATGATCCACATGCCCGAGTCAACCTTAACAAGTCGATGTTTCCCAGGAAAGGTTTCTGTCCCCCTTCCCACCCCCCACAAACCCTCTAGATAGTGGTGTTTCTGTGAACTGCATTCAAACTTCTGCCTCCAGTGATTGGAGGTGGATATCATGTGAGAACATGTTTCCTGGAGGTGAGTTTGAGATCTCTTGCTTCTAGTGTCTGCAGAGACCAGAGAGACAAAGCAGGAGCTGAACTGGAGAGGGAAAGAGAGGAACATAGAGCCAGGAAAACACTGCCATTCCTAGCAACGGATCCCATTAAAGTTTGGAGTGGAGGCCTCAGTTGGTCCTCATTTCATCAGACTCCAGGTTATGGCAATCTCATGCCCAAGCCATTGTGCTTTGTCATCACCTGCCCCCCCTCCGAAAGGCACTGCCAACTGCTCTTCTCAGGGCTGGAATACTGGGGCAGGGAGGTGAGGCAGGTGCCCTGGTGGGGGTTGGGACAAACCTGTTTGGGTTCCATGAGTGTCACGTTTCCCCAACTGTACAAACACTACCACGATTTGGGAAATGGGTGTCCGCCTGGCTGCAAGTTGGCTGTCACCAGCCCGGGTGGGCCAGTGCTAGAGGCTGGGACTCAGTCAAACACCTCCAAGTACTTCTCAGATGTTTTGGGTTCGGTAAAACCCTAAAGTGTGTCTGGCCTGCTTGCTCCCCTCCTTTTTTCAAACCCCTGCGTGTTTCAAGGGAAATTTAATCCATATGTTTCTGATACATTTACACTTAACTCATCAAAATATTGTTTTGTGAAAACCACTGGATGTCCAGGGCACTTGAGAAGTTCTTTCAATGGAACTTTTTAAAGCTTTTTTTTCTTAGAAACAGGAAGTCACATTGATGCCAAAAGTTGAAAGAGCTTGAACCTCAAAAAAAACCCTTGGAATTCTATCTGGAGTTCCAAATCCACAGGTTTCCAGGGGGTTCTAAACTTGGCAAACCATCTCCTGTTTTGCAAGCCGAAGGCCTATAAACAGAACTTGCTTTAGGTTCCATTTTCTACCCGTGAGCACGCCCACTCCTCTGCTCCATTATGTGAGACAGAAAATGCTCGCAGCAAGGGAATGAGGGGGCCTGCACCTCACAGAAAAGACATCCTTTGTTGTTTGGGGAGGACCATCAGAATCCATGCGGGAGGACCTGAGCTTTATCCGTGCCTTGGAGCGGGTTTGATTGTTTCAAGTGCTGGGTAAATTATAGGTTCCTCTGGATGCCTAAATCCTTGCTTTTTTTAAAAATAGAAAGTGAGAGATTTGGGCCAAAGGTGCTTTGTTGCTGCAGAGCCCAAATGAAAACCAGGGCCAGGAGCTTTAGTTGTAAAACCAGGAGCTGCGGACTGCAGGAGAGAACAAGGCTTTCTCCCTCCAGGGCGGTAATTACTATGACTTTGCATCAAGGCCTGGCCAAGGGGACTGCTTGCAGGACCTGCCCTCTCACCGTCCTGCTACAGGTTTCATTTTCTTACCCAGGGTCTCGAACTGAAGCCCATTAAATACAAGTTTAGTCATCTGGTTTCTCCCAAAATTCATCAGTCCGTCAGTCCTCTGCCAACTTTGTACTTTAAGAATCTCGTAAAATCTATTACCGTCCCGACATGATTCTCTACAACCACTACACATGAAACACTTTTCATCATGGTAAGACAGCTACCTTTTTTTCTTTCTTTTTCCCTCAACTCTGGGACAACTCTAGCTATTGTCCCCTAAGGCCCAAGGTAGAGAGTTTTATATCCCACGTCTGCACCCCTCTTTTTGCAAATTGGCTTCCCAGCCCGATGCCTTGATAAAGAATCCTAATCACAGGACACCTGGGTGGCTCAGTCGGTTAAGCAGCTGCCTTCAGCTCAGGTCATGATCCCAGCGTCCTGGGATCAAGTCCCACATCAGGCTCCTTGCTCGGCAGGGAGCCTGCTTCTCCCTCTCCCTGCCACTCTGCCTGCCTGTGCTTTCTCTCTCTGACAAAAAAAAAAAAAAAAAAAAAAAAAAATCCTCATCACTCTCTGCCTTAATCCTGAGCCACCTGAGGGTAACCAGGAAGGGTTCAAAAGTTCCTATAACCTCACCTGCCTGAGCTCTTCCATCTTTGAATGTACTGAATGTTTGTGTCTCCCAAAAATCCATAGGTTGAAACTGTAATCCCAGTGTGATGGTATTTGGAGGTGGGACCTTTGGGAAGGAAATGGGTTGTGAAGGCAGAGGTTTCACAAATGGGTTTGGTGCCCTTACAAAAGGGACCCAGAGAGAGCTCTCGCTCCCATTCCACGGGAGGACGTAACCAGAACTCAGCAGTCCGCAGCTAGAAGGAGGGCTCCCACCAGCACCTGACAGCACTGTGATCACAGGCTTCCAGCCGGCAGAACTGGGAGAAGTAAATTCTTCCTGTTTATAGAGACCAGGACTTTGTTATAGCAAAACGTCTTGAGAGGTAGCTTTTCCCCAGGCAGCAGAGTGCTTTCCTCTGTCTTTAGGAGACAGTTGCCAGCCCCTTCTGGCAGGCAGCAACGTCTTCTTTGTTGTGTCTTATGCCTACCCGACATGTGCCCTCAGAAATGTATCTGTATTGTCCACAGGTGCTTTGCCATCCATCAAAAACCCTAACTTTCTACATGTGTCTCCCTCATTCAGAGCACGGCCTGGGGAAGTATCAACCACTCTGTCAACACCATTCCATGTGGTTCCTTCTCCAAAACTGGGACACCCTAGTAACGGCTCCGGCACCATGTGCATGCACTGAGCTCTCATTTAGGGATGTGTGCATACCCTAAACTACACACATACACACACACACACCCTTGCCATGCCTACTTACACACAATCACTGTACATGCAACGATGACCAGATCAGGACTGGGAAAGCAGCGAGCCAGCTGGAGAGGCTGGAGATGCTGGGGAAGGTACTCAGTTTGCTTCAGCCTTGGCTTCATCCCTCACACACAGGGCCCCAGTGACTGCACATCAGGAGGAAAGGCCCCCGTCTAGGACTCCAGGCACCTTCCTGTTTGCTTGGCTGCATTTGCACAATCTCTCTAAAAAATCAACTGTCTCCCCTTTCAGCCTCCCCCGGGAAAGGCTCTGGCAGTCCATGGAAGTACTGTGTACAAGGTCTGTGAAATGAAAAAAAAAAAATTCCCAGGAAAACAGTTTTGGCCCAAGCGCTTTCTGTTAACCTTGGGTATGCACTTTTGATTTGAAAGCAGGAAAAAAGAAATGCCATATTGTTTCCTCTCAACTTCTCTTACCTTGCTTGGCATGCCATTTGCCAGGTCAGACCACCTATCATGCAGACCTGCCTTGGAAGAAAAGGCTCTCTGATGACCAGAAAACCCAGGAATTTGTGAAGCAAGAATGCCCTCTAATGGAAATGAAAAGGACACCATATAATTCACAAACTTATTTATCCTACCTGGTGCCTTATTTCGACCTCACTGGCAACAGCCAGCACTGCTCCAGATTTTAGATCTTAGGCTCCGAGTTTACAGTCACTTTGCACATGATTCTGGGAGAATGAATTCTGCGAATGACCACAATTTCTATCTCTAAACCCCGGGATCTCTTAAACTGTTTCAAGAGGCTCTTTGGCGTGATTCTGGTCTTTGATGCCACTCCAGCCTCTGTATCCAGCAAAGTCTCCAGCCATGCTATGATAAAGCAGTACCAAGAACCAACAAAAATTATTCTCCGACTTGTCTAAGTATGTGTGCGTTGTGTATAGAGGTCTTTCCTCTTATCAATTTCCATTGTATCTCCACTTGGGTGTGTTTCCCTTATTCCTCATCCCTGATCATTGAGGAATGTATGTTTTCCGTGTCTAGTTTCTTTCCAGTTCAAGAGGGAGGACCCAATTCTCTCAGACTCTTTTCCATCTGAGAAATTTCTATTTTCTTTCAAAAAGGCATATGTTTGCCATTGAGACAATTTCGCTTGGCCCGGAGCACCAGCAAAGCCATCTTGGTCATGCAGTGTTACAGGATAGGAGCCCAAACACAGCCGTGTCAGATGGCATAGGAGGGCTTTGTTCAGACTGGCTGACTGCACTTACTGAGAAAACCCACATAGGCATTTCCAGAAAGATGGATGATTAGCTTAAATTGAAACTAGGATAAGGCTAAAGCTCTCTGGGTATTACATATCTACTTCCTCTGTTGGTCAATTAAATAATTAATATTAAGTCTTACAGGGGCAGTTGCCTCGCACATAGCAGCCCACATCTTAAAGGACGTCCCCCCTCCAGTTATTTCGGCATGACGAAGGCTCAGGCAGGGGATGGGATCTAGCCAGGGTAGAACTTACTCTACATACCACCCAAGCAGAATCCCAGAATTCAGGCCCTGGGTGGAATTGGCGACCATGGACTTGGGAGGGTGGAGTTTTCTGAGATAAAAGCTGCAGAGCTTGGTGTTGGCAATTTAATGTCATTAGAACCAAACCACATAGACGCTGCTGCTTACTCCCACTGGGGTGGAAAATTGCTGTCAGGCTTATGGGTTGGTGGGTATTCACTTGACTTCTGATTGGACTCGTCAAATCTGAGCCAATGGGAATGTCTGCTCTAATCTCCAGTTTTGATTAGTGGTCTCGTTTCTGACTCCTGTGATTCAGAACAGGGTCGGAAGGCTTGGATGGAAAGCCTACCATCTAATCTTGCCAAAAAGCTTCACGCATCCAACGCCATTGCTGGAGGAGGTGAAGATGGAAACTACAGTGTCAGGTGGGACCTAGTTACTCAACATGAGTGTGCATGAGCCAAGACATGAACCAAGCCACTTTCATCACCGTAACCACAATCTGGCAGACTGGAGCCAACTGCGTGCCTGCTGTATGCTTTTGCCCTTCCATCCCTAAGAGGAAAACGATGATTTCAACTCATAGGGGTACCAGAGGGTTAAGGAGACCAATTACCTCCAAATGAGCAGACAATTTGCATTTGTTTGGTCAGCGGAGATATGCTTTTCATTGAGTTTTGGTCTTGAAACACAACAATGAACATGACATTCAGCATTCCAGTTTTCTCAATTTTTGTTAGAGGTGTCTGATTTGACACAATGGGGATGCACAGAACTAGTTCTTTTGTCTATCCAAGTCTGTCATGAAGCACATTACCCTCTCCTGGTTTCTTCTGTTGAAAATCATTCCAGAGTTGGAGCAATTTGCTTTCGAACGAAATCATTCTTGCTTAAACTTTGGCAGTGTTTTTCATTGAGAAGACCCTATTTAAAGTTCCACTTTAGTTTCCAAACAACTTTTGTAGCGGGCTAAGTCCTCTGAAGTCATTATTCAAAAGTTCAAGTGTCCATGAACAGCTGAGCAACCACAGTGTGTCGCTCTTTCTGGTATATTTTGGAGGGCTCCAAAGTCTTTGCTGAAAAATGTCATCTTGTTGTGATATGAAATTATGCCCTCACAACATATTTCACTGAGTTCACCATTTCCTTCTCTCTCTGTGCTTTAAACTGTAAATGCACCAGGCAAGGTGATATATCAACCAGGAGGGAAAACTTGTAGGAATGGAGAATGCATTTTGTTTGACAGCAAAATGGAATGTCCTTGACCCCCTCTTACCGGCCTCTCCTTGCTTTAAGACAACACAGGGCAAAGAGCCTGAAGGCTCACTTGGAAAAATATCCCAAGGCTCCAGCAGCAAATAAATTACAGGTCTTAGGCCCTAGGGCAGAGTCCAACCTGGAGGGCAATGAAAAGCTGGTGGTCAGCAAAGAAGGCCAAACGTAGATGCAGTGTTGTAGGTCAGAAGTGCAGGTGTATTGCTTGAACTCTGTGTGGGCTTGGGACTTGAGAAACAAAGTGTGGGCAGCCTGGCCTCAGGGTTGCATGAAGAACTATGCGGCAAGATCCTTACATGACCTCTGCCCAAAGTTGACTCAATCTGGTTCCAGCCAAATGTTATTCATCCCTCATTTTTAAGAGTGACGTACTCACTCACCAACTCCCAAAGGCCTGGAATTAATCAAACTTCAGAGAGAACAACAACACCACAAAAACATCAACAACAACAACAACAACAACAAAAAGCATGTTACAGTAATACCTGGTGATTGTCTAGAAAGCTTACAGTGGGGAGCCCTCCAGTGGCCATTGAAAAAATTGAACCCTGATCAGTTTGGGCATCAGAGTCTCTTAGAAATATACAGTCAACAGCACAGAATTGACTATGACTTAGCCCCAGTCGTATAACAGTCTCTAAGATCAAGCTGACAAAGTTCTCAGAAGAGGAAAGGGAGTCTTGCTACTCTGAGGATAGGGGTCACAGCCAGGGAAAGTCAGTTGACATTGACGTTGGCTGCTGAAGTTTGTTCTGGTTCTTTCCCTTGCAAAGTGCAAGACTTTGGGTTCTTTATGCCCTTCTCTGCTGCGTCAGTTCCCTTCTCTGTTTCACTCCTGAATCCCTGTTGTAAGAATTCAGTGAAATGAGGGAGTCGACCAACTAGCACACAGAAGATGTCCTAAGAATGCTAGTTCTGTCCACTTTTCCCAAGATTATAATTTATGGTTATAAATTATAACCTTACAGAACAGAACTGTTGTGTTAGTTGTCTGCTTCTTTGATGAAGAGCTGTCTTTCCAGCTAGCTGGCTCTTCATACTTCTCTGCTTCCACTAACTAGTGCCTGTCTAATCTGTGGCCAGCACCAGGTGAATGTTGATTTGCTTAACACCATCTATAACAAATATTTCCTCGGGGTCTACTATATCAGGTATTCTCCTGGGCACTTTTATTGGGATTGACCCACATCCCCAGCAAAAAGAGGCACTCTCTTTTTCCTTCCTCTCTTTTTCACTTGCCTAAAGACAAAAACAAACAAATGAACAAAACCTCACCTAAGGAGATTTAGGCTAAGATAATGATTCTTTCCAACTGTGGACAATGAGGGATAAAAATTAAATCCTTCATAAAAAGGAAATGTTTCTATTTATCAAAAATCTCTTGCTTCCAATATGAGAAGATAAAGATCCTCCAAGAAACCAATGAAAAGAAATGCAACATATAGAGCCAGTCTTATAAAAGGCTGACAAAACAGGTAAGCGTAGTAAAAGAAAGAAAGTAGAGTGGAGCAGCTGGGCAAACAAACCCAAAGTTCTGAGCACTATTGCCCAATCTCTGCATATTAGCATTTTTGTCACAGACCTTGAGTGTGACTCCTTAGGTAAGTATCACAGCTAGCGTAGAACTCAATAGGTCAAAGTTCAAAAGGTGGTATGATAAAAAAAAAAATTTAAAAGAAGGTAAAATAGGAGTGAATATGGCCACAATTCTTTGGGGTCCAAAGTGTTTTCATATATATTATTTGTATGTGACAGCTTATATTTTCCAAAGATTGTCACAGCAATATCTCTCACATCATTTGTTCTTTTACAATGTGATTTTGACATCCCCATCAAAAGGCAGAGTCTAATTCTCTTCCCTTGAAACTGCGTGACTTGTGAACACTTATGGTGATAGATTATATTAGAAGTGATACGATGAGCTTTCAAGGCCAGATCATGCAAACACCGCAGCTTCCATTTTGTTTGCTTTAACCTTGCACTTGGTACCCTAAACTTTCATGTAAGAAAGCTGACTACCCTTCCATTCCCACTCTGAAGAGGCCACAGATTGGTGTTCTAGTCGACTGCCAGTCCTGAGTGAGCCAACTTGGACATCCAGCCCCAACCAATATCCGACTATATCCACAGGAGTGACTCCAAGCAATAGCTACCCAGATGAGCCCCATCTAAATTCCTAACCCAAGAGGCACCAGGGTGGCTCAGTGGGTTAAGCGTCCAGCTCCTGGTTTCAGTTCAGGTCATGATCTCAGGGCTGTGAGGTTGAGCTCCACACTCAACGTGGAATCTCCTTGAGACCCTCTCTCTCTCTCCCTCTGCCCCTCTCCCATCTCTCTCTCTCTCATAAATAACTAAATCTTTTAAAAATAAATAAATGCCTCACCCACAAGTCATGATCACAATAAAATCATTATTTTAAGTTGCTAAGTTTTGAGGTAATTCGTTATGCAGCAACAGTATTCAGAAAAATATGTGAAGTTGGTGGCTTGTCATTCCCACTTTGAAAAAAGTCTTCGCAGGTGTCCTCGGAACACTCAAAAGAGAGCTAAAGAGTTCCCAGTCCTCTATTCTGTTCAGTATTTAATATGCTTCATGTTTATTTACAAAGCAGTCTAAGTCAACCTTTAATCAATGGCAAACATTCCTTATATCCCAAAACATGATATCTGACATATTCCAACTGTTTGTTGTTGTTTTAAGACAATGGTTTTAAAATTCAAGGCAATCTTTATTACTTATGTGACCTTTTAACTTGGAAAAATAAGTGATTCCTTCTCTTCCCTTTTTATTCTTCCCCCTTAAAAATACCCATTTTGCCACTTTTGAGTTCATAGCTATATTCTGGATCTAAAATAATAGCAAGGATTTTTTTAAAGTACCAAAAGAAACATTATAAAACAAAATTGGACAATGCATGAAAAATAAGCAAAGGTCATTAGTTAAAAAAAAAAAAAAGACGATTTAAATACCATGGTTTTTAATGCCTAAACATTGTAACTAAAATTGTTCTTTCACACAATGACAGAAATTTGGAAAAAAAAAAAAACACATTTAACTGGGGAGGAAAAAATCTAAACACAGTTAATATGTCTCAAAACACAGTGCCTAAGAAGCAAGGGTTTTAGGGCGTGGTCCATCAACTAGGGCTGCTTCAGTTTGGTAACCACTAGCCTCATATAGTTACTTAAATTTCAATTAATTAAAGGTAAATAAAATAAACAATTCAGTTCCTCTGTTACATTTGTCTGACTTCAAGTGCTCAATAGCCACATGTGGCTAGTGGCTACCATGTTAGAATGGGCCAATATCAAATATTTCATTATCATGGAAAGTTCTATTAAACAGACCTGCTCTAAAGAGTAAACTATGTCCTTTCATCAATATTCAGAGAGCAGTGTGGAAAGGATTTGAAATGGAAAGGATCCAATAATTCTTGAAACACAAAGCATTGCACTTCTTTTGGAGGAATACATTAAAGCCACAACAAAAAGACTTATTGTGTATTAACTTTTGAAGAGGGGTTGATAAGTTTGAATATGGCTATAGACATTTATTCATTTTGAAAATATTCACCAATTTTTGACTTAGAAGAATCCAAATAGGTGCTAAGTCAAGAAGCCACTTTGTATTTCAAGGGCATTTAAAAACTGTAACTTTTTAACATAGATGATAAGTAGGATGAACTTCCCATAAATTTGCCCAGACACCAACTTAAAAAGAAATGAAAAAACAGGAGCTGTTTTTTTTTCTGAAATTAGCAATAATATTCAATATGTAGACCAAGTTATATGCTTTATTATATATTTCAGCTTTCCTCAGCAATAAATTTCATTTACTCATTTATTCATCAATAAATGTTTGATGTATTATCTATAAGGCTTATATATATAATAAATGTATTATCTATAAGGCTTATACAATAAGTTTTCTCTTCTCAAAAGACTTTAGCTCATTCAAAAGACAGCAACCAGAATGGGGAAACCATGGCAAGTGGGAACAGTTAAAAGAACCAGGAATATTTTATCTTGCAAAAAGAATTCTCAGAAGATGTACTGCTTTCTTAAAACAGAGAGGGACTTTCATGTGGGAAAGCCTTGAGACTAGTTCTTTGTAATCCCAGTGGAGAAGTGAAATCAGTGTAAAAAAGCTACAGAATCAATATGCCCTTCAACAGACAAATGGATAAAGAAGATGCAGTCCATATACACAATGGTATATTACTCAACCATCAGAAAGGATGAATACCCAACTTTTGTATCAACATGGATGAGACTAGAGGAGATTATGCTGAGTGAAATAAGTCATGCAGAGAAAGTCAATTATCATATGGTGTCACTTTCTTGTGGAGATAAGGAATAACATGGAGGACATTAGGAGATGGAAACTAAAAGTGAATTGGGGGAAATCAGAGAGAGAGATGAACCATGAGAGACTGTGGACTTTGAGAAACAAACTGAAGGTTTAAGAGGGGAGGAGGGGGTGGAGGGATGGGTGAGTTTGATGGTGGGTATTAAGGAGGGCACTGATTGCATGGAGCACTGGGTGTGGTACCTAAACAATGAATCTTGGAACACTGAAAAAATAAAATGAAATAAAGAAAGCTACAGAGAATTGATTTGGAATCAATGCTGGTTCAAAACTAGCTAAGGATAGAAGAGACTGTTTTAAAAGAAGTGAGTTAAAAGTCACTGATGACATTCAAGTTCAAGCCAGGTTTGTTGGGGATGTAGTGCAAGGAATCTGAAGATCACATGTGTGAGTTTACAAGGTCTTCTTTGAGATCTTCTTGAATTCTGAACTTCTGTGATGCCAAGACTAATCTGCATCACGAAGACTTTTGAATAATAATAAGTTGCTTGATGATGTTCATTCCTAATGTTTTTTGCCTAGGGCAAAATAGGTAATATTTGTGTAATGAGCTATTTTATTGATGATATTCATTTTTATAATTTACTTACTGTATTCACATATCAAATTCAATAAAAAATCTTCAAAAATACAAATGATAAGCATTTAACAAATTATATCAATTGCAATCTTAAATCAAGAAAATGGAATGAGTCCAAGATTCAACTCACATAAAAATTGAGAACTCTGGGAAGTTTGCCACAGTTGGCCAATCTTGTTAAAGTTGTCAAGTGACTAATTAGTTAATAGTAGGTAAAACTTGGTAAAGCAAGATGAAAGACCATGTCCAATGTGGGCAAAAGAAACATTGTAGGGTTACCTGAAATACTGACAATATCAAAAATTATTGACTTGATGGGGCTCCTGGGTGGCTCAGTGGGTTAAGCCTCTGCCTTCGGCTCAGGTCATGATCTCAGGGTCCTGGGATCAAAGCCCTGCATCGGGCTCTCTGCTCAGCGGGGATCCTGCTTCCCTTCTTCTCTGCCTGCTGCTCTGCCTCCTTGTGATCTCTCTCTGTTAAATAAATAAATAAAATCTTTTTAAAAAATTTATTGGCTAGACATTGCACAGTATGCATATCTCTCTGTCTCTTACATAACTACTGAACTTTACTGAAATCTCTTTCAAAATGATAATGGTTATCTCCATTTGAAAAATTAAGTATAAAGCTATTTTCTCTCAAGGTGGCAGACTGAAACAGAAATCATACTTAAAATATGGGTAAATTTTGAAATGTTCTGAGTTTTGTCAGAATCTGTGAAACTTTTTAAAAGTTATTTTGAAGCAAACACACTGACAGAGGAGAGGAAAATGTTAAGCAATCAAACTGAAGCAGAGACTTTCAATTTGGTAAATGAGTATCATCAGAGTCTCTGTTAGAGTTTCTTAATATCCCATCCCTGTTTGTGCAGTTTATTCACCTGGAGTGAGTTTCATTTAATGGTATAAGCCATGAAAAAAAGTATGATCTGTGCATTTTAATTACATCATAAGTGTTTGGGCTTATGTTAATAATTCTTACAATTACTAATTAACACCAAAAATATTTGGTCTTTGATATATTTATCAGAAAGAAAGTTTTATTATTTTTTCTTCTTAGAAGCACTGGTAACAGAGAAGAAAAATTGAATACATAAAATCCATCAAAAGGAGGGTTTAATTAAAGGCATCCATCCTGCTATTTTTAAAAATAAAACACCACAAAAATGATATCTTATCTTAATTGAGTAATATATGTAATTTTAAAATGTCACTAAGAACCTTCTTAATTTACATGAGTGGTTTCATCTGAACTTTTAATGTGTGGATTTCTTCTCATCATAGTTAAAGATGATACATTTGGGTAATATTGGCCTTAATTTGGAAAGCTGTCAGAATAGTCTTATAAAGCTTCTCTTAAATACTACAAATACTAAAATGACTGTTCATTATTGATATAAAATCTTCCACAAGGGAATTCTGACTTTTCTTACTGATTTCCTTCCAAATTTCTTATCCAGGTGTTTCTTCAGTTTTAATCCTCTGACAATTTGCTGCAGAATCTTTAAGAAAGTATGTAAAAATGCAAATACCCAAATTTTGCCAGTCAGGTTAAGGAGATCTCTATAAGGTAGGGACCAGAAATCAGTATTTTTTAAAAGTTCCCCAAATAATTCTTAACAAAGTTGAAGAACATTTTCCCCATTAAATATTAACAGGATTTTTACTTGTGCAAAGATGGAAAAAAACAGGGTCATATCTACCCTCCAACCTAAAATTACTTTTGAAAAATAGATAAAGTATAACAAAGAGTAGTTTTCAGATACTGGATATCCAGCAGGGCCACTGAGAGAAGGAAAATAAATAAACTGATCTCTAGGATTGCCCCAGCAAGAGTTTCCAGGCTACTGCACAAGGAAAAGAGAATGTAGGAAGAGCCTAGTAGTCTCCCTGAGTAGAAGAGATAGAGCTGGGGGTCCAGGAAGGCTGTAGAGACTAAAGTTTGTAAGGCAGGTACCAGAGAGGAGAAGCCTAACTGATGGGAAGCTCTGGAAACCGGCAGAGGTTCTACTTCATTTCTTTAGCTAAGTATCATCCAACATCTGCAAGGTTCTTAACATAGAACTGTAATGATTGTGTTAAGGTTTTTCCTATTTTCTAATATAAGCATTTAATGCTATAAATTTCCTTCTACATGAAGAAACTTAAGCTGCAAGAAGACTCAGAAATACAATGCAATAAAATCCCCCCAAAAATAGATTCAAAATGAGATATTTAGCAAAGAGATAAAAATCATTCAGAAGAAGGAGGAGGAGGAGGAGAAAAACAACCAAGCAGAAATTCTGGAACTGAACAACTCAGTGGGTGAGATGAAATATGTAACAGAGAGCATTTTCAGTAAAGCAGAACAAATGTAAGACACAGTAAGTGACTTAGAGGATAGACTTTTAAAAAAATCCAATTGTAGGAGGAAAGAAAGAAAGGAAGGAAGAAGGAAAGAAAGAGCAAGCTGACATGATCATTAAATACTGTCAAAGAATAAATATTAGAATAACAAGGATTCCAGAATAGAGGAAGAAGGACACAAAAAATGCATTTTAAGAAATAATAGCTGAGAACATCCCAAACCTGGGGAGAGAATTGAACACCCCAGCTTATGACTTAGTAGATAACCCTTTCAATGCAAAAAGACCTTCTCAAAGACACGTTACAATGAAAATGTCAAAAATCAAAGATAATGAGAGAATTCTAAAAGCAGTCAGGGGAAAAAAGATTATAACCTAAAAAAAAAAAAAAAAGGCTAACAGCAGATTTATTAGCAGAAAATCTAAGCCAAGGGGGAGTGGAATGATATATTCAAAGTTTAGAAAGGGAAAAAAAAATGCCAATCAAGAATACTTAACCCAGCAAAGTTTTCCTTCAGCTATTGAAAAGAAATAAATTTCCCAGACAAACAAAGACTTAGAGAGTTTCACCACTAGGCCTTTCAAGAAATACTGAAAGGAATTCTGTAAGCTGAAATAAAAAGATACTAGTCAATGACATGAAAACATAAGAAAGTATACAGCACATTGGTAAAGGTAAATATATAATTAAACTTTGAAAGCTCTGATTTGTAGTGGAATGGTATATTAACCATTTAAGTAGTACAGAGGTCATAGGAAAGGAGTATTAAAAATAATTATTAAAGTAATTTCTATAATTGGTTAATGAATGCAATATAAAAAAGAGATGAAGAATGACATCAAAATTATTTTTCAAAATGGGGGAGTGAAAGTGTGAAGCTTTTGTAGGCAATTGAAGTTGCTATCAGCTTAAAATGGACCATTTTATTTATAAAATATCTTTTGTAAGCCTCATGGTAACCCTAAAGTAAAAAGCTAGCGTAGATGCACAAAACTAAAGAAGAGAAACAGAGCATACCATCAAGGAAAATCACCAACTTATGAAGTTAGGTGAAAGCAATAGAAATATTAAAAGAACAGAAAACAATTAATAAGGTGGCATAGTAAGTCATTACATATCAATAACAACTCTAAATGTAAATAGATTGAGTTCACCAATCAGAAGACCTAGACGGGGGTTGCCTGCATGTTTCAGTCAGTTAAATGTCTGACTCTCGATCTCAGCTCAGGTCTTGATCTCAAGATCAAGAGTTCAAGTCACACATTGAGGTCCATGCTGGGCATGGAGCAGGAATGAAGTGACTGGATGATTAAAAAAACAAGCCCAGGTATATAGTGTCTACAAGAGACTCACTACAGCTTTAAGGACATACATAGACTCAAAGTGAAAGAGTGGAAAAAGAAATTTATGCAGGTAGAAATCAAACAAAAGCAGGGGTAGCTATACTTCTATATAGACAGGCAAAATAAACTGTAAGCCAAAAATGATAACAAGGGACAAAGAAATCCATTATATGATAATAAAAGTGTCAATTCATCAAGAAGATGTAACTGCCATAAATATATAAGGCACCCGACATTGGAGCACCTAAATATATTAAGCAAATACTAACAAATCTAATGAGAACAATAAGACAATATACAATAATAGTAAGAGATGTCAATAGCCCACTTTCAATAATGAATTGATTATCTAGACAGAAAATCAATAAGGAAACTTTGGACTTGAACCATACATTAGACCAAATGGACCTAACAGACATATATGGAACATTCTATCCAACAGTAGTAGAATACACATTCTTCACAAGTGCATAGAGAATATTCTCTAGGATAGACCATATGATGGGACACAAAATGAGTCCTAGCAAATTTAAGAAGATTGAAATCATACCAATTATCTTTACTCACCACAGTGGTTTGAAACTAAAAATCAATGAAAGAAAAGCTAAAAAAATATATACATATGTGGGAATAGAACAACACACTTCTGAAAAACCAATGAGTTATAGAAGAAAGCAGAAGGGAGTTCAAAAAATATCTCAAAACAATGAGGCCCCTAGGTGGCAGAGTCAATTAAGCACCAAGGTTAAGCTTGTTTTCGGTTCAGTCTCAGGTCATGTGATTGAGCCCAGTGCTGGGCTCTGCATGCATTTAGTGCAGAGTCTGCTTGAGATTCTCTCTCTCTTTCCCTTTGCCCTTGCCATTCTCATGCTCTTTCTCGCTCTCTAAAATAAATAAACCAATTTTTTAAAATATCTTGAAACAAATGAAAATGGAAACACAGCATACTAATATCGATGGGATGTTCCAAAAGCAGTTCAGTGAAGGAAGTTTATAGTGATAAATGTTTACCTTAAGAATAACATAGAAAGATCTCAAATAAACAACCTAACTTTATACCTAAAAGAGACAGAAAAATAAGAGGAATCTAAGCCCAAAATTAGCAGAAGAAAGGAAATAACAAGATCAGGGAAGTAATAAATGAAATAGAAACCAGAAAAGGAATTTTATAAATCAGCAAAACTAGGGTGCCTCCCTGGCTTAGTCAGTGGAGCATGCAACTCTTGATCCTGGGTTTGTGAGTTTGAGCCCCACATTGGGTGTAAAGATTACTTTAATCTTCTTTACATTTTTTTTTTAATTAACAAAACTAAGTGCTGTTTTAAAAAAATAAAATGGCCACCTGGATGGCTCAGTAGGTTAAGTATCTGCCTTCAGCTCAGGTCATGATCCCAGGGTCCTGGGATCAAGTCCCACATCGGGCTCCTTGCTCAGCAGAGATCCTGCTTCTCCCTTTCCCTCTGTTCCTGTACTCCTGTTCTCTCACTCTCACTCTGTCTCTCTATCTCAAATAAATAAATAAAATCTTTTAAAAAAATAAATAAATAAAACAAAATTGACCAAACTTTAATTAGACTAGGAATGTAAGAGAGAAGATACAAAATTAGAAACAAATGAGGAAATATTATAATTGATACTTAAAAAATACAAAGGATCATAAAGGCCTACTATAAAAAAATTATATGTCAACACTGGAAAACCTAAAAGAAAGGAAATAAATTCCTAGAAATACACAAACTGTGAAGACTGAATGAGTAGGAAATAGAAAATCTAAACACACGGATGACAAGGGAGGAGATTGAAACAGCTTCAAAAATTCCCAACACACAGAAGTCCAAGAACAGATGGCTGTACTAGCAAATTCTACCAAACATTTAAGGAAGAGCTAAAGCCAGTCCTTCTCAAACTCCTCCAAAAAACTGAGGCACAAGGAACACTTTCAAACTAATTTTATCAGGCCATTTTTCCCCTGATACCAAAGCCAAATAAAGACATTACAGGAAAAGTGTAGAATAACTATCTCTAATGACTTTTTTAAAAAATTTTTTTAAAGATTTTATTTATTTGGTTGACAGAGAGATAGAGAGAGAGCGCGCACAAGTAGGCAGAGCAGCAGGCAGAAGGAGAGGGAGAGGGAGAAGCAGACTTGGTCTAGCCCAGAGCCTGATATGGGGCTTGATCCCAGGACCCTGGGATCATGACCTGAGCTGAAGGCAGCCGCTTAACAACTGAACCACCCAGGGGCCCCTCTAATGACTTTTGATGCAAAAAATTATCAACAAATGTTAACAAACCAAATTCAAGGACACACTAAGGATTATACACCATGGCCAATTGGGATTTATCCACGGGATGAAAGTATGGTTCAACATATGCAAATCAATCAATGTGATACATCATACTAATAGAATAAAAGATAAAAATCATATCATCTCAATGGATGCAGAAAAAGCATTGGAAAAATATAATATCCATCATGATAAAAACCCTCAACAAATTTGGTATAGAAGGAACATGACATAATAAATACCATATACTACAAACCTACAGCTAACCCTACACTCAAGGTGAAAAATTGAAAGCATTTCCTCTAAGCTCAGGAATAAGACAAGGGTGCCTACTCCCACCACTTTTATTCAACATTCCAGCTTCCAACAGCTAGAAGTCCTAGCTACAGCAATTAAGCAAGACAAAGAAATAAAAGTCATCCAAATTGGAAAAAGAAGTAACATTGTCATTATTTGCAGATGATATAATCTTATATATAAAAACCCTAAAGACTCACTAAAAAACTGTTGGAACCATAAAAAATTTCAGAAAAGTTGCAGAATATAAACTCAACATACAGAAATAATTTGCATTTCTATACACTAACAATGAAACAATAAAAAAATTTTTTACTTGAAAAATAAAGAAAATTATTTAATTCACAATGGCATCAAAGACAATAAAATACTTTGGAATAAATTTAACCAAGGAAATGAAATATCTGTATACTAAAAACTATAAAACTTTGATGAAAGATATTGAAGAACACATAAACAAATGGAGAGATATCTCATGTTCATGGGTTGAAAGTATCCGTATTGTTAAAATGTCCATACTATCCAAGCCATCTATAGACTAAACAGAATTACTATAAAAATTTCAATGATGTTTTTGCTGAAATAAAAAAAAAATCCTAAAATTTCATGGAATCACAAAAGACTTCAAATAGCCAAAGCAATGATGAGAATGAGCAAAGCCACAAACATTACACTTCCTGATCTCAAGCTGTACTACAAAGTATAGTAATTATAACAGTATGGTATTGTCATTAAAAAAAAAAAAAAACAGACCAGTGGAACAGAACAGAGAGCCCAAAAATAGACCCCCACATTTATGGTCAATTACTACTTGACAGGGGAGCCAAGCTCACTCCATGGGGAAAGGATAATCTCTCCAATGAATGGTGCTAGGAAAACTGGATAACCCAATGCAGAAAAATGAAACTGAATCCTTATCTTACACCACTCATAAAAATTAACTCAAAACAGATTGAAGACTTAAGCATAAGACCTGATATCATAAAACTCTTGGAAGAAACATGGAAAAGGAATTACTTGACATTGGTCTTGGCAATGGTTTCTTTATCTGTGACCCCAAAAACACATGGAGCAAAAATCCACAAATGCATCTCCATATAACTAAAAAACTGCTGCATAGCAAAAGAAACAATCAAAAACTGAAAAGGCAATTTCAGGGATGGGAGAAAATATTGGCCAAGCATATATCCAATAAAGGGTTAATATTAATATCCAAAATATAGAAAGAATTCATGCAATCCAGTAAGAAACAAACAAACAAAAAATCTGATGTTAAAAATAGGCTGGTGTCACTAAGCATCAGGGAAATGTAAACCAAATTCACAACAAAATATTACCTCATACCTGTGAAAATGGCTATCACCCCAAAAACAAATTTTCCTCTCCCAGTTTTCCCCTAGTCGTCCTCCTCAACCCTTGGCCCTGGGTCCAAAAAACTGCAAGAGCTTTCTGGTCAGATCCCTCCTCAGTGACACACCCCCACATCTGTGCAGATTCAACTTACCTTGGACTGGTGCACTGTTCCATGGAGGGAAATGGAAGAGGGAGTGGTCGATGCTTTTTCCTGTTTTAGACACTTGCTTACACCATTGCAGTAAGTAATTAAAGGCTTGACCATGACTTTCACTTTGGTTTGTTTTTATTCAGCTTCTCTGACAGCTGATGTCTCCCTCAGCTTCCTATAGCTCAGCTGAACTCCTGGCACATTACTTTTTAACTGACCAAACTCAGAGGGATGGATCCCATTTTAGAGATGAGAATTGGAAGTTCTGGGGCACCTGGGTGGCTCAGTCTATTAAGCCTCTGCCTTCAGCTCAGGGCATGGTCCCAGGGTCCTGGGATGGAGTCCCGTGTGGGGCTCCCTGCTTAGCAGGAAGTCTTTTCCTTCCTCTCCCTCTGCCTGCTGCTCCCTCTGCTTGTTCTCTCTCTCTGACAAATAAATAAAATCTAAAAAAAAAAAAAAAAAGGAATTAGAAGCTCTGAGAGGTTAGTTGCTCAAGGTCATTCAGCTAATAGTGATCAGAGCAGGATTTGAGGGGAGGGAGGAGCAAAATGGTGGGGGAGCAGGAAACCTAAGTTGTGTCAGGTCCCAGGAGTTCAGCTAGATAGTTATCAAAGCATTCTGAACACCTACAAACTTGACAGGAGATCGAAGAGAAGAAGAGCAGCAATTCTAGGAATAGAAAAGCGACCATTTTCTGAAAGGTAGGACATGGGGAGAAGTGAATCTGAGGCAATATATGGGAAAAGAGACCACGGGGGGAGGGGCCGGCTCCAAGCAAGTGGTAGAGCAGCGGAGCAGAAAATCGGAACTTTTAGAAGTCTGCTCCACTGACGGATGTTGCTCCAGAGGCTAAGTGGGGGGTGGAATCCTCGCAGAGACAGTATGGTCTCAGGACCCATAAGGACACAAAAAGACCAAGGGTGTCTGAGTGTGGCAGAGCTGCCAGGTATAGGAACAGGGAAGCTGGCTACAGAGATGGAGCCAAGGAAGGGGCTCTCAGCTCAGGGTTACCTTAAACTGTGATCCAATGCACAGTCAGGACACTGCTCTTCGAGCAGGGACCCCACAAGAGGCATTTCCAGGGAGACTCACCTTCCTCCTCCGGGAGGAGCAGCTCGGGGGCACACAGCAGGAATCTGCTGGGTTTGGAGACTCCAAACGGAGTCGTGTGCCAGAGATAGAAATGCTCGGTGACAGCCTGGGTGAACACAGAATGCAGCCGGATACCAGGGAGACAGGAAGGATTGACTGTTTTTCTCTGAGGGCGCACTGAGGAGTGGGGCCCCGAGCTCTCGGCTTCTCGGGGTTGGAGATTGGGGGGCCGCCATCTTCATTCCCATCCTCCAAAGCTCTACAGAAAGCGTTCAGGAAACAAAAGCTCCAGAGAGCAAATCCAAGCAGATTGCTTAGCCTGGCCCTAGGCAAAGGCAGTGCAATTCCGCCTTGCACAAAGTCATTTGAGAATCACTGCAAGAGTTCCCTCCTCCAGAAGATCAGCAAAAATATCCAGCCAAGACCAAGTTCACTGATCAATGAGAACTGCAGAACTCAAGAGCTAGGCAAAAAAAACACAGAACTCATGGGTTTTTTTCCCCCTGATCCTTTAGTCATTAAAAATTAAATTTTTAACTATTTTTTAAATTTTTCCTCTTTCCTATTTTAACCTTCTTTAACTATTTTATCCATCAATACCTTTTTAGAAAATCTTTTTTTAATTTTCATTATTATAGTCATATTCTTTTTATTATAGTCATATTCTATCCCTTCATTGTATTTAACCTTATTTTTTGTATACATATAGGTTTTTGTTTCTTTAAAATTTCGAGGCACAGTTTCTTCAAACAGATCAAAATATACACTAAATCTATATACACTATATACACAAAATATACACTAAATCTCATGGCTTTTTTCTAGTCTCAGCCTGATCACATTCTTTCCTTTTTTTTTCCCAACCAACTTCTTATCAATTCCTTTTTCAGAATCTTTTTTAATTGTCATCTTTACAATCATATTCCATCACTTCATCATGTTTATCCATATATATATATATATATATATATATATATGTATATATAAGTTTTTCTTTATTTAAAATTTTGGGAGGCAGTTTCTTCTAATAGGCCAACATAAACCCAAAATCAAGTGTGTGGCTTTGTTCTATTCACCACTCTAATATATATATTATAATATGTATTAACATACATATTATACATACATATTATACATACATATTATAATATATATTAATATATACAATATGAATATATATGTATATATCTATTTTTTTTCCTCTCCCTGGTTTCAGGTCTCTTCTGATTTGGTTAGTGTACATTTTTTCTGGGGTCATTGCTATCCTTTTAGTATTTTGTTCTCTCATTCATCTATTCTCTGGATAAAATGATAAGGCAGAAAAACTCACCTCAAAAAAAAGAACAAGAGCAGTACTGATGGGTAGGGACCTAATCAATATGGACATTAGTAATATTCAAAACTAGAGTTCAGAATGATGATTATTAAAGTGCTAGCTGGGCTTGAAAAAACCATAGAAGATACTAGAGAATCCCTTCCTGGAGAAATAAAATCCCTTTCTGGAGAAATAAAAACTAAAATCTAACCAACTTAAAATAAAAACTGCTATTAATGAGGTACAATAAGAAATGGAACCATAAGATACCTAGGAATAAATCTAACCAAAGAGGTAAAGAGCCTATAATCAGAAAACTATAAAGTACTCATGAAAGAAATGGAAGAAGACACAAAGAAATGGAAAAAACTTTCCATGATCACGGATTGGAAGAACAAATATTGTGAAAATGTCTATGCTACCTGAAGCATCTGCACATTTAATGAAATCCCTATCAAAATACCATCAATTTTTTTTTCAAAGAAGTGGAACAAATAATCCTAAAATTTATATGGAATGACCCCAAATAGCCAGAGGAATGTTGAAAAAGAAAACCAAAGTTGGCGGCATCACAATTCCAGACTTCAAGCTCTGTTACAAAAGCTGTAATCATCAAGATACTATGGACAAAACAGGCACATAAGTCAATGGAACAGTATAGAGAACCCAGGAATGGACCCTCAACTCTATGGTCAACTCATCTTTGACAAAGCAGGAAAGAATCTCCAAAGGAAAAAAAGACAGTCTCTTCAACAAATCATGCTGGGAAAATTGGACAGACACATGCCAAAGAATGAAACTGGACCATTTCCTTACACCACACACAAAAATAGACTCAAAATGGATGGAAGACCTCAATGTGAGACAGGAATCCACCATCATCTTTGAGGAGAACCCAGACAGCAACCTCTTCGACCTCAGCCACAGCAACTTCTTCCTAGAAACATCACCAAAGGCAAGGGAAGCAAGGGCAACATGAACTATTGGGACTTCAAGATAAAAAGCTTTTGCACAGCAAAGGAAATAGTCAACACAATCAAAAGACAACCAAGAGAATGGGAGAAGATATTTGCAAATGGCTTATCAGATAAAAGGCTACTATCGAGAATCCATAAGGAACTTATCAAACTCAACACCCTAAGAACAAATAATCCAATCTAGAAATGAGCAGAAGACATGAACAGACATTTCTGCAAAGAAGACATCCAAATGGCCAACAGACACATCACTCAGCATCAAGGAGATACAAATCAAAACCACAGTAAGACACCACCTCTCACCAATCAGAATGGCTAAAATTAGCACATCAGGAAATGACAGGTGATGGTGAGGATGCAGAGAAAGAGGAACCCTCTTACACTGTTGGTGGGAATGCAAGCTGGTGCAGCCTCTCTAGAAAACAGTATGAACATTCCTCAAAAAGTTGAAAATAGAGCTACCCTATAACCCATCAATTGCACTACTGGGAATTTACACTAAAGATACAAATGTAGTGATCCAAAGGAGCATTTGCACTCAAATGTTTATAACAGCAATGTCCACAATAGCCAAACTATGGAAAGAACCTAGATGCCCATCAACAGATGAATGGATAAAGAAGATGTGATATAGATATAGATATAGATATAGATATAGATATAGATATAGATTACATATAGATTTTATATATATATAATATATATGCAATGGGATACTATGCAGCCATCAAAAAAATGCAATCTTGGCATTTGCAATGATGTGGATGGAACTAGAGGGTATTATGCTGAGCAAAATAAGTCAGAGAAAGACAATTATCATATGATTTTTCTGAAAAGAGGAATTTGAGAGTTTGAGAGGCAGGGCAGGGGACCATGGGGGAAGAGAGGGAAAAAATGAAACAATATGGGACTGGGGAGGGAGACAAATTATAAGAGACTCTTAATCTCAGGAAACAAACGGAAGGTTGTTGGGGAATGGGAGGGAAGAATAGGGAGGCTGGGTGATGGACATTTGGGATGGACATTTGTGCTATGGTGAGTGCTGTGAATTGTGTAAGATTGATGATTCACAGACCTATACCCCTGAAGCAAATAATACATTATATGTTAATAAAATAAAAATAAATAAAAATCAGGATTTTAACCCAGATCTATGTGCCATGCCTTTACTCAGAACAGTTTTTTGTTGGTCTTCAAATCACATGTCATGAATAATTAGTGGCTCTTAAGAATATTTTAATTGTTTCAACCAGATTTCTTTTGTTTTTTTTTTAAGATTTTATTTATTTATTTGACAGAAAGAGAGAGAGATCACAAGTAGGCAGAGTGGCAGGCAGAGAGAGAGAGAAGCAGGCTCCCCACTGAGCAGAGAGCCGGATCCGGGGCTTGATCCCAGGACCCTGGGATCATGACCCGAGCTGAAGGTAGAGGCTTGACCTCCTAGGCCACCCAAGTGCCCCAACCAGATGTTTTAAAATAAAACAAAAAAGAGAAGATTAGATTCCAATGCAGATAGTAATGGCAACAACTTTTTTTTGGACACTTTAGTATCTAATATATGCCGTATTATGGGAATAGTCAAAACTTTTCAGCACCACTAGCTTCAAAGGGTTTCTCCATACAACTCACCCTTACAAAAACCTGACTATTCTCCTTGGGGATAATAATACCCATTGCACTAGATTTCTGAGAGGTTTAAATATGACAGTACGGGTAAAACCCCAACACAGTGCCTGCCATCTGTAATCCATCAGGCATTGGTGTATATCATTGTGTGGTGAGCCTCCTGTCTTTCTGGATGCCTACTCAGGGCTCCAGCCCCTATGCCCTGTGCCTCCATCCTGTGTGCTCTCTCTCTCTCTCTCTCTCTCAGAGGTCATTGGTGTAGTTTGTAAAGATCCTTATTCCCTTTCCTCTCTAGATTCTGAACCCAAAGGGATTCAAATTATTGGTATCAGCTAAATTGCAGGACAAAGCTTGCACCCAAGACTGCAATGGGCTTCTCACTTCTCTGGCCTGAATTGGATTAACCTAGCCCTTCTCAGACAGAGCCAGTGCCAACCTCAGCTTCTCCTCCCCATGCCTGCCCCAGAGGGCTTCCCATGTGGAAAAGAGGAGGATGCAGACTGCCTGTGGGTCTGAAGAGGGAGCTATGGAGATCTTCAGGAAGAGTCAGTGTGGCAGAGAACAACACAACAGCTTCCCTCCCACAATTTCCATGAGGGCAGAAATTCCTATTATAATTCCTATGTTTCTCCCAGGGCTCCTATCATTTTTGTTCTGTAACCTAATATGCTTAAGCATTCAAGCCTGCTGTTTATGGCTGATTCTGTAGGGAAGAGTTCCCACAGTCTGTCAAGCAGGACTGCTTCTATCCTTCTTCCAATATGGCCTTCTTCCAGTTCCAAAAACTGCTACTCTATGGGCTGTCCTGAGACCTGAGACATATGTATTGACTCTGTTCTGAAAAGAATCAGACCAGGGCATACATTAAGGCATCCACAAAGCCACTCTGTATCAAAGACCAAAAATCCCTATCTTTCTCCTGTTGCAAATAATAGCCAGCAACATACTCCAGTATCTCAGGAGAAGTTATGTCATGAGCCTAAATGACTACATAAATTGCCCCCATTTACTACTATAAATTACAATAATATAGTGCCAGCAATATTAAAATGTCCTAAATTTTGAATAAAAGCACCCTTCTAGTAATAAATTCTTTGAAAGAAATGAAAACCAAAAATTTGATATCCTTCCTCCTCTTATATGTTAAAGCACAAAAACTTTAAAAGTAAAAACAAACAAACAAACAAACAAACAAAACAAAACTTTGTTTCCTCATTTCCCCATTTCTTACTTTATTCAATCCCAGCCAGAATGATTTCACTTAAATGTCTGGGTAGAATTGGGGTTCTTCACATAGCTGACAACTGGGGTATTTCACTAGAAGGGGTGATTTGTTCACCATCTCTAAAGTTGAATTAATCTAGGGGTGTTTGGGTGGCTCACTCAGTTAAATGTCTGCCTTTGGCTCAGGTCATGATCCCAGAGTCCTGGGATTGAGCCTCACTTTGGGCTCCCTGCTCAGCAGGGAGTCTGTTTCTCCCTCTCCCTCTGCCCCTCCCCACCTTGCGCGGGCATGTTCGCACTCTCTCTCTCTCTCTCTCTCTCTCAAATAAATAAATAAGAATCTTAAAGTTGAATTAATCAAATCTTCAACTCTTTTTTAAAAATTTAAAGAATATATCTGATAGATGAGAGTATCAGAGGACAGCCTTATGCTAAGAAAATCTAAAAAGCTTAATAAATGCTTATTGTAACAAAACAGTATTTTCCAAACCACACATAGTACAACCTTTAATCACATGAGGAATGCCAGTCAAACACTGGAGCAGCTACTTGTTGGACTCTTGAGGATACAGCCCTGATCAATCTGTCTCAATTCATCAGCCTATCAACATGAAGTAGTTCTGCATATTTTCAATGATCATTACCATCTTTGCTTTGTCCAGATCTTACCCTAATGGGTAATGAGGCCGCTTAAACTTTGCAATTGTTTCTTATGTTTCACATCAATCCAATCCAATAACCTTTTTTTTTTCCAGCTTTATGGCAGTATATTGGCAAATAAAACTGTAATCCAATGACTTTTTAAAAAATCTTGTTATTAAGATCTCAGTCTCATTTGGGGTCAAAATCTCCTTCTTGTCTACCTATAAACCTTTCCCTCACCCTCCATTCCAGGCAGTCCCGAGCCACAGAACTTTTGTTTTGGAGTATAATTTTCTCTTTCATCCTCTTTGTCTTTCTTCTCCTCTTTTCTTACTCTTGTGAAGGATGGGTCATCTAGGGGGTGGCCATTGTTGTATATAACTGCCTGTTGAGTTAAGTTTACTCTCCTTTGATTTTTTTAAAAATTACTTTTTGTCTCATATTACATACTTATTTATACATTTACCTATTATCCATCTTTCTTAATGGATGAAAAGCAATCTCTGTCTGATTGACTACTCTGTCCCTTTGGAAAGAACAGTTCTTTACAAGTAGTAGGTACTCAGTACAGATTTTGCTGAGTGAATGGATCCCCGCTCATCTACCTCCTGTGGATTCTATATGTACAAGTGGCTGAGGGATCCAATCCCTCAAAGGTTTCTTGTTGTGAGTAATCCTCTTGACAGGTGTAGTTAGAAGTTCTATCTGGCCACCAGATGGAAGTATCATGTCTCTATTCCTCTGTTTGGTGTGCCTTTCCCCCTATACTGTGGCAGCTCCTGTCATGCCTGCAGAGTGTTAATCCCTATCCTCTACAACCCTAAATTGGGGCCTATGGATACAGGATGGAGCTACTTTCCTATGGAGGTTTGGGCAGGATAAAAGGGGCCTCCAACCTCTCTCCTTATGATTCTTCTCTTTTGCTGTGGTACTTGTACAGGTCACCATGTCCTTCTGCTCAGCAGTCATCCTGCTAGGAAACATAAAGACAGTCTTTGTTTCCTACAGACACCTGCGAATTTCACAATGAAGGTTCTTGGGGGGTCCTTGGCACTCTACCCCACAGGGTAGTTATTATTTCCTGAACTCTGCCCTTCTTAAGAAGACAATAGCAACTCCATTGTCTCCAGCTGTGTGTGTGTGTGTGTGTGTCTAAGCTAAAGGGAACACAACTTGCTATGTTGATTCTTCTAGAATTCCTCTTTGGACTATTTTCATTGTGGTAACCTCTGTCAGTAACTCTGGAAGAATAGGAGAGGATTATGAGAAGTAACTCATAACTTTGTAATGTTATGCATTGGAGAAGGGATATAGACAAACAATATGACAGTGGAGTTATGTCACCATTTTCAGCCATGGCCACCAATCAACATGTTCCAGTTCTGTAGAGCTCACATATGCTCCTCCTAGTGCTGCTCCTGGAATTCCCTAAGAATTCCAGTGAGAAGCAGAAACTCAGGCCTTATACTTATCCCCAAATCTTGCTTTTTCAGCACTTAGTCCTTAGACAACAAATAAACATTCCCTGTGGCTATCTAAAACACCCTTTCTCCCACCTATGACCCTTTGCAGCAGAACCAAAGCTTTATGGTCTGTCTCTTAGCACAAGCTTAGAAACAAAATAAATCAGGTGGGAGATTAAAAGAAAACAATCAATTTCATTTTCACATCTTCATGCTCAGTACTCCAAAAGAAATGAAAAGGTGAAGTCAGAGAGTGCCTGCTGTAGCTCAGTGCCCTCGTAGGCCTGACAGAAATGCTGTACAGAAACCACCACCTCTTTTGAAGTGAGAAGGTTCTAGCTCTGCAAAGGTGTCTGTTTCTTCTCCCCAAGCGATTTCAAAATCATCAAAAAATAAAGTCATTCTCCAGAATCAAGAGAATCTTTTCTGACTCATGAGAAGAAATCGCCCTCTCTTCCTGAGTTCAGAATCTACTCAACCAATTGAAGGCCCTAATCACTTTAATCCCTAAACTGAATCCCTTTATTTGCTAAATCTAGACAGTGATCCATCCTTGAAGAGATCAGACCAAAAATTGTGTTAATCCTCCAAATCTGGCCATGCTTTTAAAAATCAATCACATGCCTGCAAACACCAGCCATAAATGGCTAGAGCCCACAAATTCCAAGACTGGCAAGGCCTATGTTCAAAACCAACCCCCTCCCCACCATGCCACTCCAAGACACATTTTCTTGATGTTTTACACATTATGTTGATCTCTCGGGGTTTCCAGACTAATGTACCATGCACCCAGTTTCAGAAAATTAGATGACTTGTGCTTCCAGATTCTGACCCAGTGAAGATGAAAGAACACAAAACATTTAGCCACCAATATGGCAATAATTGATTTAATCAAGAATCATCAGTAGAAGCTACACCAGTACATCACAGTTTGTTGCTGAATGGGATCAAACTATCCAGGCAAAGATTGCATATTAATTGCCAAAGAAAAATGATTCCTTTATTGTGGCAACATCATACAATCAAATGATCAAAGTTAACATCTTGAATGGAACAAATGCGGTCCACTGAGAAAGACTGATCACCTATATCTTGAAAAAAGAAATACAAAATCCCTGAAAAAAAAATACAAAATCTAAATCTAATCATGAGAAAACAACAGATAACGAATTAAAGGGGCATTCATTAAAAAACTGAGTTCCATTTTTCAACAATGTCAGCATTGTTAAAGACAAATAAAGGCTGAGGAATTCTTCCAGATTAAAGGGTAGTAAAGACACAAATGCAATGTCAATCCTGTATTGGAACACAAATCAGGGGGGAAAAGTTGCGGTAAAGACATTTCTGGAATAATTGGTAAAATTTGAAGAGCGGCTGTCTATTAGGTAACAGTGTTGTATCAATAATTGAACCTGAAAATGTTGGAAAAGAAAAACAAAGCTAGGGGCATCATGTTGCCTGATTTCAAGTTATATTACAAAGCTGTGATTACCAAGACAGCAAGGTGCTAGCACAAAAACAGACACATAGATCAATGGAATAGAATAGAGAGCCCAGAAATGGACCCTCAACTCTGTGGTCAGCTACCCTTTGACAAAGCAGGGAAAAATATCCAATGGAAAAAAAGACAGTCTCTTTAATAAATGGTGCTGGGGAAATTGGACAACTACATAAAGAAAAATGAAACTCGGCCATTCTCTTACACCATATGCAAAAAAACTCAAAATGAATGAAAGACCTCAATGTGAGACAGGAATCCATCCAAATCCCAGAGGAGAACATAGGCAGTAATCTCTTTGACATAGGCCACAGCAACTTCTTTCAAGACACGTCTCCAAAGGCAGAGGAAACAAAAGTGAAAAATTTGGGACTTCATCAAGATTAAAATCTTCTGCATAGCAAAGGAAATGGTCAACAAAATAAAGAGGCAATACACGAATGGGAAAAGATATTTGCAAATAACACTAAAGATAAAGGGCTGGTATCCAAGATCTATAAAGAACTTCTCAAACTCAACACCCAAAAGACAAATAATCAAGTCAAAAAATGGGGAGAAGACATGAACAGACACATCTCCAAAGAAGACATACAAATAGCTAACAGACGCATGAAAAAATGTTAAACATCACTAGCCATTAGGGAAATTCAAATCAAAACCACAATGAGATACCATCTTACACAGTTAGAATGGCAAAAATTAACAAGGCATGAAATAACAAATGTTGGAGAGGATGTGGAGAAAAGGAACTCTCTTAAACTATTGGTGGGAATGTAAGTTGGTACAGCTACTTTGGAAAAGAGTATGGTGATTCCTCAAAAAGATAAAAATAGAGCTACCCTATGACCCAGCAATTGCACTACTGGGTATTTACCCCAAAGATAGAGATGTAGTGAAAAGAATGGCTACATGCAACCCAAAGTTCAAAGCAGCAATGTCCACAACAGCCAAACTGTCAAAAGAGATGAGATGCCCTTCAACAGATGAATGGATAAAGAAGATGTGGTCCATATGTACAATGGAATATTATGTCTCCATCAGAAAGGATGAATACCCACCATTTGCATCAACATAGATGGAACTGGAGGGGATTATGCTAACTGAAATAAGCCAAGCAGACAAAGACAATTATCATATGGTTTCACTTATGTGTGGAGGACATTAGGAGAAGGAAGGGAAAAATGAAAGGGGGAAATCAGAGGGGGAGACAAAACATGAGAGACCATGGGCTATGGGAAACACACTGAGAGTTTCAGAGCAGAGGGTGCGAGGGTTAGCCTGGTGATGGATATTAAGGAGGGCATGTATTGCAATGAGTATTGGGTTTTATATGCAAACAGTGAATCATGGAACACTATATCAAAAACTAATGAAGCACTGTATGGTGACTAACATAGCATAATTTTAAAAATAATAATAATTGAACCCAATAATAGTATTGCAATTATGAAGGATAATGTCTTTGTTCTCAGCATACATATACTGAAGTATTTAAGAATGATGACAATGTCTTTGTTCTCCGCATACATATACTGAACTATTTAAGAATAATAGTTTGTGATATCATCAACATGCTAATGGTTCTAAAAGGAGTAATTATATTAATATAAACATATTTATACAGAGAGATAAAGTATATGTGAAAAATATTAACAATTGCTGAATCTAGATAAAAAGTATTATAGGTGTTTATTGCTTTTTTCTTTTTTTTTTTTTATTAGCTGGGGAAATGTACACTCCCCAACATCTCTAAATCCTCTTACTTGGCGAGTGCAGCAAGCTGCGACCCTATGGGCCTTCCCGGCCCAGGAGAGCAGAGAAAACTAACCCAACCCACCCTGTCCCCCGGAGCTGGGGGACTACCACTACCACTTCCACGTACCTTTATTGCCTTTTTCTTGCCACTTTTTATAGGTTAAAATTTTTCAAAATAAAATATTAAAAAATAAATTCAAAGGATATCAAAAAAGTAAATCTAAAAAACAGACCCAAGAATCACATTAAAAAATCAGCCTTATTACTGGTAAAACTGGAGTGGAGAACATGAAGAGTAAAGGACAAAAATACACATTCTTTCCAAAGTGATTTACTGCAGACAGAGCAGTTGGAGAACCTAGGCTTTCCCAAGCTTTCCTCCCACTTTCTCCTCCCGTGGAAAAAGTATGTTTCTCTAATGGGTTTAACCATATACAGTGTATTCTGTAGGTTTGGGTTTTTTTTTTTTTTCCTAAACTTCGTATACAATCACTTGACACCCATACATAATAAATTTTACTCCTAGAGTTCTTACTTGATTTTGAAAAGTCTCTCTGTTCATTCTTGGTATTTTTGATACTCATCGTTTTAAGTGCATAATTTATTGTAGTATGGGAAATATTTTCTTACATTGTTTTTCTGCATCCTGTATCTGCCAATTCTAATGTCAATCTTTAGTATTTACATGTTTTGAATCCTATTTTTGTTGACAAGAATTCGTTATGATGGCTTGACATCTCTTTTTTTTTTTTTTTTTTTTTTGGCCATCTTGTTTCTGAGCTATGCTTACTTCCATCTGTGAGAGCCTATTCTGAGCCAGTTCCAAGAAACTCTCCAAATTATTGTCAAACATATGACACCCCCATGCAGGGACAATCTCACAATTTTCAATTATTTTGGCTAAGAGCAGGTGTCCCAGATTCAGCTTCCCTCTCCTTTCTTTGCTTTTTTGAAAACTGATAACCTCTCAATTTCCAGCTTTAAGGAAATTCTCACTGCCTACTGGCCCAGATAAAGTCTCTGCCACTATGCATTGGCAGTTCTCCTTCAGCTGTTCCAGCCATTGCTTTAGCCCTCTGGAACGTTGACTTTGTTCCACACTGGTCTGGCTTCCAAGCATTCCCACCTCAGCTCATGGCCATAAGTATCTAGGCCCTGTTCCCTAGAAAATCCAGGCTTGTCTTTGCTACTTTTTTTTTAAGTGATTACTGACTTTAGTGATGCTCCTTCAAAGTGGTACATTTCCTTGTGTGTTATTTAAACTTGGATTGTTAACTCATCGTCACTGTTTTTTCTCCTCCTATGGAAGTCCTATATGCCCTACGTTGTGAAACTATTCCCTTCGGTGTGGTTTTGAGTTTTATTCTTCAAAAGACCCTAAAATTTTAACTTCTTCTGAGTAATTTTCTAAACTGGATTGCTGATGACTAGAGGTAACTTTTTTTTCCTGTGCACATTTCCAGGTGGATAACAAGCATTCTGCAGTTTCCTGTTCCTGGGTCTGTAGGTGGAATTGTTCTAGTCTTCTTTCCCATCAATGTGTGAGTCTGAAAGGCTTTCAACTCTATGCAGAAGCCTGGTTTCAAATTCCTCTTTGTGAGGACTGAAGACCATATTATCTTCTGTCCCATTTCTCATATCTGGGACTTGTGTTCTTTTATAATGCTATGTTATCAGCTCCTGATTGTGCCTCCAGCTTGAATTTCCTCTGAGTTCTGACATCTAAGAATATCTCACTTTTTTCTTAGAGTTATGCTTATTCATGTATTAATAGAGTGTGATGGGGAGAAGATGTTGTAGGCTCCATGGTCTATTTTATTTCAATCCCCATTTTTCTGGCTGTTCTCATGAGGCCTTCTCTATAACAACATTTAACCTCTCTAACTGCAGTCAATTGGATAGACACTTTGGTAGGATTTACTCTACCCTCAAGTCCATAAGTAGGCTTAAATCAATTAATGAAGTCCATAACCCTGAACAAGGTGATTGGCTTAGAGATGGTTACATTCACTCAGTACAAGTCAATGAGATGAGAGAAGATATTTTCTGACATACATGATAAAAGTTGCCAAATTTTGGAAGATATAAAATGGTAGTATGGAAATGTTATTGACTATAATACATACTAGTGTTTTTGTTTGATAATTTTACTTAAATTTTGCTTGATTGTGTCTAAAAGTCAAAGTAATTCATTAATTTCTGATTCATTACAAAAATGTCATACTTATTTACTTTAGACAAATAGGGCATTTGCATAGACAACTGAAAACCCTTTCCAGAGAGGATTTACCTATTACCTCAAGATAAAAGATATTCTCTATTATGTAATACTGTTTAATTTTCTTCATACAATGTATCACTAACTGAAGTTATCTGCTTATTTGATTACTTATTTTGTCTCCTCTATAAAATTAATCTCCAAGGAACAAAGACCTTGTGACTCTTATTAACCACTGTATTCTCAGTATCTACAGTGATATATGACACTGGTTAGAGACTCAGTATTAGTTAAACCCTAGCCACACTTCAAGATTTTCCTATTTATCCTCTTCCCATCCACCTGTTCATGCCCAAAGAGAAGAAAAGATCATCTCTTTTCTTTGAGAGTTAATAACTCTCTCAGAAGTATAAGATTGCTCTCTTCCAAGAAATCACTTAAAAGAAATCACTTAAAAAGAAAAAATTCCTTTGATCTCATTGGCCTGAATCAGGATGTGTGACCACTTCTGAGCTGGCTACATTAGCCAGAATCAGGGTCTTCACTAATTGACTTAAACCAAGAAAAAGCCATCCACATTGCTGAGGGAAGAAAAAATCCACTCAAATCAATTTACTAAGAGCATTCTAACCCTGAATTCCCAAAGGGCTAAAATTTGAACAAATTCCCTAACTTCTCTGCCTGCTATTTATTATTTAATTTAATTATTTTATTTAATTGCTTGGTACCCCATTCATTCATTCAGCAGCAAGTATTTATTGATCATTTTACCATTTACCAGACACGTGCTATATCAGGTATTGAAGCTAGGGTAGGAAGCTATACAACCAGGGCCCCTATCCTAAGGGGATTTACATTCTACTGTGAAAGACAAATGACAAACCAATGAATAAGTGCATGTCTAATATCACATCAGGGAGCAATAAATGCTGTGAAAAAAATAAGGAAAAGGAAGTGGATAGGGAGTGACAAGAAGTGTTATCTTATGAAAGATAGAGAAGGCCCCACCAAGAAGGTGCAGTTGAGCAGCAACCGGTGTGAAATAAGAGAGTGAGACATGAGGATATCCATGAGAAGGGAATTGTGGGCAGAGGAACAAATAGCAAAGGCCTTGGGCTAGAGGCCTGCTCAGCTAGTTGGTGGAAGAGGAAGGATAGTGTGATAGGACAAAACACAGTTTGTATACTCTTGGACAAATTAAACAACCTCTCCTGCCTGTAGTGTCCTCTTCTATGAACAGGAGATAACCTACTTCATCCTACAGATAAAGGGGACTACACGTAGAAAGCCTCTGACACACGGTACATGTCTGGCCAAAGATGATGGCTTTCTTTTAACGCCCTTCACTATGGGTCCAGTCTTCACTCAAGTCATCTTAGGACACTAACTAACCATATGCTCAATTTGCCTTTATAAGCCCTTTTGGTTTGAAGGCAGCTGCTGCTCTGAAGTGTCCTCTGTCCAAACTATGTGGTTTTGTGACCCTTTTGTTCATGATCCTGTTACGCTAACCACAATCCACAAAAGAGTCTGCAACAAGCTACCTTCTTCACTCTGGTGGGTTTTTTTGTTTTTTTGTTTTTAAGCTAAGTGGGTTGTGTGGGTGTATAATATATGAGTCAAAGGTTCCAACCAGAATATAAATAAAATCCAGCCTTTGGTCAAAAGAAGCCAGTGTCAATTGGTGTAAACCAGACCATTCGATGGACCATAAACCCTTGTAAACTATTGAAATCCATTCTCCATTGACGTTTCCAACTGTATTAGGATAATATTTTCTATTTGGTTTCTATGTTGCTAACTTTTTCTAAATAGTCAGGTCTCGCTTTATGCATAAAGTTTTACATACATATATATAGCTATATGCATATGTGTGTGAATACATGTGGGATGTGTTTGTGTGTGCACGCGTGCGTGTGAATAAATATACTAGTCTATGAATATTTATTTGCCTCGGCTTTTTATAGATCCTGTTACTGCACTAGTTTTCAACTCCAGCTCCACAAATTCCTTCAGAGCTATTTGGAAGAAGATGTGGGGAGTGAAAATGTGTGTGGACAGAGATGTGGGCCATGTGCCATCACCGTTTTAATTGGAATTTCAGCTCTTATCTATTTACATAGTTCGTAAGATTTCATTTGAATAAACAGTCCTGCTAATTTAAAAAAACACGAAAATGTCTTAGGATACCGGAACAAAGCCAAAGCGAGATAAGATTGTAGATATAATTAAACAAATTATGTATGTCTTAGTATCAGATGGTGAGTAGAAAAGGGTATTAGACCTTCCTGAAATCCTTGTCACTGACAAGGGAGTTTCCCCTTCTTTGTAAGTTATTGTGTTAGATACATTTTAGATATATGTGGATGAAGCATTTACGTGAAAGAAGGAAAATCTAAACCATTGTGCAATTACTGTGAGAAAAATAGTTATACATTAAATATAGAAATATGTTATAGAAAAATATTATAACATGAATGAAGTCAATTTGGGCTTCCCATTTAATATTATTTCTGATTTATCAGTTGCATTAACAGGGAAATGGCTTTGCATTTGAAAGTATCCATCATCCCGTAAAGTTATAACTCTGTTTCGAAGTTTCTGAGTCAAGATTATATCACAAATGTATATGAACTAAGTGAACAAGATTTTATTAGCAATAGAATTGTTGTTAAAATTCTGAGTAGGGTTACATTTCCATACTGAAATTTAGCCATGTTTTTTTTTTAACTATTAGAATTATCGCTTTTAAAAATGAAGTTGGAAAAAGTCATTTGATGAGAAATAAGCATTTACTTTCCTAATCCACAACGTTCCAGCCCGACTACCTTCCATTCTGTTGGACTCTTCAGAGCATCCTTATTTAAAACAAAGAACTAGTCCATTTGATCTGGGTCCCTTCCAGCTCAAAAACGCTATGGTCCTATGATATGTTTCCTTGTGGAGTTTTCCACAGCCCCCATGATGTTTGTGTTGGAACACAAGGGACTGGAGAGTTTTCAGCTCTTTTTACTGATTTGTTTTTGCACTTCCTTCCACCTTGATTCTGAAAGTGGAGGGAAGGGGGGCAGAGCAGTGCGCATGAGTTTGAATCATTTTCTTCCTAAAAAATAAAAAATCCTAGTCTTAAAAATGCTTTTCAGAAAGAATAAATTCTCATTAGGAGTTTCCTATTCTCTTACACTCAGTGTTCCTTACCTTAGATGCCAATTTTTGAAAGCCAGGGAAGGAATGAACTGCAGGAGATGTCTGAGGCTCCCTGGTGGACCCAGCCTGTGGGTACTGAGAATGAAGAGTGTGCTTGGACCCATTTCTGGGAATATGGCCCTCTGGTGAATTGGATTGTGCAGCTTCATTATCTACCCTGCTCACATTCCTTCTGAAAGGGATACTTAAAAATTTTGGTTGTGTCTGGGATCCTGCATAGACTCCCCAAATGTCTAAAACCCAGAGAACTGTGTATTATATCTGCTTTCAATACTCCTCTCTTGGTGTCCTCTACTAATATTCCATGTGCTTTATCATATCAACCAAGGACTTTCATTGCCATTTTAAAGTCTTTCTCTCCATCCCAAGGTCTGCCATCATTTTGAATGATGTCATCATTCTGGAGGGATCAATCCCTGAGCTCATCTTATAATTGCCTCTTTATTTATTTGTGCCACCCATGCCCCATCCTAGTCAGACTAGAATTCCTGAGATGGCAGAAACCTTACCTATGTGGCTCAACCCCAGAAACTAGCATAGCAATTAAACATTGTAGATACACAATCACTATGTGTTGTGTTAATCAATAATTCAATGGATATGGTCTATCCATCAACCGAGTCACTCATTCAAAAAATATGCAAATGACATTCCTGGTTAGTACTAGAAATACAAAATATAACAGTCTGGGATACATTGGGATATGTTTCTATAATAAAGGTAATGTAAAAATAATAAGAAACCTTTATCAAATATATACTACGTGCCAGTCATTGTTCCAAGTGAGTAATACGTCTTGTTTAATCCTCAAAACAGCATTATGAAATAAGTAATACTACCTGCATGTTACCAACGCATGAACTGAGACAAATGGAAGCTAAATAACTTCTCTACTTTTGGGAAGCAAGTGGCACAGCCAAAATTTGAACCTAAGTACCCCCGATTTAAGAATCTGTGAAATGCCAGTTTTTACTGGGTTAGAGTTGCTTCTGTGTCTATATTTCTTTCTAGACCATTGGTTTCAGAAGTGAGGATACCTTATGAAGCTCAGTTAAACAAGTGAGGTTGTCCTTAAAGCTTTCACAATCTCTGTGTGGGTGAGACATTCTCTGTGTGGGAAAGGTAGAGGGCAGACGGGCACACACACAAAAAAATCACGATTGATGTAATTGGACTGTGAACAGAGCATTCTCAAAGTTCAAAGGAGCTTGTGATTCTCTCTGCCCTTAAGAGGTGAAGAACTAAGCAAGCCTTTATGAAAACATGTCTATTTAGCTGGGTTTTGATGCCTCATAAGCCTCTATTTCTCTCCCCACTGAGGTGACTTAAATGTAAGAGTATGAATGAGAAATGGAGAAATGGTCATAATCAGGGTAGTTGGAGCATGGGCGGCTTGGGATATTTTTATAAGCTGTGGGGCGGCAAAGTAGGTTAAAGTTTTACGTGCCCTGTTAGAAAGTTTCGATATTATTTTGTGGTGGTAGTGGTGAAGAGTCTGACCGAACTCTGACTCCACCACTTCCTAGATATGATACTTCAGGTATCAGGTTCCTCATCATAAAATAAGGTTGACGATGGTGTCCAGCACACAAGGTTGTTGTGATATTTAAATTAGTGTATTATCTAATACATATATAATTTGTGCATGTGTATATCTATATGTAGATAGATATACACATGTCTTGTTTAATCCTTGAAAAACCATTATGAAATATGTGTATGTATATATATGCATATATAGGTATGTGTATATATACTAGAACAGTGCTTGACAGATAGTAAGCACTATGACAGATAGTAAGCACTATGTAAGCTACCTATGATTATGATGTAACTTTCAGATACTTCTTAAAATGAAATCTTACACAGACTCCATATGTAGAGAACAAATTCAAAGAATAAGAAAAGAAACAAGAGGTTCTTTGTTAAAGAAGCACCATGCCCTTGTATTTTCCTTCAATTTATTGAGTTGCCCCAGTGGTGTTTCCTGGGAATTCTTCAGGAGAAGGGTTTGAGGTCCTCTGTGGTAAACATTAGAAAGGTGGCCTAATTGATAGGGAAGGAAAGGCTTTCTTCAGCTTACATGTCACTCTTGAAATTCAGACTCCAAGATTTAGTATTGACTAAAGCTGTGGCCAGCAATGTTTAATAGCCATCTCTAAGATGTCTAAATAAAACTCTTGATTTCCTGCCCTTTGCCCCCACAATCAGCAAAATCCATTTCTCTCTACCATCTCCACGTTGTCAATGTCCCTACCTTTCAAACGGTTGTGAAGCCAAAACCTTGATCCCTTCACCTCTCTTGCCTCATATTTAGACTGACCTGCTTAAAAACTTTCAACCCATGCTGTGTATCATAAAATTCAAACTGATCAATATGAGCATTCAGAACTGTAGGTGACTCGGTCTGATCTTTGTCTTATTCTCTAGCATTGTTTTGCATCCCTCTCTGGTTGCTTTTCCTTCCTAGAACATGCCAACCTGCTTCCTTTCTTGGGGCTTTTCTACTTCGTATCACTTCCCATCTATTTCAGTAGGGTTTCTATTATCTGTAATGATGCAAATAATATCTGGATGTCTGGAGCTCCATCACTGACCCAACATTCTAAGAACTATCCTGTCTTACATATTCATGACTGTTCTTTCAACGGGCTCTTATGGCTTATAGATTCCCCAGTCACTTCACTTTGCCGCTTTAAGAGCTTGTCTAAGATAAAGGAAAGGCCAGAGCATGGAAAGGTTTTGTGATTCGCTAAAGAACTTGGACTTGATCCTGGAGACTATCAGGTTAAAGTAAGAGTGCCTTGGTTAGATTTGCTTTTTAGATAGATTTCTCTGTCACTCAAATGGAGGCTAGTTTTCCTCCATTTTACAGATGAGAAGTTTTATGTTCAAAAGTTCAATAAATAAGGGCCCCTGGGTGGCTCAGTCAGTTAAGCATCTTTCTTTGACTCTGGTCATGATCCCAGGGTCCTGGGATTGAGCCCCACGTCAGGCAGGCTGTCCCTCCCCCTCTTCCTGCCATTTACTCTGCTCTTATGCTCGCTCACTCGCTCTCTCTCTCTCTTAAATAAATAAATAAAATCTTAAAAAAGAGAATTTCAATAAATATATAGATTTTAAGGGGAAGAAGTCAGACTTGAATCCCAATTTTCTAACTTCAACTTCACTATGATTTCCTTAATAAGTGAAAGGAATGGCTTTTCTTCAGCTAAATGTCTGTTTGTTCTTTCCTTTAAAGTCATTTGCTAAAATGCTTACAATACACTTTTCTATATCCTGGGAATAAAGAAATAAAGAAGATCCAGTCCCTTCAGAGTTCATGATCTTTTTATGTTTTAGCTTTAATTTGATGCCTCATAAGCCTCTGTTTCTCTCCTCCCTGAGGAGATTTCTTCCTTTCCCCATTCTTTCCCTGTGGAACAGAACACAAAGGCACAGTTTCCTTGTGTAGCATGTATATGGAAATTGCCCACATTTCAGTCTGTGAGGAGCCTGACCATTCTTGTGGCAGATAAATTGGGTTGGAAGACAAATAGGAATTTGACCAGCAGCTACACTTGACGTTTTTCCTACATCATGAATGAGTGTTCTAAGGATTCTAGTTACACAGACCATCAGAAAGTTTCCAAGGGAAGAGAAACTAAACCAATGAGGATATGAACCTCACCCAAAAGGAGCATTTTGTCTGGAACACTAAATGGCTTCTTTAATATTAAAATAGAGGAAAAGAAAACATTTATGCATTCTCAAAGGTTTAAGCTTTTTTTTTTTTTCACCTTGCCATCTCTGAAAATATTGCATTAACCCAAGGGTCATAATAACATTTTTTGGTTTGAGGACTATTTTGATTATGGAAAGATGATCTTATACAGTGAACAGTGTGGGGTCATATAGCAGATGCATAATAAATTCAATGATGGAAAGTCATGATTAATAGTGCTAAACACTTAAGACTTTCAGCTTCCTCAAACCACATTCCTTTTAACCTTGTAAGAACCCTGTGGCGAAATAGAGAGCAGGTAGCCATGTGACAACTGAAGAAAACTAAAGCACAGACATCTCAGTAAATCGTTTAAGTATTGATAGCTATACTGGAATTAAAAGCCAAGTCTGTGAACTTCCAGACTGTATTTTTTCTATTAAATTATATTCATGGGGTAGAGTCAACAAAAGCACAGGCTCAGAACATGAGCAGATCTAGGTACAGTCCTTTTTGCCTACTGATTTATTTGTACCTTTAATATTCAATATCCTAGTAAAAAATAAAGCATAGAAAAAATTTTTAAAAATTAAAACCCTGGTGATTTTCTATAATCTGTATCTAAGTTCAGTCTTATTACCTTTTTATTTGTGTTAAATATTGCTTTTTTCTTGATCTGGGATATAGAGTCAGGAATTTGGACTCAGAGATTTTAGAATGATAGTAATTCAACTTTTTAGACATGAACTTGAACTCGTGTGATGAATGGAGGGACCACTCACATGTATCTTCGAGCTACGCTGCAGTGATAGAGAAGTCCTAGAGAAGAGAGTCTTGAGTTCATGTCCTGACTCATTTTTCCTCTGTGAACTTGGACAAGTGACTTAATATTTCCACACTTAGGTTTCCACATGTATAAAAATTGTAAGTCTCTGCTGTGTGAGATTGTAAGGATTAACCAATAGAATATATGGAAGATGCTAGGGTAAGTGCCTATCATATACTTGATTCTCAATAAATGGCAGTTAATATTGTAAATGTTGTATTTATATTAAAGTAGCTATTACCCTCATATGTTACAAAGCCACATAACTCTAGTAACTGGAAGTTTTCTTTTAGTTTTAATTATTTTTGTCATATTTTAATTATTTCCCAAGTAAAGCCACACAATGGCAGCCAGTCCTCAGATAGTCTGCCTTCTATTGACCTATCCATATAACTACCCCTGCCTTATAGACTTTAGACAATTGACAATAGTAAAGTCAGTCAACTTTGTTTTAATAAGTAATCTTCTTTTTTAAAACAAATTCAATTTCCTTAGACATTTTCGCTTTACTTTGTTATGAGAATAGATCATGCCAAGGCCATACTTGGAAAATATTTATGCATGCTGAATTTTTCTTGATTCAGTTCATTCAGTAAACAACAATTGAACACCTGATGGTCCCTTCCCTAAAGAAATTAATAGTCCAACCGGGAGCAAAACATATCAATAAATAATTCTAACATGTATTTCCCTCTTAAAACTGACTTTGTGATAAAGCCTTGCATGCAAGTGGTTTGTGAATATGAACCAGGAAGTAGGGTGAAGGACAGGGGGACTGAACAGGGGAAGAGAAAAAAAAATGAAGCGTGTATTAGAAAGTTGGCCATTGCTTCACGCACATCTTGCTTGATTTTGGGGATGGTACAAAAAATTTTATGAAATAATGTCTCAGAGCTATCTGCTCAGGAATCTAAAGGAAGATGCATTTTTGTCCATTAGCTCCTATATTACATTGGTCAAGAGTATCCCCAGCAACCTGAGTGTTCTGCAGTTTCTAATTGTACACTGTGGGTGTGGAGCAAATATCCACAGACATCCCATACTCTTACATCAGAGGAACCAAATGCAGGAAGTACATATCATGAAGTCCAAAATGAGTCACTGTCAAATTTCAACTCCATGGAGCTTGCCAAAATCTATGCAAATCTGCTTGCCACTACAATGGCTGTTGTACAATGTGAGGCTTAGAATGTATGATACAATCCACCTCTTGCATCCTCCAATCTGCTCAAGCTCTTCATTTAATCCAGTGTGTCACAAGGTCTGCTTCAAGGGGATGCCACCAGCCACAATTGCTGCAAAGACTTAAGGGAATTAGGTGGGAAAAAACTGAAGTCCTAGTTATTGCAACTGGCCCCAAGGCAATTCACTATCTCTCTCCTCCACTATTTGTTTTATATTTTTCTTGCCTTTGTCATCTCCCCCAGTTTATGTATATTTCCTGGAGAAGTGATCTAGATTAGCATCCTTGAGACACTGAAACCCTTGTCTTTCTCTTGTTAGTAAGTGAATGCTATCATTGCTCCTTCATTTCTAATGCTGGGCAGAGAAAGAGCACAAGGGGCACCTGATGAGTGAGTTCCAGACATCCTCTTCTCTGTCTACGTTTTGTAGAAACAACTAACCCTAACTCTCTCAAGAAATCAGGCTCACCACTGCCATCTTTTTAGTCATTTTGTTCTTTGCCTGCTGGTCTGATGGCATGTAGAACCAATGGAATTCTCATTCTGTCTTCTGGTAAAAGCCTGTATCCCTTGGGAACTAGGGCTTCTGATCAAGCAGAAGTTAAGGTTTTAAAGGTAATACAAGTTCCACAAGTGGTATCCAAAGTGAGAGGGAACAATCTTCTCCCACTTCTTGGTTATTTGACCTGTCTAGTCAACCTACTGAAGATATAGCCCCCATACACTTACTGTTGATTCAACACACATACTGTATCCTAGAAGGCAGCACCCCAACCCAATACCCAACACCTGGCCAGTGTTAGCACCAAGCTGGCACCAAAGTTGAACTTTGAATTGGACATTCCGCAATTCTGATATGCCGTTTGGTTCAGGATGATGAGATATATGGCTAGATAAGTAGTCCATTGCCATGTACTCAGTGTTGTACCTCCAACCATAAAAGAGGCCACTGGGTCTAAAAAACATGTGTGGGATATCATCTCAATGGATAACTTATTCTATAAGCTCTAGTATAGTGGTGCTGGCCAAGCCACTACAAATAAAGAAGGAAAACCCAAATCCAGAATAGATCATTTTGTTGAGGATGAATCACTGCCCTTTTTTAGGGTAGAAGGGATCTGATATAATCAACTCATTTCAAATAGAAAGTTGATTGTACCATATTAAAAGCCTAGTATTGGCCTCTTTGCTGGCAGATTGGAAATGCAGCCATGGCAATAGCTAAATATCCATCTTGATTAGTGGGATCCTATGCTTCAGAACCATGCATAACCTCCATTACTGCCACCATAACTACCTTTATGGGTCCTCTGTGCAAAAGATGGGATGCCTGAGGATAGATACTGGCTGACATGCACTATATTAGTCTACCTGACATTTAATTGTTTTCTCAGTGGTAGATGCTCTCTATGGGTATTAATGTTAATACAAATTTCTCAGACTTTATGCTCATTCACTGAAAAAAAAAAATCTACTTTCATGCTGCTTTCCCAGATTTCATGGTCTTGTATCTTGCTCCTTCTAATCTACTTTCCACTGGCCAGCATTCTTCTTCCATCTTTACCATGAGCTGCTTCTATAACCACACAAAAGAAATGCCAAGTGCACCTCTCAAAGATTTACCCACATGATGGATGTCCCCACCACTGTCTTAGGACATTACTGAATGGGGCTTCAGTTATACAGCATTCAAATTGCAACTGGAACACTTCCATAAACCTATCTGGGAACTAGTCCCTAATTTGTCTCTCCTTCATTAATTGGCATTAGGAAGACTTCCATGAGGCATACTGTGAGTTGAGGAAGAAACATTAATTCCATAGATGTAGGTGTATGGGAATCTGGAATACCAATTCAAGGAACTTATTTGTGCATTCTGGACCTGCCTAGGTCCAATCTTAGTTATGCACAATGCATGTTTCTATGCCCATCTGATTTTGTTACTTCATGGGTATCCAGCTCACGATAAGCATATTGGTGCCCCATGACCTGACATTCACTATTTCCTAGGGTCTGGTATGACACAAGGACCTGCTTTTCAAATGATGGGAATTCCCTACCAGTGAAAAGATAGCCTTCCTTCTCATGCCTAAGGGTATAAACTCCAAGTTTCTTACCAGAACTTGCTAAAGACCCCACACTGTAATCCACCATGGGATACTGTATTAGTTATCTACTTGCCCCATATTGCTACATTACTAAATACTCCAAAATTTCGTGGCTGCTATTATTTTATCTTCCAACTACCATTTATTTTAAATCAAATGTCTCTACCTCCCAGTAAGTCCATAGCATACCCATATTGCTGGAACCACTATAGTCTTAGTGCCTTCTCCCTCACCCATTCTCATTTATACGGAATGGGAATTGAAAGGTAAAGACTCAGGGCTCTCTCATCCACTATGGAGCAAATCATGTAGTAAGACATTTGCTACAATGTGGCTAAATTTAGCCAGACGGGGTGGGTAGCTCCACTCTTCCTTGTGGATATGATATGTGCTCCTCCTTTAATCCAACACAACGGATTGGCTGTTGATCCCTACTGTGAGGTTTTCATCTCTTCAAAAATGGCTATTAATTATAGTTCCTGTATTAACCCAAATATATTTTTCTTTCAGCATGTTCAGCTATATCCAGAGCCAGGGATCCATACATGGATAACTAATTCTAAGTAACAGTCTTAACAATGGCTCCCCAGGGAACTGCTTATACCCATCAATGAAGTAGTTCAATTGCTTAACTGTATATTCTCTAGTTTCTATGTTCTCTTGTTCTACAGCATTCCCATATTTATCCTGCCTTTGATAATTACAGTTCAAACAAGAGTAGCTTCGTCTCTAAAATTTTATCTGCTCAAATTCCCTTGACTGGAGCTTCATTTGCCGGCCAAGCACGAAAAATGTTAATCTAGGTAATCTCTCATCTGGCAGCAATGCAGTGACTAACAAAATTCACATTTGACCATCAATCTACATATCCTTCTTAGTTCATTTTTTCTATTTCCCTAGGCTCTAAATGTATTATCTTTAAGTCCCATTAAGTTTTCCCCAACACAAAGCACAAAGTTTCTCCCATTTCAAACCAAGGACGACTTAGTAACCATTTCAGGCACAAAAAGCTCATTTTCATCTCTTCTCATCTGTATCAGTCTGCTCATGGTGCTAGAACAAAACAGCACACTGGGCAGCTTAAACAACAGAAGTTTATTTCTCACAGTTTAGAAGACAGGAAATTCCAAGAGCAAGGTGCAGCAGAGCTAGGGTCCGCATGCTCTCCTGGCTTGTAGGTGGCCACCTTCTTCCTGTGTGTTCACCTAGCCTTTTCTCAGTGTGTGCACATGGAGAGAGTGTGTGTGAGCAAGCTCTGGTCTCTCCTCGTCTTATAAGGACACTAATCCCATCATGAGGGCCCTACTCTCAAGACCTCCTTTAAACCTAATTACCCCCTAAAGGTCTCACTTCCAAATACAATGACATTAGGAGTCAAGGTTTCAATATATGAATTTTGAGGGACACAAGCATTCAATCCATGACATCATCTTCATTCTTTTACCCCAAAACAGTCTTAGCTACTTTTCCATATAAAGTGAGTCAGGAATCTTTTTAGGCATTCTGCTTCTGACACCAACAGCACTAATTTATGTTCATGACACCTTTTTCAGAGAATTATTTATGTAAACATGTTCCAGCCATGTCACCAGCTTCAAACACTGAAACCCCCCAGGTTCTACTGAAAACCCCCCATGTTCCAGCTGCAAAGTCATAATTGGTAAATCCAATTACTATTACTAAACAATGTTAACGAGTAATTGCATTCCATCCCCTAACAATTTACAGATTCATGGTTATAAAATATAATTCATCTCAGTTAGTAAACTCTGAAGCTTTAGTCAAGGGACACAGTACCATTCTCCAGGCAACTCTGGGAATAAGTATGCAGTCTGGCTGAGATTACCCCATGCTATATACTAGGAGCCGACCAACTTCCTCTGTAAAGGACAAGATAGTGAATATTTTAGGATGTGTGGGCCATATGTTCTCTGTTGCAACTACTAACCGCAGCTGTCGTAGCATAAAAACAGCCATAAACAATGCATAAATGAGTGTGCATGGCTGTGTTTCAATAAAACTTTATGTACCAAACTAGGCAATAGATCAGATTTAGTCCACAGTTGACAGTCAGCCAAGCCCTGCCTTATACCATCACCTCCTCTGAATTTAACACAGGCAAGCATCTTAGGAACTGTAATGCTCTCACTGGCCAGCAGTTATGGCCATCCTAGTGCATCCCAATGCACTTACCACTGACAATGCCATCTTTACTGTTCCTGACTGGTGAGGGAGCCAGCTCTATCATCCAATTCTGATCATTGGCTTTTAAGGACCAAGTCTGTGCCAATTGTCTTAGTTTGGGCTTCCTCAAAGCATTGGCTAAGATAGGGACTTGGATGAAGTTAGTTTTTTGGGATATGAACCTAAGACATAGGAGTGAGGTAGGAGGAGGATGAGACAAGAAAGGAGGATCATTACCAAAGTCTCTGCAGTGGGTAATGAGGGCATCAAGAGAAGCCTGCAAGGTATTTCCTAGAATTGTCACTCACTGGTATGAAGAATAGTTGGGTGTGGTCCTTCTATACTAGCTCTCCACCCACCTGTACTGACAAATACTAACTACCCTGAATTTCTGGACTGAGCTTGTGCCCAAGACAAGCAGGATCTTACAGGCCCCTGCAGAGTGGGAGAAAGCCCTGGAACAGAAAGCGAAGGGACATGTGGTGTACTTGGAAATAGGATGCTGTCAGTGCAAGGGGACTTGAAGGTTGTGCTGAACTTCCACCACAATGAGGCCTGAAATCAAGGGCAGGCCAGGGCCACTGACCCAGGTTGCCAGCTATATAAAGTAGTGATATGGCCCATAAAGGAGAATTCATTTGTAGTACTAAGCAAAAACCATCTAAGGACACAGAAGCTTCAGAGGACTGAAGTCCTGGGTAAAGAAGAAGGGTAGCATCGCCCATGGAAGGGATGGAAAAGCCACTTCCCCCGGGGCAGCAGCCAAAGCTCAGACCAACTATCTAAACTGGCTTTCACCTCCCAGAGCGCAATTACTCCCAGTGGTCTGACCCAAGGTCTTAAGCCACTTTTTTTTTTTTTTAAGATTCTATTTATTTGTCAGAGACGGAGAGAGAGAGAGTAAGCACAAGCAAGGGGAGCAGCAGGCAAAGGGAGAAGCAGGCTCCCCACTGAGCAGGGAGTCCAATGCAGGGCTCCATCCCAGGACCATGGGCTCATGACCTGAGCCAAAAGGCAGATGCTTAACTGACTGAGCCACCCCAGCCTCTCATGCTACTTCAAAACAGACCAGATTCAGGGCAGTTTCTACCTCAGGGTTCACAATGAGGAGTGCCTATTTTCTTCTCAACTGTCTGCATGAAACCAGAGATGCTCAGACCTGTCCTACTGCCCAGAGGGCTGCTTGCCTTTCCCAAATGAGGCAGCCCTGAAAGTCAACACCTTGCAGCCTCTCTCCTGGAACCAATAAGAACCCACTTTGACATACAAACCCAAGATAAGGCCAAAAATAAACAAACCCCAAAATTCATTAAGAATAAGATACTTAGTATAACTTTATGTTTAAAACTGTAACAAACCTAAATGTCAAAATTTAAATAAATTGGCACACACATTGTTGTGTCATCGGTCATGTTTTAAAATCTTACACACTATCCAACTCATATTTTTAAAAACAAGGATATTACAGATGCTCAGTATAAACTCAAGTGTGAAAAGGGAGAGGATGAAAGTGTATATACGAGTATAGTGACTTCATTTTTGGTGAAGAAGGTGGTGTAGTCTCTTTTTATGATAGGCTTCTTACTGAGGGCCTTCCAAGAACACCATGATGAAGCAGAAGGAAATTGTTCACAGGAACGATCACCTAAAGAAGGTGGAGCCAAGGGACCTTACTGGTGGATTCCTGGACTCATACGTCTCTGAGATTGAAGAACTGAAACATTTTGTCCCGGCCACTGACCACAAACCAGAGGGAGGTAAAGAAGGCACCAAGCCACAGATGACTCAGAACAAGGCACTTCAGAAATGTCCACTAAGCTTATCAGACTTGTGGCACAGAATGGATAATTGTACAGGAGCGTGATGACTTGTTGTCCTAAATAATGCTGAGAAAACTGGGACACTTTCGTAAATATAGTAACAGAAGTTATAAAAGTCTTTCATAGCATAGGAATGCAGCTAGCAGTGACTAATGTCTTGTGGTTCTTTCTAGGATAATAAAATATAATGTCTATGGAGTTTGGCCTGAAAATGATTTCAGCTATTTCAAGACACAGTCTTGGACAATTTGTTGACACCCTGGCAAAAGAAGGATCATTCTCAAATCAGTAAAGCAGTCTTCTGAAGGTAAGGAATCTCGATTTCTTGAAATAAAGACAGCGTCACAGATCTGAAGGGAATCTAAGCCTAAGCAAGGAGAAAGGGAAGACAAAATCTGTAGGCTAGGATTTTGGAAAAATGACTGGATGGAAATTTTGTAATCAGAAGATCCTCATTTGTTTGGGGGGAAGGGAGCCGGGCAGGATTCAGTTTCATTTTGAATTCTTGGAGTGATCTAAACTGTCTCCCTCTTAATTTGACTTTTTCCAGCATCCTCCTTGGGGTTTCACACACAGTCTCAGGAGTACTGATAGTACCAGAGGGGCAAACAGCAGGCCTCAGGCCTCTGATGGAAATTCTCCTTTAGTTAGATCTGGCATCCCTTTAATTCAAGAAAAATTTGACACTTTGGTAGAATGTTTAACAATTATATTATTCCTGGCCTAGAACATGGAATTTCTAGGTTCTGTGGGTGAAAAAAAAAAAACAAACTGCATCCGAGACAATAAAAAGAAATCTAGTTTTTAAAATACAAAGTCTGTCTCTTGAAATCGTTGAAGTGTCAGGATACACATGTTTTAAGTGAAGGAAAATTGAAATGACCATGTATTTGTATTATATTTTTTAAAAATTAATATTAAATTAAAATATTAATGTTTTGTTCATGTTCATAATGATTTGAAAAGACCGCCTCAATTTTTGTATGAGTCACATCTTTAGACAGCAGGACTCGGGAATGATATGTCTTTGAGCTGTCCTTAGAACCACTGATCCACCAGTAGTTCTCTGGTCAATGGCTAGCTCTCATCTTTCGACAGAGTGGCTCTTTCATTCAGTATGACTCTGTTTTGAGTTAATTTTCAGGGAAGGACAGGCAACATTATGAGTCTTCTCGCTCGGAGCAAATGAGCTACAAGGGGAAAAAAGTGACATGTTATTAATATTATATAGAAACACTATAGTCTTATGAAGTCATCTACTTTCTTGGTGAAGAATGAAGAATCCAGTTTAACCACCAGCCATCACCAAATGGAAGAACTGCTACAATGGAACCAAAAAGCACCAGTCATAACAAGTTATCAAATTCACAATTTAGTTCCCTGAGAACTAAAGAAATGAGTGGCTGTCATATTTTAGTGCCAAATGCTCAGAATTCTTGTTTATGCTCTATTCCAGAGAATACGGTCCTTCATTTATTATTTTCAGTGATATCTCTAAAATGTAACAGCAGCAACGACTCAAACATAAAATGTCAGAAGTAAGCTGTTCATCACATATCACTTGGTGACGGTGCTTCAGGGGTTTGGGGAAATTTTCTGATTGTTCAGGTCAGTGATTCCTCAAGGCACAGCATTACTCCATGTGTTCATTTATTCCACAATTTATTCTGCATTTATCCACAAGGAGAGTGAAAAAGAGTAAAAATGAAACACATTAAAAAAGAAGTGCCTATAATGTGAGAGTTGTCCTGGAAGGCACTGCAGAATGACTAGCTGTCAGTCTCTGAGAAAAAGGATTTTAGGATTTAATATGGCTGGAACACTGTATCTACCATGCACCATATAAGCTAGCATATGGTTAGTGCCACAAAGAGAAACTCCAAACGATTTGTGCTAAGAGGGATGAACAAAGAAGGGAGTAATTTTCAATGGCAATGACTGATGAGCAAAATTTCAGTGAGGGCATTGTGGAGAGGGGCACACTCTGGGCAACGCTGTAGAAGCGGGAAAGTGCACAGTACATTGTAAGACTAGCCAAGAACATCACATGGGTTTCCATAGGGAAGTAATAGGAGATAAGATAGAATGTGTATCGGATGGTATTTATCCTTTTGGAAAAAAAAAACAAAACCAAAAAAGCAAAGAATCGAATTCAACTATTGCCTACTGGATGAATGGATAATATGTGAAACATGATGATGAGTTACGTAAAAAGTTCAGCTCTGGACCAAACTATCGAGGGGATGAAATTCGTCTTTGGATCCCACACTCTTCCACCTTCAGGCCCTAATGCTTTCCTTAATCCTCTTAAAGATCTACCTGCAGCTCTGAACTTCATAAGTTATTGCAAAACGCTGGTTATCTTCCACTCTTACCTCAGAGATGCTCTGTATATGTTAACTAGACTAAAAGGGCTATTAAGGATGAAATAGGAAATTCGAGCATAAATTAGTGGATGAAGAAGAATTTGGGAAGATATTCATTAATCCTCCCAGATTCTTAAAATTAATTAGTACATGTAAGGTTGAAATCTGCTCTATCACCTGGGATCTTAACCTTTCAGGTAGAATTCATTTTTCTCCCACAGCTATGTAAATCCTCCTGGGAGGAAATTTCAGACTGTGTAGAAGATGAAAAATCCAATTAAGGAAGAAATTCTTAAATATGTGGTAGGGGAGACTGGAGCATTTACTGCTGTTTGGTTAGCTCATATCCATTATGAACTAACTTTGTGCCTTCCACAGAAGCTAAAGCTCATAAACTGATTTATCTAACCTCCCTTAAAGCTACAGATGACTGTGTCACATCCTTCTGGCCAAAGAGACTGAAGAGGAAGTCTGCTGGGGAGCAAGTGGGAAACTTGGGCCTCATTGATAAAGGGGACAGGGATAGCCAGCAAGGCCTCTTCAAGACTAAAGCATGAACCCAATGCCTAGAGCAGTGGCATTGAAGATAAAGACAAGAGAGCTTTGAATTGCTGAACCAATACCAGTTGCCACATATGTCTTTTTATGTGAGAAAAACATACTCTTTTTATTTTTTTTAAAGATTTTATTTATTTATTTGACAGACAGAGATCACAAGTAGGCAGAGAGGCAGGCAGAGAGAGAGGAGGAAGCAGGCTTCCTGCCGGGCAGAGAGCCTGCTGCAGGGCTCTATCCCAGGACCCTGGGATCATGATCTGAGCCAAAGACAGAGGCTTTAACCCACTGAGCCACCCAGGCACCCCCAAAACATACTCTTTTTATTCGAACCATTGCTAGCTGGATTTTTGTTATTCACAGCCGGAAGTACTCCTAACAATGAAAGGCCAACAGCAAAATCCACTGTGAACCTTTTACTGAGAATTTGTCTTTAAATATATTTATCTCAGGGTTGGGATCAGAAGGCATTAGGAGTGAGGCATATTACACAAAAGCATGAACATACAATTCCAACTTATACAGCCCCTCACTTAACCGTTCTATCTATAGCTTAATTTTTGGCACAGAGAGGAGTGTCCCAGTTTTTACCAAAATCTTTAGTAACCAAAGGTTCCCATTCTAAGTCATCCAGACCAGCTCAGAAATATCCCACTGTATTACGAAGCACATTTATAAACATCATTCGTAAGCACAATTGGGAGAGAGACAAATAATTATTGAATACCTCCTAGGTACAGATATTTTGCTATTAGTTTTACTTGTATTATCCCATAGGTTTCATAGAGCTTTGTGAGATAAGTCTTATCTTCACCACGCTCTCCTGCTCCTCTCCTGATGAAGATTCTGAGAGCCAAGAGGTTAAATGATTTGTCCTTATTTCTCTGGTCAGAGGCAGAATTCAGATGTGCTTATACTCTTTCCCTTACCATAATGTCTCCTCCATAATTTTAAGATTTTATTTATTTGTTTATTTGAGAGAGAGACAGAAAGCAATCAGGGAGTGGAGCAGGGGGAAAGGGAGAGAATCTCAAGCAGACACCATGCTGAACACAGAGCCCACAGAGCACATAGAACCACTGGGTTCTATGTCAGGACCTTGAAACTGTGACCAGAGCTGAAACCAAGAGTTGGAGGCTTAACTGACTGAGCACCCCACTACTCCAGTCATCCCACTCCTCCATAATTTTAAATCTTGATGCTTTAATTCTTTATAGCCTTTGAGTTATAAAATAGTAGAAAATATAAAAATTTGCAGATCATAAAATCGTTTAAAAAGAAAATGAAAACAGAACACTAGATAAACTTAGCTTCCAAACTAGCTCTTTTTGCTCCAAGTTTCTTTCTTTCTTTTTTTTTTTTTTGAGGTTTTTTTTTTAATTAACATATAATGTATTATTTGCCCCCAGGGTACAGGTCTGTGAATCATCAGGCTTACACATTTCACAGCACTCACCATACCACATACCCTCCCCAATGTCCATAACCCAGCCACCCTATCCTACTCCCCCAACCCCCAGCAATCCTCAGTTTGTTTTGTGAGCTTAAGAGTCTTATGGTTTGTCTCCCTCCCGATCCCATCTTGTTTCATTTTTTCCTTCCCTACCCCTCACAACCCTCCACCCTACCTCTCAAATTCCTCATATCAGAGAAAGCATATAATAATTGTCTTTCTCTGACTTATATCACTCAGCATGATATCTTCTAGATCCAATCACGTCATTGCAAATGACAAGATTTCGTTTCTTTTGATGGCTGCATAGTATTCCATTGTATAAATATACCACATCTTCTTTATCCATTCATCTGTTGATGGACATCTGGGTTCTTTCCATAGTTTGGCCATTGTGGACATTGCTGCTATAAACATTCGGGTACACGTGCCCCTTCGGATCACTACTTTTCTATCTTTAAGATAAATACCCAGTAGTGCGATTGCTGGGTCATAGGGTAACTCTATTTTCAACTTTTTGAGGAACCTCCATGCTGTTGTCCAGAGTGGCTGCACCAGCCTGCATCCCCACCAACAGTGTAGGAGGGTTCCCCTTTCTCCGCATCCTCGCCAACATCTGTCATTTCCTGACTTGTTAATTTTAGCCATTCTGACTGGTGTGAGGTCGTACGTCACTGTGGTTTAGATTTGTATTTCCCTGATGCTGAGTGATGTTGTTGCTCCAAGTTTCTTAAGATCAATATTCTAGTAGCTTTATGTTTCAGTACAATTGATAATGCCATTCGCTTTCTGATATTTCAGGTCACAAATGGCTCATTAATCAATTCAATAAAAATTGGGGGAACATGATATGGCAATCTGTCTTTGACTGTAAAATTTGTGACTCATAGAGCTCATCTTAAACATTAATTTTGAAAGGGGGAAACTGAGCTCCAGAGAGTTTCAGTGAATAGTTATAGGGCCCAGAGATATTTCATGATATAACTAATTTATAACAAGTTTCTCGACATCTAGATTAATACTATTTTTATTGTGTCATAATTCTGGATCTTCTACTTGTCTGTGTACTTTTGGCAAGCTACTTAACCTCTTAAACTTCCTTTTCCCCCTTCTCTCAAAGGGGATGATAGTAATAATATTTTTGTGGTATATATTGTGAGAGCTCTTCCTTTTCTCTCTCCAAAATAAACCTTTGATTTCAATTTCTTCCACGTAGCTTTAGTAACAGCCCCACTCTCAGGAATGTATCCTTAACAATCTAAATCAAGCTTAGAGAACTATCCCATTTATATATTTATATGTGTGTGCATAGGTATATATAGCATATATATGTACAATATTATACATAATGGTAAGATTAATTTTCTCCCTAAGATCGGGATTCCAATCTCATCACTATTCATTGAGTATTATAATGTGATTCCAAGATTGTAATAACAGAAGGAAAAGAAGGCAGGCATATAGATTGGAAAAGAAGAGGCAAAATTGATGCTATTTTCAGATTAATGTCATTGGGTATATAGAAAATCCTAAGGAACCTAAAACTACATACAGAACTAATAACTAAATTTAAAAGGTCATAGGATACAAGGTTAAAAGATAAAAAATCAATTTCATTTTTAGATACCAAGAGAAATGATTGAAGATTAAATTAATATTCCATTTACAATAGTATCAAGTAACATAAAGCATTTAGGAATAAATTAAACAAAAGATATGTAGAATGTTGTCACTGAAAAGAACACGATATCACTGAGAAAATACAAAGAAGACCCAAATAGATGGAGATACATACCATGTTCATAGATCAGAACACTCATTATTATAAGGATAATAATTCTCTTCAAATTATAAATTCAACACAATCCAGGTCACAAATCTAGCAGGATTTTTTGGTAGAAACTCAAACACTGGTTATAAAACATGCACAGAACTGCAAAGAACCTAGACTACTCAAAGCATGAAAAAGAACACATTTGTAGGATTTACATTATTTGATTTGAAAACTTACTGCAAATGTGCAGTAATAAAAAGAGTATGGTATTGGCCAAACCAGAGAGAAATAGATCAATGGGATAAAATAGAATGCTCCAAAATAAATCCACACTTACATAGACATTTGATTTTCCACAAAGGTGCCAAAACAATCCAAGGGAGGAAAGAATGGCTTTTTAAAACATAGTTCTGGAACAACTGAACATTCATATGGAAAAAGAATCTTGACTGCTTTTTTACACCACACTCACAGATTAATTAGAGTTTAAAGGAAAACATAAGAGAACATATTAGTTATTAGTTTGGTGTAAGCAACAGTTTCTCAGGAAAAACACAAAAGCAGTGACCCAACAGTGCAAGACAATTTAGATTTTACCAAGAACATATGCATAACAAAAGATGCCATTACAAAAATGAGTAGGCTAGTCTAGAAAAACTATTCACAAGGCTGACATTTAGAGTATATAAAGAAACTGCACAACTTTATAATGAAAAGACAAACAAAAATTTTTTAATCAACAAAAAGTTTGAATAGTTAAAAAAGTAATATATACGAATAACCAATAAGTAAATTTTAAACACACTTGACATTATTAGCCAGGAAAGAAATGTAAATTAAAGTCACAATGAAGTAGATCCACCAGCAAAGACAACACTAAAAAATAAAAATAAAAAAGGATACCAAGTGTTGGTGAAGCCATAATGAAATTAGAATTTTCTCACATTCTGTCATGGTTACACAATTCCTATAGAGGGAAAAGGAGGTCTGGAAGTTTATTACAGAACTAAAGACACAGCTTTAACAGAATTAAAGACACAGCTGTGACCCTGTGATTCTACCCTTAGGGTTTACCAGAGATATCAAAGACAAATCTGTAGAAAGACTTGGATAAGACTGTTCGCAACAACTCTACTCATAGTGGCCAGAAATTAGGAATAGTTTGGGTGTTCATCAACAGAAGATTAAATCAACAAAATGTGATTTATTTAAACAATGGAATGCTACTCAAAATTTTAAAAAGAAATGGGGAGTTAGGAGAAGGGAGTTGGGGGAAATTGGAAGGGGAGGTGAACAATGAGAGACTGTGGACTCTGAAAAACAATCTGAAGGGTTTGAAGAGGTGGGGGGATGGGAGGTTGGGGGAACCAGGTGGTGGGTATTAGAGAGGGCACGGATTGCATGGTGCACTGGGTGTGGTACAAAAACAATGAATACTGTTATGTTGAAAATAAATTAAAAAAATGATAAAAAAAGGAATAAACTATTGATACAAGATGAATCTCAAAGACATCATTCTGAATAAACACAAGAATACATATTGTATAATCCCATCCTTATGAAATCTAAAATAGCCAAAATGAACCTATTATAGAACAAAATCAAAGCAGAGGTTGAACATGGAATAGAGGTAAGAATTAGCTGGTAGGAGACGTGAGAGAAGTTTCTGGAAGGAGGGTAATATTCTGAGTCGTGACAGATGTTTGAGTTACATGGATACATTCCTTGGTCCAACCTTAAATGTTCCCTTAATATTTGCAAATTTGTTTGTTTATAAAGGATGTCATGGAAGGAGAAAAACTGTTAAACAGATTTTGAACTCTAAAGAGAGCGTGCAGAAGTACTTAGGGAGAAGTATACTGATGTAGATTTTTTACCTGGAAATGCATCCCCAAACCAGATGAACTGATGGATGAAGAGTAGAATGGATAGACAGATGAATAGGCAATAAGGGCTAAGAGGCTGATGATAGAATCTAGATGATGGGCAACAGCATCTCATGTGTCTAACCTGGATATAAGCCAGCATCAGAGAGCTTTGTTTAACTTGTCACTGAAACCTCTCTTTTAGCGGCACATCTTTTCAGGCTTCACAACCCGGAGATGCCTGTCATTGCTCAACCTGTCAGAATCTCCATTTAAGCACAGAGTCATTCCCGGTGGCATCCGACGAGCAAGATATGATCCCAGACCTAGCACTAGTATACCACCCAGGACTATTCTATTCTAATAAGCAGGCTTCTGGCTCATTGCTAAATGCCAGCTGAAGACAGAACCATCTGGAAAGCAGAGTGTAGAATGATCTCTATTTTTCCAAGCATCAAAGCAAGGTGGAACATTTCTGAATGAAACCATGGATGTTATTCATAAAATCTGGGCCACATGAGGTTAGAGGCATATTGATTTCCAGTCTAAGGATGAATTGTCCATCTTTGGCCTTTCCAGAAAATGACCACAGATTAAAATGATGAAGAACAGATGCTACTATTTGAAGCTTCAATTAGAAAGCCCTAAATGCGTTTAATTGGCAAGACAGCCATAACAACTGTGTCCTGCCACAGATTGACGGAAGGATGACAAATGTTTTAATGTGGTAAAGACAAATCCTGGGTCTAGCTGCTTCTGAATAAACAATCCGGTCAGTTTGAAAAGGTTTGAAGGAATCAAACTTGCCAATACTTACCAAGTTCCAGGAAGGCCTTAGATTAGTGTAATTCCATGTTAGAATTAGGCTTGAGAACAAAAAAAAAAACCTATTTAAAAAAAAAAAAAAAGTGTTTTCTTAGAAGAGTTCCTTAATGAGAAAATCTGTATCTAGCAGAGCTTGGAGAGAGCATAGCCATAGATCCGCCCCTGGCTTGTCTGGAAGGCCTCTGCCTCCCTTTTCCTACCTCTTCCTGTCTCTCAGTAGCCCTCCCCTTTCCATTACCCAAAAGCCTCATCTTCTCCAAAGGCACAGAAAATATATATTATATAATATATGTATATATATTCACACTAAGTGACAGCTAACTGACTGATGTTGGACTATTTGTCTTTGTGGAAAAGTCTACAGTGCTTAAGACAGTAAAATGTATCACTAATGATTAGATTGTGGGCATCAGTGACAAGTTGGAAAAATATTAGAGGCAAAAAGCATTCAATACGTAGTCATTTATTCATAAGCTAGGTATTAACATCCCCTCTTTGAACAGCTTTTTGTAAGTTAGGATGAGAAATACAGTGAACTAGAAATCAAACTTCCTTCCTTCCAAGAGTCTACAAATAGAGGAGTTCAGTACATAAATAAATATTTGATTGATGCCTGATATAGATTATGTGATTATTAAATATCACGTATTCTCTAGAAATTCAAGGAATGGAGAGAGAACTTCTAAGTAAGGTGTTCATAGAGGGCTTCAGGGAAGAGGTTCATAATGAGTTATCCATGAAGGGTCCAAATCATGCAACTGAGAATAAGGAAGACAGTCTGCATGGGGAGAGTAAGCAAAGGTATGGAAGAAAGGCAGATCTGAAGAATGAGCATCACTAATTCTTAGGTGAGTGTTCATCCAAGGGTGTTGACTCACACCAGCCTTTACAGATCAAGGAAACTGCTGTGGACTATTTTCTATTCTCTGAATTGGCAACACTATCACGGGCTAAACGTCCCTGTATTGTTCTTCATTCTATTACTTTTCATATGAGACTCAAAATTTATTGGGAGCCAAGGTCTAATTTATATATGCCACGTTATATTTTAAAATAGCAAATACACTTGAGGCAAAGCAGTCCTTTGAAAGCCTCTTTTGCTTTGTTTTGTTTTCCTTCTTTTTGCTGAAATTAAATAAGTTCTATACATTCCCTGTGAAGTTACCAACCCTTTATTTCTTTAATAAAGAGAAAAACATTAGGCTTAACTGAAGCCTTAAGATGATCCCCAGAGATTATCCAATCAATCAACACTTCTTCTTTTTTTTCCTTTTTTTTTTTAAAGATTTTATTTATGTATTTGACAGAGAGAGAGACTGCAAGTAGGCAGAGAGGCAGGCAGAGGGGGTGGGGGGGAAGCAGGCTCCCTGCTGAGCAGAGAGCCCAATGTGGGGGTCCATTCTAGAACCCTGAGATCATGACCTGAGCCAAAGGCAGAGGCTTAACCCACTGAGCTACCCAGGTGCCCCCAATCAACACTTCTGTTCTTAGGCATTAGTGTACTTATTTCATTTCATAAACAAAATGAGTAATACTAGTGATAATTAATAATAATCTTATGAATAAGTAACAACTCTGAATAATCCTGTCTTAACATAATAAATAGGAAATCGACGGAGCTCATTATTCTAATTATTTAGATAGGGATTTTCAATTTGCATGACAAGATTCAAAGGCTTTGTCCTCTGCACTAACACCAGAATATCGAGGAATCATTTTTGAGAGGATAATTATCATTGTTGGTATCATTCCCAGTTCTGAAGACTTGAGTAAACCACAGCCATCACAGGTAGGACGTCTACAAAGGGAATGTTCATTCAACGTGTAAAAGACAGTGCCTACTTAGTTTCAGCCTACTTGTACCTTCCTGACCTGCACACATGAACACTTCAAGCCTGGAAGGGAGCAGGTTGTAGAGGAAAGAAAAAGCTTGAGCATAGCATCAGGCTCTCCCTAGCTGTTTGATCTTTGGCAACTGACGCAACTTTTCTGAGCCTCCATTTTTTTGTTCAACCCACAGTAGAGATCCAAGTGCCTATGCCATATGTGTGTTGGGAAGATTGGAGGATATCAAGTGTATAAAGCAGCTGCAGAGAACCCACACAGGCAAGCATTCCTGGGAAACTATTTTCTGAGGTTGATGATCATCAATGCTTAAGTCTCTGAATTAGTAACTTACTCAAGGATCTATTTTGAGGGTTACAGATGCACCTAGGTCTACCTCTACAGACGATCCCTCAGCCCTCAGCCAATGGGAAAAGGGCTGATATATTGACACCTCATCTCACCACTTGAAATACAATATTCACTCTACTAGACAATGAAGCACAAACACCTTGCCCAATGACTGGATGATGTGTTTTACATGAAATTTAGATATGTCTTTCACTTTTGGGAAGAAGAAAAAAAAAAGCCTGTGAAAATAATGCTGGTGAAAGGAAATTCTTCATAATATTATCTTTTCATAATCTTTGCAGAAGACTTGAGAATGATGCAATGTTATTGACATCTGCATAGTGTTGTTTATTACACCACCAAAGACAGCTAGCTTTATTTCTTCCTTTTTCTCACTGATGTAATATTTTTAAACCTGTGATAAACATTCATGAAATTTAAAATCAGAAACACAGGATTATAGGTTTCCAAAACCTTCTATCTTCTTCACATAAAGATATGTTTTCTGACATAATGTGGTAAAAACTCAGACTTGGACTTCCCCTTAACCTGCTCACAAGATTAATCAGAGCTCTGTAATCCCAATATAAACACATGGTGCCTAATAACTGAGTCTTACCAAATGCCTGCTTAATAACTCTGCTCATTCCTGCACTTACATACTATATCTGTACCAACACACATTTGTGTGATCCCAAACTTGTTTGTGCCAGTTAAATTTATTATTATTTCACAACTTAAATATTACAAAAGTTTATGAACCATGAGTGAAAAAAAATAAACTTGATGTTTCTATGAAAGTTAAATAGAATGCTTTGGGAAGATCCAATAAATATAAATGACAATAAAAATCTCAGGTGGAGGTAGACAAATATAAACAAATTAAGGAGAAATGTAATAAAAATCTAGGATTCTACACTTAGAAAATTTTTCCCTTTTTAAAGTCCTTGCTTCACAACAAAGAAACAAAACCTGAATATTGAAAGTGATACACAATGGACGTTGTTAATGGACAGGAGACAACACTGAACTTCAAACAGTGGACCCATACTCAAAGAAAAGATTTTAGATTTACAAAAAGAAAAAACTATATATGGAGAGCCATTTATATGTTTTAAGTTTATGTAAAATGCATATTAGGTGTGAATATTTCAGTTTAACCCACTTTACCTAATAATCAACTGCAGTTCTAATATATCTAATTTTAGAAGCTTCTGTTGTACTGAAATACTCCAGTATTCTTCAATGGATTTTTATATGGTAACCAATCAATCTTATTTGTTGTATTCTTTTAGCAGGAAACCAAGAGCATGAGATCTTAAGCATAAAAATAAGTTTAACAAAATTTAGAAGTTAACACCTAATTGACAATGAGGTGTTTTTGTTTGTTTTTTGATTACCTGTCTTTAATGATTTCCCACGACAATGGACCTCCCTTGCTCCAGTGCTCTTTCTCCATCCAGACATTAGTCTCCCTCTTGTCATGTTGCTTGTCATTGTAGCTGAAGCTATCCAAGATTCCCTCATGACTTAAATGACCATACATCCTGGGTGACAGAGGACAGTCCTGGTTTGGCTGGTGTCCTGACATAACTACTAAAAGCACTCTGTTTCACTTCCAGTGGTGTTCCAGGCTGGATGGTAAGTTATATCAGCTCTCTATTCCTACGGTATCTCATGCCACCTCGTTCTCTGAAACTTTTATTTATCCCCTGTCTATTCCCTCTTGACCCTTTTCTCTCCATGTACTCTGTATTGGGGGCGGGTGGGGGGGGGGAATGTAGTTGCTCAGACATTTATTCTTGGCTTGTAGATCATTTTGCCGCAAGAAGTAGATCTTATTCAAGATTTGCAACAGGAGGAGTTTTTTGGAAGGATATATGGATATATCACAGAACTCCAATATAAGACAGCATTTTCATTCCAAACAGAAACCATTAAGCCAAAGACCTGCAGGAGCCAAAACAGTCTGCTTTTTCTCCCTTTCTTTGTCCCTGCGTGATCTCTTGTCTCATCCTCTCCTCCTATGACTGATTTATTCTCCTCTTTCTCTGCCCATGAGCTTTTTCTGCTTTACTTTCACTTAACCCAAATGTGGCCATCTTAGTCCTGACTTTTTATCATTTACCAGCTCAATTATTCAACCCAGACAATTTTAACTAACACGGCCCTCCTTAAAATTCTCACAAGATCAAATGTATTCTCATTTTTATCCTTTATTCTGTTAATGTGGTGTATCACATTGTTTTACTTGCCTGTGTTGAAACATCCTTGTATCCCAGGAATAAATCCCACTTGTGTATGATCATATTAATGTGCTCTCAAATTAAGTTTGCTAATATTTTCTTGAGGACTTTTGTATCTATGTTCATCAGGGATATTGACTTGTAATTTTCTATCTTTGTGGTGTCTTTATCTGTCTTTGGTATGAAGGTCATGCTGACCACATAAAATGATTTTGGAAGTGTTCCTTCCTCTTCAGTTTTTTGGAAGAGTTAGAAAAGGATTGGTGTTAACTTTTTTTTTTTTTAAAGATTTTATATATTTATTCATTTGACAGACAGAGATCACTAGTAGGCAGAGAGGCAGGCAGAGAGAGAGGGGGAAGCAGGCTTCCTGCTGAGCAGAGAGCCAGATATGGGGCTCCATCCCAGGACCTGAGCTGAAGGCAGAGGCTTTAACCCACTGAGCCAGGCGCCCCTGGTGTTAACTTTTTAAGTGTTTAACAGAATTAACTTGTGAAGCCATGTGGTCTTGAACTTTTCTTTGTTGAAAGGATTTGCTTACTGCTTTAATCTCCATATTTGCTATTGGTCTGTTTCTATCTCATCATAAATCTTGGTTGGCTTTATGCTTCCAAGAATGTATCCATTTCCTTTAGGCTGTCTAGTGTGTTGTCATATCATTGTTCATATTTCATATTTCTGTGGTATCAGATGTCTCCCCTTTTATTATATGTTACCTCTATTTATAATTTTATATATTTGTGCCCTATTGTATTTCCCTTGGTTAGCCTAACAAAAAGTTTGTTAATTTTGTTTATCTTTTCAAAAAGTCAACTTTTAGGGGTGCCTGGGTGGCTCAGTGGGTTAAAGCCTCTGCCTTCCACTCAGGTCATGATCCCAGGGTCCTGGGATCGAGCCCCACACCGTGTTCACTGCTCAGAGGGGAGCCTGCTTCCCCCCCGCCTGCCTACTGTGATCTCTGTCTGTCAAATGAATAAATAAAATCTTTTTTAAAAAAAGTCAACTTTTATTTGATCTTGTCTATTGTCTTTCTAGTCTCTATTTCATTTATTTTTGTTCTAATCTTTATTTTTCTTTCCTTCTGCTAACTTTGGGCTTAGTTTGCTCTTTTTCTAGGAAAAAGAATAAAGTTAGGTTAAAATGGCATAAATTTAGGTTGTTCACTTGAAACTTTTTTCTTAATGTAGACATTTACCACTCTAAAACTCTTAGAACAATTTTTGCTACACTGTATAAGTTTTGGTATGTTGTGTTTCCATATTCACTCGTCTCAAGACACTTGATTTTTGTTTTGATTTCCTCTTTGACCCATTGGTTGTTTAGAAGTGTATTGTTTAATTTCACATATTTGTTAATAGTCGCATTTCTCTCTTACAATTGATTTCTAGTTCCACGTATCATTTTGCCCAGAAAGGTTACTTGATATGACTTTAACCTTCTTAAATTTGTTAACACAAGCTCTGTGACCCAACATATAATATACTCTAGAGAAATTGCATGTAGACTTGAGAGTAATGTGTATTCTGGTGCTGTTGAATGGAATGTTCTGTATATATCTGTTAGGTCAATCAGGTCTATAGCATTATTCATGTCTGCTCTTTCCTTATTGATTTTCTGCCTGGATATTTTATCCTGTTGTGGTATTGCTGTCTGTTTCTTGCCTCATTTCTGTTAACATTTTCTTTATTTTGTTGCTCCAATGTTGGAGATATACATATATATTTGCAACTGTTATATCCTCTTACTACGTTGACCCCTGTATCATTATATAGTGACCTTCTTTGTCTCTTGTGATGGATTTTGACCAAAAGTCTATTTGTCTGATAGAAGTATAGCCAGCCCTGCTCTCTTTTGATCATGATTTACATGAAATATCTTTCTCCATCGTTTCATTTTCAGCCTATATGAGTCCTTAAAACAAAACTAAGTCACTTGTAGGCAAATGATAGTTGGATCTTGTTTCTTTATCCATTCAGCCACTCTGTGTTCTTGAGTAGAAAAATGAATTCATTACATTTAAAGTAATTACAGATAGGTAAAGAGTTACTGTTACCATCTTTTTCATTGTCTTCTGGCTGTTCTGTAGTCGCTTTGTTCCTATCTTCCCCTCCTGCTGCCTTCCCGTGTAATTTGTTGATTTTTTGCAGTGGTGTATTTTGATTCCTTTTCCTTTATCTTTTCTATATCTACTAAAGAGTTCTCTTTACAGTTATTAAGTTTACCTGAAATGTCTTATAATTGAAAGTCTATTTTCAGCTCATAGCAACTTCAACTGCACTTCTACTTCTTCCCCTCTCCCACATGTAATGCTACAAATGTCACACTTTACATCTTTTTATATTGTGTATTCATCAATAAATTAGTTATTTTTAATAGTTTTGTCTTACAACTTTTATACTAGAGATAAGTGATTTCTAAACCATCCTTATAGTACTAGAGTATTACAATTTTGTCTATATATTTACTTTTAGTTGGGAATTTTATACTTTTATAAGTTTTCGTATTGTTACTTAGAATCCTTTCATTTTAACTCAAAGATCTCCCTTCAGCATTTTTCATAAGGCAAGTCTAGTGGTGATAAGCTTTGTGTGCCTAGAATAGATTTGTGTGGTTTTTTTTTAAGATTTTATTTATTTATTTGACAGACAGAGATCACAAGTAGGCAGAGAGGCAGGCAGAGAGAGGAGGAAGCAAGCTCCCCGCTGAGCAGAGATCCCAATGTGGGGCTCGATCCCAGGATACTGGGATCATGACCTGAGACGAAGGCAGAGGCTTAACCCACTGAGCCACCCAGGCGCCCCAAGAATAGATTTGTTTTTAACATGTCCAGTACCCATTTATTGAAGTGACTTATTTATTCCATCATATTGCCTTTGTTCCTTTGTCAAAAATCCATTGATGGTATTTATGCAGCATTTATGAGCATTTCTGGGCTCACTATTCTGTTCCATTGATCTATTTGTTTATTCTTTTAGCAATATCACACTGTCTTCATTACTGCAGTAAGCCTTGAAGTTGGTAGTGTCAGCCCTCCAACTTTGTTCTTCTCCAATATTGAGTTGCTCATCTGGGTCTTCTGCTTCTCCATATACTCTTTGGAATCAGTTTGTCAATATACAAAAAAAAAAAAAAAAAAAAAAAACCTTGCTGAGATTAGTATTGAAATTGCATTGTATCTATAGATCAAATAAATTGTGAAGAACTGAAATCCTTATAATATTGAAAATTCCTAATCATGAACTTGAAACATCTCTCCATTTTTTAGTTCTTCCTCAATGCCTTTCATCAGAGTTTTATAGTCTTCCTCCTATAGATCTTATATATTTTGTTAAATTTGTGCCTAAATATTTCTTTCCCTTTTCTGGGTGCCAATGTACATGCTAATGTGCTTTTAATTTCAAATTCTACTTCTGGATTGCTGGCACAAGAATATTTTTAAATATAGGGCGCCTGGGTGGCTCAGTGGGTTAAGCCGCTGCCTTCGGCTCAGGTCATGATCTCAGGGTCCTGGGATCGAGCCCCGCATCGGGGGTCTCTGCTCGGCAGGGAGCCTGCTTCCCTCTCTCTCTCTGCCTGCCTCTCTGTCTACTTGTGATCTCGGTCTGTCAAATAAATAAATAAAGTCTTTAAAAAAAAAAAAGAATATTTTTAAATATTTTGTCAATGCCGGTTAACAAAGCTACTGATATTTAGACTTTATAGCAGCAAAAATGCACACCTGCTTTCGCTTCAGGTGCAATTATGTTCCATGCGTATTGTCTATCCTATACTTATTCTTCAGAGACTGAGCTTTCAGAGCTCAATAGATGAATTTTTCAGATATTTTAACATGAATTATGATACCTGTTAATGTTCAGATCACCATGAGTGAAAAGTGATTAACAATTTTGGAAATGATTAAGAAGTTACAATGAAATTACAATTCATGTTTACTATAAACATAGTGGACCTGAGAAAGACTGAAGGAGACCACAAAGTTTATAGAATTTAGGGCAAGGGGGATCTTAACCTATTGTACCTGTATATCACATATATGTTAGTTTATATATAAAAACGCCTTTTAACAATCTTCACACTTATCCAAAACAATTTTAAAAGCTTCTAAACACAAACGTTCAATTCTTCTATGTACAGAATATTCACTCCCCGTAAGCCAGCCAGGTTATTCCTCCTACTGCTCTCTCCATGGCAAGAGATTTCAGCAGAGAATCATAGAATCTTGAAAAAACTATCAAACATTCCGGATTAAAATGATTCCTACCAATCTACCCTCTGCCTGACCAAGCAAACAGAATTTTAAAGTGAGGAAATTTAAAACAAAAAATTGTAGGGATGCCTGGGTGGCTCAGTTGGCTAAGCATCTGCCTTCAGCTTAGGTCATGATCCCAGGGTTCTGGTATCCAGTCCCATATTGGGCTCTTTGCTTGATGGGGAGCCTGCTTCTCCCTCTGCCTCTGCCTGCTGCTCCCCCTGCTTGTGCTCTCTCTCTTTGACAAATAAATAAATAAAATCTTTTTTTAAATTGTAATACATGTTTTATTTATAATGTTGCATGATCAATCAATAGTATTTACACATTACAAATGGGGAGTTTTCTACAGTCAGTGATAGGTGGGTAAGCAAAAGAAATGTTAGCCCCCACATTGTTTTCCACATTTATTCTCCCAGAATCCGTTTCTAGACAACCCACATGTCACTGCTATTGTGTAAATGAATTGTTTACACATGTACATGAACTGATTTATAGCAGTTATTCATTTTACCTGCTGATAAATAATCCTGTCAATATATCCAAAATGGCGTATAGAAGCACACAACTGAGAGCCAGAAAAGATCATAGAGATTACGTGGTCCAATGTGCTTGTTGCATAGATGAGGAAATGGAAGCTAAATGATGGTTAGAGGTTCGCCCAATGTCATATAGCTTGAAGATATGATTATTTTTCAAATATCTTAAGATACAGTTAAAAGATCATTTAAGGCAAAGAGCAGGTAGGTATGGTGTGTTGAGAAAATTAGCACTTCAATTTATGTTTTCATATACTATGTGGCTTCATTTCAGTGGGCCACTGCATATCTTGATCCCTCTGAAAAACTTTCCAAGTCTGGTAATCATTTTCCAAAACCCTATTCAGGTTAAATGAATTGATATTTTCTGATATTTTCCTGGACCCCACCCCCAACACATTTAGCCATTACTCTATACTTGGTATTTGCATTATATCATATGATTCATCAGATATCTCTTGTCACTTCTTTTCCATGGAGTCCCTCTCTTACTCCAGCCACTGCTGTTGGGATCACTGCCACAAGTCATGGACTAGCTTTGTGCAAGTGCGAACTGGTAGTGCCACACTTCATGCCTTTGCTACATACCTGTCACATCTTGTCCTGAGGTTTCTTTGATGCAATGCATGGGTCACCTGTGGGTATCCACTCAGTATTCACACACATCAACTCATGGAAGTTGACCTGTATGTGATTATTCTTTGACCACTTGGAGATAAGCACCAAAGAATGCATTCTCACCACTTCATGCAATGGGAAGCCAATTCTTAGATGCATTTTTTTTAACTTTTATTTTTTAACAACTACATTTTTTAAAATTTTATAAAATATAATTTTTCAGTGACTCATCAGTCTTATCTAATGCTCAGTGCTCATTACATCATGTGCCCTCCTTAATGTCCATCAGATGAATTTCTACAGGCTCTTCAGACGGGTCTGCAGGATTACGCACAGTTATGCATTGCACAGTCAACTTGATAATGCAACACCCACCTTGTACTACCCTCATCCCTTCCCTGTATTACTCCCTTTATTTCCCACTATTGCTTCCTGTGTTCACTTCCCAATATAACTACCTACATGCAAGCCATTTTCACAATAGAAAATTACAGCAACTCAATAAAGACTGGACTATGGTCTCAGACATTGCAGGAATGAAGGTTTGTGACACTGCACCTGTTCAGCTAAAATCTAGTGGAGGGTAAAGGAAATATGAACCCAACAGTGGAATAAAAATTTGTGATAGTAATCTTTGGCCTAGCAACCAGATACAAAGCCATGGACTGTACCAATTTTGTATATTTCATGTTGATTGATTATTTTTCTCCCCTTTCCCTGCTACCTTAAATGAAAGATTGTGATGATGGTAAATATTATGATTAAAGTTCTCGTTGAAATCATGACTGAATGACATCATGCCATCACTATATGGTAGCGGATGGAACTTTGTGTCTTCTCAATGTCAGGGATGATGATTTCTTCTCTAAGTAAAGGGCAAAAATGGATGCTATGTGGCAAAACTAGTGAACACATCACTGCTTGTCCATTTTCTTACTCAGAAGCATTCTCTTCCCTTTCTTGACTTTTCTGTGCCAAGAAGGCTGACCGCTATGGATTGTATCTATGAATTGTATTCCCCAATGACTGGTTTCTGGTAGGTTTTGGCCAACAGGAGGAACGGGCAAATGACTGGAAGACAGAAGAAGAGAAATGTGGGGTTTCTTCCCAGCTTTCTCCCTGCCTGGCACATTATTTCTAGTGGTTGCTGCTTCCTTCTCAAGCACAGCTTCCCCCCAGGCCCTGGTCACACTATGTCCTCTTCATGTCTTGAAAGAATAATAGTTTCTTGCTGTTGCTAGTCTGAATGCCAAACCATGCCTTGTTTGTCTTCTTAAGTGTGCCAACCCTTGCCTATTGAACTCTCTCATTTGAACCATCTGAATGAATTCTGGTTTTTTGCCAGGTCCCTGGCTGATGAACACACACTTGCTTCCACACACAAGCTCGTGCACATACACACACAGATGCCAAGACACAGAATATTTTCATTTCCATGTAAATGACTCATCTATGAAAAATGGTAATCAAATATTTTAGGAGAATAAAAGAGGAGAAGATAATGGGGCACTGGGACAATTTATTTAAGTAAAAACTGCTAAGCATTTTCAGTTGCGTTGTCTGCTCCATTAACAACATTTTTATAGTGATTTCAAGCACATTATTTTGAATTGTCACCTCTTTCTCTTCTCTGGGCCTCCTTTGGAGAGGGAATAAAGATTGCATGGTGGTCATAATGTGATTGAAAGTAGAAAGTATTGCAAGTAAGGACAATAAGCCCCTGGAAAATTCGAATAGACTGAAAAGCAATCACTCCTACAATTCTTTCCCCTTAGCTCCCTCTCTCTCATGTAAATCCCTGTAGGGCTCTCTCTTCTTACACCATCTGTCCTGCCAGCTGATGGCCGTAATGCACTTTCCCTCCCTTTACATTCAGATCCCACACCCCCAGGCCACATAATTCACATACATGGTAGGACACAAGAGCACAACAGCTCTTAGGACAAGATTGAGAGATCGATTTATAAATAATTTAAAGATGCTTATTTCATGACATGTCATAGAGAGAGGGAAATAACCAGACATTAATGTGCCATTTTTCACCACAAATGCTAAAGCAGATATGATTATGGTATTTAACATAATGTGGTATCTAAGTTTACCGAACTTCATTTTAAATAAAGAGGCCCTATCTTCAAATTGAATCACCCCATTCTTCCTCTAAGCATGATAGGAATTTTCAGATCTGTATTCTGACCATTTGCCAAGTGTTGAAATAAACAACATAGTGTTTTAAATGGACAGACGGGACCTCTTTATTTATTTTATTTTTTTTAATTTTATTTTATTTTTTCAGTGTCCCAAGATTCACTGTTTATGTATGGGCCTCTTTATTAAAAATAAAGCTCAGTGGGGCACCTGGGTGGCTCAGTCGGTTAAAGCCTTTGCTTTCGGCTCAGGTCATGATCCCAGGGTCCTGGGTTCGAGCCCCGCATCGGGATCTCTGCTCAGCGAGGATACTGCTTCCTCCTCTCTCTCTCTCTCTGCCTGCTTCTCTGCCTACTTGTGATCTGCCTCAGTCAAATAAATAAAATCTTTAAAAATAAATAAATAAAATAAAATAAAATAAAGCTCAATAAACTCAGAAAGGGGCATAACAGTAAATAATATGAGAGAAAAGACCTTTACAAGTGTAGGAAATTACTTCCTGATCAGATTAACATTTTTTCCACTAAAGTAAGGTAAATTCTGTATGACAGAATACTCCTGTGTTTGTTTACATTACCTGGAGGCTGGTGCTATTGTCTGAAAAGGAGGAATTAAAGAAGCTGCTCACAATGATCATTATTGACTCAGTGACACACTTCTCCAAGAAGGTGCCTGCGTGTTTCCTGTCCGTGGTTGTGTTGCAAATGTGAAGAGAAAAATTAAACAACTCAATACACTTTACCACATCTTTGAAATATAAATCAATACCAGAACCTTCTAAAAATTGTCCTGAAATAGTTATTTATAGCATTCCTTCTGCTTTTTAAAGTTGCTTCGAATAGAAACATTTCTGCCTAAAAATCCATTAAAATGTTATCACTCTGAAAAAAAATTAAAATTAACATTAAAAATAAAACAAATGTTAATCTCATCCCAAAACACCCTCACAGAACCATCAGAATAATCTTTGACTACCTGGTACACTGCCCACATCCTTCTTACTTTATTTAATACAGCATTAGATACAAGCCATACCCGAAGTCTACTTGGATTTCCAATGGACATGCAAGAAATACAGAGATCCACAGGATGTTTTTCTGAAAACATCTCAAGAGATCTGAGAGCAGAGAGGTCAGAGAAACATGGTTGAAAGAGCTGATGAGGTCTAATTCCATTCTAATCTTTATTCCTGCCATATTATCTCTGCCTCTATTGCAGTGGTTCTATTCTATGTTCCTTGAAGACTCTAGATGAGAACACCATCTTGGGTGGAGAGGGAGTTCAGGATAGACCAGAGCTCCTCTGAGTGGTTGAATCACAGGCACCCATTAGAAAGCCTAGAAATAGGAGCTTGCAGAGCAGAGGTGGTCTAGCCGAGGTGCTGGCAAGAAACACGTGCACACAGTCTGTAGTTCATTTTAAAACGGTCATATAACTGATAAAATGTTGGACTGCTTTTTATTATTGCCTTATGCTGGTAATTCTAAACAAAGTCAATAATATAATAGCTTTGCCCACCAAAAAAAAAAAAAAAAAAATTTAATTCTACAACCCATCTCTCTGACCACTCCTAGGACAGAGGCTTTTAGACTATCTGTAAATACAGTATAACATCAGCATCCTATGTCAACCTCAACATGAGCAGATGAGAAATTCTATTCAATCATAGCATCTGTCTCCCACCCATGAATCACTGCACATCATGGAGGGAGCAGGGGGAGGGGGAAGGGAAGCAGGGGCAGACTCCAATTCACTTTACTAAAAGCAAACTAAAGCTCCAGAAAAGACAAAAAGGCCAGGAGGAGAAAATTCACAGTGAGAAGTTAACTTTGTTTCCCTTACTGAAACACCTACATAGGAGCATTCAAGCCTGAATGTATATACACAGAATAATTGCAATTTATATCAGGGAGGAACCAGTCTACAAAATCAGGTGATCATTCCCTTATGAAAAATGTTGAAACACCTACATGGGCTGAGTACTCTTCTATTTTGGAGGCTTCAATTATAGCAGTATGTGATACAGAGAAGTATGAAATGCACTCAGGCCCTACTTCTTTAATTACAGAACCTGTTAAACCAAACACGTGCACTCTTATCCAGCAGAGATACAAATTTCCAGTGACAGAACCGTGTAAACCTATACAAGGAAGGAAATGTTTTCCTTTATTGCCTAATAACTGTTTAATGTCCTCTTCCCTGGAAACATCGAGATCCATTACCATTATCGTGCAGAACAGTGTTCAATTCTGTTCTCTTCCACCCGAGGGCCTGTGAGAAAAACAGAGGAACCACATTATCTCTCAGAGACAGCTGCTACCTTGGTAAACCCAAAAAGGACTTCAGTTTTGCAGTTCTAATATGGACACAGATTATTTTTTCTTCTTCCATCTTCCATGGGGAGGAGGCATAGGGGAGGAAACAGAGAAAGCAGTTGTAAGTGAAGAAAGCCAGTGGTGATTTCTTCCAGTGTTTCATATAAATACACATGTTTGCACTGAGGGAAGAGAAAAACAAAAGAATGTTTCTGGTATAATAGACACATATCCCAGTCATGGTCATTGAAACTTAACATTACAAGACCTTTTGTCACTTGAAAGGTTCATTCTTGATCATTTTATGACTTACAGAGAATAGAATGCTGCAGAGCATTGAAGGTTGGTTACTGACTTTTTCCTCCAAAGCCAGAAAGAATTTCTCTTAGCTTGATTCAATTGAGACACCAAAAAAACACAATTTTGAATTGCTCCAAAGGAAAAAACAGATGCAAAATAAGAAAACCATGTAAGCTCCTGACACCAGTTAGCTAGACCGTGCAAAGGTGAGCTCTGTTGGCCATTCAGTCCTTCATTTCTCCAGGACTGAAATGCACTACAGAAAGGTGCCCTTGTGATTAAATGTGACAATGGTTGGGACCATTAGAAAGGTTTCTCCAGATTCTGCCTCATTAAGAGCCTCCCAAATTCTGACATAACTTGGATGATTCTGGACCATGCAGAATCCAAACATGTGTGCTATGTTACACTCAACAATATTTTTGCTATTTCACTCCTTCTGCTGCCTTCGAATGATTTAAGTTGCCCTCACAAAATACATGCAAGTTAAATATCAGAGTAATGTAACCCCAGTGATTACACAAAACACAGATCAAATTCAAACCTAGTATAGAAAAAAGGGAAGGGCACCTAGGTGGCCCAGAGGTTAAGCCTCCAGCTCATGATCTCAGCCCAGGTCTTGAACTCAGGGTCATGAGTTCAAGCCCCTCACTGGGCTCTATGCTGGGTATGGAACCTACTTATAAGACAATGTTTAAAAAAGAGACTCAGGAGGAATGTGTACCCCTATTTGTCAGGGCATTCTAATGCCTCAAGAGACAGTAATAGCCCTTAAATGTAAATATCAATGGCAAGTGACCATTTTAATTTAGTGGGCAATCAGAGATGACATCATCTGATGCCCTTCCACCATATAAAAAAAGCACAAGTTCTCTGTGTTGATTAAACAAATGACTTGTAGATTTGAGGCCTACCCATATTCAGTAAGAAGTAGGACTGCCATGAAGGAGAAATACTGTGCACACACTGGAAACACAGATGAAGAATTCTTCAACAAGTATCATTTCTGTTGTCCATTTCAGACAAGATACGATGATCCTTTGTGACATCAAGATTTGAGGAAAGAGAATAAACAGTCAGGGAATGTAACTCTTCCATGGTGGTTGATTTTATACGTCAACTTAAGTGGATCAAAGGGGGCCCAGATACTTACTTGGTCAAATGCCATTCTGGATGTGCATGTGAAAGTGTTTTTGGGTGAGATTAACATTTAAATTGGTCGACTGAGTAAAGCAGATTCCTCTTCCAAATGTGAGTGGGCCTTGTTCAAACAGTTGAACATCTGAATAGAACAAAAAGGCTGACCCTTCCCTGAGTAAAAGAGAATTGCTCCTTCCTGCTGTCTTTGAACTGGCACGTTGACCTTTCCCTCCCTTCTGACTTGAACTGGAACATCCCTTCTCCTGGGTCTCAAGCTTGCTGGTCTTCAGACTGGAACTACTCCATGAGTCTCCGGTTTCTTGGGCCTTTGAACAAGGACTAGAGCCTAACAGTGCGCTCCCGTAGATCTCCACACTTCCAACCAATAGATCATCCAACCAATAGATCATCCAACCAATAGATCATCCTGCAGATCCTGAGCCTCGCTAACCACCATAATCGTGGTCACTGCTCCTTATAATAAATAAGTGAATAAGTGAATACATAAATACATACATACATAAACAAACACATAGACATATATATACCTCCTATTGATTCTGATTCTCTTTGAACCCTGACTAATGCAATGCCCAAGGGTATTTTTCTCAAGTATGGGTTAACTTTCTCCTTCCCTCCTTCCCTCCTTTCCTTCCACCAAAGAATAAGGTATTTACAGTTACCCCAAAAGAGTCACTGAATAGTGGATTGGATTTCTGGTGACCATTTTATCTTTTATTAAATCTCTGTATGCATGTAGGTCTATTTCTGGGTTTTCTGTTCCATTTCATGAGTTTATTCACTCATATGTCCATACCCTCTCTTTATAAAAACTGTTTATTTTTTTAATTGTAGTACCACTCTTTTTTAATTATTGAGATTTTATGAATTTTAATATAAGGCTTCCCCCCCTCCACTTTTTTATCAACTTTCTACAGGGTATTCTTTTGTAAATTATTTTTAAAATTGAGATATATTTCATATATAGTGAAATGCATAGATCTTAAATATAAGTTTGATGATCTTGAAAAATGTATACAGTCATACTAATTTCAATATACAAAGTTGTGTTTTGATTTGTTTCTTTTATTTTGTTTTCAGAAGTGGTATCTTTATGTTGTTGAATCTTCCTATCCAAACATAAAGTATGTTTTTGCATGTGCTCAAATTTGTTTTTGTGTCATCATATGGAAGGTCACTAACTGAGCATTTGTTTTGAGAGTGCAAAATAATCTTCTATTATGTTAAGCCACTAAGAATTTGGAGGTGTTTGTTATAGCAGTTAACCTACGCTGACCAATACAGTTAGACTTAATGTACCACGTTTGGATTATACTTTGCTGTCTTATATTTGACTATAAGATTCTAGTATATTAAGTGCTATTAATATTTAAGTATACTTTCTCAGCATAAATGAATTTCTAGGAAGCACCACTAGGTGTCCTCTACTAATAATTTTCACTGAGCTGATGAAGGATAGACTGAAACTACTTTTCCCTATTCATGTATTCCTTTAGCTGTGTTGGCTGAATTTGTTAAAAGTTGGACCAAGGAGCACTCAGGTGGCTCAGTCATTAAACATATACCTTTGGCTCAGGTTATGATCCCAAGGTACTGGGATCAAGCCCCCACATTGGGCTCCCTGCTCAGAGGGAAGCCTGTTTCTCCCTCTCCCACTTCCCCTGTTTGTATTTCCCCTCTCTCTCTCTCTCTCTGTCAAACAAATAAATAAAATATTTTAAAAGAATAAAAAATAAAATAAAATTTTACAAGAACATTACTCTTTTGCTATCACTGCTAAAACAGGGACAAAATCATTAAAAAAATAGAAACTGTTTGTTCTTTATTTTTAGAAACATTGTTGAGTAGCTCATTCTTCTCAGGAATAAAAGTATGGCCTTTATTATATTATAAAGATTAAGCCAGTACAGGAGACTGGTTGGTGATTTATCTTAGAGCTGCTGAAGAACAAATTTGGAAAAGACAATTTATACTGTACAGCTTCTTCATCTCCTGCCTTTTTTTTTTTCTAGCACCATAATGCAACAAGAAAATGGTTCCAACAAGATTAACCTTGAAAGAAGAAGCAATTACAGAGTGGGTGCATCTTGGAAAGGAGTCGTTGAAGTCATACCTCTTGACTTTATGTATTTGTGTGGAGGAAGGCATTGGAATTGGTTGAAAATCATCTTACAGGGGCGCCTGGGTGGCTCAGTGGGTTAGGGCCTCTGCCTTCGGCTCAGGTCATGGTCCCAGGGTCCTGGGATCGAGCCCCACAACGGGCTCTCTGCTCCACGGGGAGCCTGCTTCCTCCTCTCTCTGTCTGCCTCTCTGCCTACTACTTGTGATCTCTGTCTGTCAAATAAATAAATAAAATCTTTAAAAAAAAAAAAAAGAAAATCATCTTACAGGGCTCTTGGCTAAGCCACCCCATTTCCTACTGACTTCAATATTCCTATTTAAGAAGAGAATGAAAATGAAGAGAAGGAGATCAAAGGCTGTTGAGGTAGAATAGATAAGAACCAATGTTATCTAGAATGCAGGCAGTGGCAGCAATCACTGAGAAAAGGAAATATATTTGAGAGGTATCCAAGAGAAAAAATCCACAAGATCTGGCCTCCATTAGGTGTTTGGGGTGAAAGGGAATGAGATGCCTATAAAATCTTCAGAGTTCCAGAGTCAAGACAACTGGAAATAATGGTGCTTCTTCCTGAGGTAGGAAAAACTAAAGAAGGAAAAAAACTGTGGTACAAGAGAAGAAGGACTATGTTTTCACTTTTTAATGTGTTGATTTTGATGTGTCTAGGGGACATCCAAGCAAAAATGTCAGATAGACTGAAATCATTCCAAAAAAGATTTTTGGTTAAAGAAAAGGGTGTAGCAAAATTTTTACTCTTCTCCACTCCCTTAAACTCCGCCAAAAACAAACAAACAAAAAAGAGTGAATATAGTCTATCTTCAATGAAACCTGGAAAAGGACATAACCACAGGCCACAAACTAGGAAACATATTTGCCAAGTACCTGAAGTCTAGACTAAGATGAGCAAAGAGAGCCCGGAGAGCCAACCTTTGCCTCCTAGGATTTAGACCAAGATAACTAACTTCCCCAAAGTTCATGTCATCACCATAAAAATTCCTTTGATTAGTGTATTGAGCTCTGTATGTATAAGGAGTCCACAAAAAGGAGGAATGTCTTTACAGAGACCAGGATGACATCTCAGAAGGCAGGGAAGGTGCAGTAGAAGAACAAATGTTGACCGAGCGTGTATATGCCATGAAGGGTGGGGGAAATGTAGCTGTGTTTCTGTCTCTGTGTGTGTGTGTGTGTGTGTGTGTGTGTGTGTGAGAGAGAGAGAGAGAGAGAGAAGAGGAAAGCATAAAAGGGAAGGGCAGAGAAGAGAAGGGAAGGGAAGGGAAAGGAAGGGAGGGGAAGGGAAAAGACTCATAATATACTATTCTAGCCAAGGATGACCTCTGGAGGTGAAGTGGGGTGAAGGAGGAAAAGCACTTATAGCCAGACTACAACAGAGTTTGTGACTTAAAAGACTTTGCTGTTATCCTCAACCACTCTTAACCACAGTATGTATGTATGTATGTATGTATGTATGTCTGTATGTCTGTATGTATGTATGTATTTTTAGCTGGTGCCTGGCTACCATTGGAAAATGAGTAATAATTAAGTAGAAACCAGCATGGGCCAATACCTAAAAGCTTTGCCAGAGAGAGAGAAAGAGAGAGAGAGAGAGAACACACTCATATGCAAAAGGCAGATATTACCCAAGGAAATAGAGGAATTACCCAAAAAAGTAGATAAAGAGTAGCTCTCCGTATGATATAAAAATGTTGTGATCTCTGTTTAGAAGAGACATGAATGAGCTAGGATTTGTCATAAATATTTGCTGGTCTGTTGCCTGGCAGCCACTTCCTCTTCTCTTAGTAACAGTACCAGCCCTGCCCTCATGCAACCAAAGTGTCTGAAAGGAAACGACCCCACCCTCCTGGCTAGGGGTAATATTTCAGCCAAAGTGATCTAAATTGGTCATATAACGAAGCCATTATTTCTGTGCAACATTTGGGTTAGAAAAACCTTTCACTCTTTTATTTCCGTACGAATGAAAAATGAAGTTCTAGAAGGTGCTGCTAGCCATTTTACTACCACAAGGGGAGCTCTTGTCTAAGAATTGAACCACCATAAAAGGAGCTAATTTGAGGGGGGAGAAAGAGAGAGAAAGAGGATAAATGTGAACAGTAGTTTTAACGCTGGCTAAATTCATTCCCTGCTCTCTTCAAGATCCAATCACGTTTCTTTTATTATTTAATTCATTTGAGTGGCTTACATTTATTGAAACACAGAGATCAACAAAAGAAAATTAGTAGTAATAGATAATATTCATTGAATGCTTGCTGCCAGGCATAGCAGTAAGCACTTGATGTAAACATCAAGGCCAGCCTCTATAGTAGGTACTATTATTACCTCCACGTCATAAATGAGAAAACTAAGTGACCAGATAAGATAAATAATGTTTCCATAGTCACCAAGCTAGTAACAAATTGAGCAATAATTTGAACCAAGTGAATCTAACTCCAAAGACATACCAACACAGAAGCAAAAGATCATTTAGACAGCTTACGAAATTAAGTAGAGATACCTAAAATGGAACATTGTAAACTATATGCCTTTTTTCTATTTCATCTGCTTTTGGTTCGCTTCTTGAATACTTACATGAAAGTTAGATCTCCTAATCATCTTCCAAACGTATCATCTTTTCTACAAAAATGTTCATATCCTTGTTCTTTTCCAGTTAATTTTGTGAGACCTCTTTAAGATTCTTTAAAGTATCTTGGTGTTGTTTATTGGGTTTATTGAAATTTTGGCTGTTCTGCAATGTTTTCTGTTTATCTTCCTGTTCTGGGTTTTCATCTCATCTTCATTCACAGATGTCATGATTGCCCGTGTACAAAATGCTATAAAATCTGTGAGAAAACTATTAGAATTAGTAAGTAAGTTTACTAAAGTCGATGGATACAAGGTTGATATCAATTGTATTTCTATATACTAACAATCAGCATTTGGAGATTGAAATCTGAAAGGCAATACCATTTGCAACAGCATCAAACAATATAAAATAGAGATAAATTAAATAAAATATGTGTAAAACTTGTATATTCAAGACTATAAAACATTGCTGAGGGAAATTAAGGTCTTGAATAAATATAGAGAAATGCTATGTTCATGGATAAGAAGATTCAATAGTGTAAAGAAATCAGTTCTCCCTAAATTAATGTGTATATTTAACAGAATTCCAATAAAAATTCCCAAGGGCTTTTGTACAGAAATTGTTCAAAAAAATTGGGAGACTAATATTAACTAACTTCAATACTTACTATAACACTACAATAAATAAAACAATGAGGTCTTGACATGTAGATATAAATCATGCAACAAAATAGAGTACAGAAATAAAACCACAAATGTATAATTAATTGATTTTCAACAAAAGTACCAAGAAATTCAATGAATAAAATGACAATCTTTATAGCAAATCATTAAGAATAATTACACATAGGGTGCTTGGGTGGCTTAGTTGGCTAAGTGACAACCTTTGGCTCAGGTCATGATCCCAGAGTCCTAGAATTGAGTCCAGGGTCAGACTCCCAGCTCCATGGGGAGTCTGCTTCTCCCTCTGACATTCTCCCCTCTCATACTCTCTATCTCAAATAAATAAAGAAAATCTTAAAAAAAAAAAAAAAAGAATAATTACATGGGAGGCCTGGGTGGCTTAGTGTGTTAAAGCCTCTGCCTTTGGCTCATGTCATGATCCCAGGGTCCTGGGATCCAGCCCCACATCAGCTCTCTGTTCAGCAGGGAGCCTGCTTCCTCCTCTCTCTCTCTCTGCCTGCCTCTCTGTCTACTTGTGATCTCTATCTGTCAAATAAATAAATAAAATCTTTAAAAAAAAAAAGAATAATTACATATACATATACAATCAAATGAATCTCAACTCTAACCTTACACCACATACAAAAATGAAGATGAATTAGATTGCCTAACTATATGTAAGAGCTAGGAATATAAAACTTCTAAAAGAAAACACAGGGAAAAAGTCTTTGTGAACCTGGTATAGTCAGGATCACCAATCTTGGCACAAATTTTTCTTTTTGAGAGAAAGAGCACATGAGCAAAGGGGAGGGGCAAAGGGAGAGAAAGGGAGAGAACCTTAAGCAGGCTCCATGCCCAGTGCAGAACCTAATATGGAGGGTTGATCTCCCCCTCCCCCTCCGTGACAGGGGGGATCATGACCTGAGCTGAAATCAAGAGTCAGTCACTTAGCCAACTGAGCCACCCAGGCACCCCACATATAAATATCTTAAACCATGTGCACATATACAAAATAAATCATAACGGAAAAGGTTAATAAATTACACTTCATTTGAATTAAAAATGTGTATCCTTCAAAAAACAATGTTACAGAAATGAAGAGACAGCTCCAGATTAGGGGGAAAAAAATATTGCAAAACATTTATCTGAAAATGGACTAGAATCCAAACCTCCCCCTCCGCCAAAAAAATGTTTACAACTCAACCATAGAGAAACAAACAACCTAACTTTTTCAGGGAAATTCAAAGTAAAACCACAGTGAGATATTACTCTATGTTCACTAAAATCTCAAAAATTAAACAGATTGATAACACCGAGTATCGGCAAGGATGTGGAGCAACTGAATCTACTTATACAACATCAATAGAAATGAAAAATGATAGACACTTTGGGAAACAGTTAGAAAGCTCCTGAAACTATACACATGCAATGCCAATAAAGCACAGAAATTCACACCCGAGTATTTCCCAGGAGGGAAAAAAAATGCCCTACCCACAAAATTTATATAGAAATGTGAAGGATAAAAACTGGAAGCAACCCAAATGTCAATCAACGAGTAAATATATAAGAAAAATGTGGTATGGTCATAAAATGAAACACCACTCCACAATAAAAAGGAAATGTACAGGGGTGCCTGGGTGGCATGGTCGATTAAGTGTCTGACTCTTGATTTCGGCCCAGGTCATGACCTCCAGGTCCTGAGAACGAGCCCCATGTTAGGCTCCCCACTCAGCAAGGAACCTGCTTAAGATTTTCTCTCTCTCCTTCAGCCCCTCCTCCCCACTCTCGTGCTCTCTAAATAAATACACAAAATCTTTAAAAAAAGAAAAAGAATGTACAACAATATACAAACAACATGGAGGAATCTTAAAAGCATTATGTCACATCAAAGAAGCCAGACATAAAAGACTATACACTGTGTAATTTCACTTATGTGAAATATTGCAAAGGCAACTTAGAGTGACAGAAAACAGTGATGGCCAGGCTCTAGAATGAGAAATGAGGACTCACTACAAAGCATGAGAAAACTTTTGGGTGGTAATAGAAATGTTCTATATATCATGATTAGTTACGGTTGTTAACACATAGCTCTATGTTTTTGTTAAGACTCATAGAATTTTATATTAAAAACCACAGGATTTTTTAATGTAAATTATCTTTAATAAGATTCATTTTAAAAATTGAAAAGACTCAAAAAAAATTGAAAAGACTCTTATCTACATATCATACCCATTAGACATGTAAAGATGGTGAATATTTTAAATGGCTGTTAAAATCTCCAAATGAACAAAAAAAAAATATTTTGTTAAAGAAAAATCACACAAATGGCCAAAAGGTATATAAATGGGTATTCAGCATCACTAATCTCCAGGGAAATGTAAGTCCAAACCACAGTGAGATATCCCTTCCCACCTATTAGGGAGGGCTAGTATCAAAAAGTCAAAGATAACGGGGGTTGGTGAGGATATGGAGAACAGGGAACCCTGTGCACTGTTGGTAGGAATGCAAATTGGTATGGTCATTATGGAACATAGTATGGCGGTTGCTCAAAAATTAAAAATAGAAATACTATATGATCCAGCAATCCCACTTCTGAGTATTTACCTAAAGGAAATAAAATTAATATCTCAAGGAGGTATCTCCACTCCCATGTTCATTGCAGCATTATTCACAATAGTCAAATATAGAAACAACCTAGGTGTCTGTCAACAGATGAATGGATAAAGAAAATGTGACGATACATACACATATAAACATATATTCAAATGGGGTATTATTCATATTTTTAAAAAGGGACTATCCTGTCATTTGCAACAACACGGATGAACCTGGAGGACGTTATGCTAAGTGAAATAAGCCAGATGCAGAAAAATATCCCATGATCTCACTTATATGTGGAATCTAAAAAAAAAAAAAAATAGTGAAACTAAGAGCAATAACACAGAATAAAATGGTGGTTACTAGAAGCTGGGAAGTGGAGGCATAGGCAAGGTATTAATCAAAGGATTCAAACTTTCAGTTATAAGATGAATAGGTCCTAAGACCTAAGGTACATCATGGTGACTATAGTTAATCATAATGTATTACACACTCAAAATTTGCTAAGAGAAGAGATCTCAAAATTTCTCACCACAAAATAAAAGTTGATCGTGTGAGGTGATGAATATGCTAATGGGCTTGATTACAGTAATGATTTTCACAATTTGATTATTTCACAGTGTATAAACATATGAAAGTATCACCTAGTGTCCCTTAAATATATGCAATTTTTATCTGTCAAGCAAGCTTCAGTCAAGGTGAACGGCAAAGTCAAACCAACAAAAAGCTCAGGGATCTGGTTATTGCATCGCAGAAATTGTTGCCACAGGAAGGAAAATTCGCAAAATAAAATTTTGTAAAACTTGGATAGGTTGGCGAAATTCAGGAAATGATGATTGCTGCAAGAGCGGTCCCCAAACAAGCAAAGCCCAGGATATAGTGAATGTTTTGTCATCAAATGCACATATCCAACAAAAAGTCTGTGCTGGTTTCATATGGTCTCATAAAAAATACGAAAATTTCAACTTCGTCACAACACATTTCTTTCTTCACAGAGGGATTCTGGGGTCCAATACTTTTTGGAGGGAGAACAAAAAACCACCAGGATGATGTTACATGCTTAGCTCTACTGAGCAAACACCAGTTTGCTCAAGAACAGACCACTGTGAAAATTTAGACATAAATTTCCTACTCCATACAGAAACCTGATGGCTTCACTGATGAAGAGTTCTTAACGAGTCATTTGCATTAGAAGATAAAGTCCAAAAGCCATTTCAAGAAGCTAGTAGACTAGATGCTGCATGCTTTGAAGATAAAGAATGGCTGTAGAAAGTAGCTTCCTTACTTTTCAGCTGATACATGCGATGAAAATGGCTGCTGGAAGGCTAGTTTCTAATATTATACTCTAGGGTAACTGTCTGGAATTTAAATGACAACTTTAAAAGAATCCAGCTGAACAAGTCTCTACAAAGCCTGGAGAAAATGTTTTCGCTTCACATGACCTGATTCGTGAACTTTAAAGAATACTCCATCTTTGGGAAAATCATGTTGCAAAATAGAATCTTTAAAATGTCCCACCATTGCTTGGACTTGAGAGTGAGAGAAGATATGGTCAAGTTTGAACTATCAGAACCAGTTTGGAGAACGAAGGATTGGAATTGAATGATATTTTCAATCTCTTCTCTCTGAATCTTCTGTTCAGCCTGAGAACATGACTTTGACAAAAGAAAAGACTTACTAATCTGCCCTAGATAAGTCCTGGATTTCAGGGTAAGAAGACAATCGTGCAAGTCATGGGAAAATAGTGAACACTCTGCTGTAGGTTTTAACATCTTAACATGTGTCATCAGGTCCGTCTTGTTTAAACAAGCATTAAGAGCAAGAACAGAAATCTCATTTCAGTTGAAAAGGATATGTGTGTGCCTCTCTCAAGTTTAACATAGAAATGAGTTTCTGTGCAACAAAAATCAAAGGTTCACAAAAAAGAGGTAAATTTCATTCTTCACTTTTTAGTATCAAAAATAACACCTTTTATACATAAATATTCTATAAAAATCAAGAATGCTTATATAAGAATTTTTAAACACCTACATCCATGAGCCTTATCATGCTTACTTGTAAGACACTGTTTTCTGGGGCGCGTGGGTGGCTCAGTGGGTTAAAGCCTCTGCCTTCGGCTCAGGTCATGATCTCAGGGTTCTGGGATCGAGCCCCGCATCAGGCTCTCTGCTCGGCGGGGAGCCTGCTTCCCTGTCTCTCTCTCTGCCTGCCTCTCTGCCTACTTGTGATCTCTCTCTCTCTCTCTGTCAAACAAATAAAAATTAAAAAAAAAAAGACACTGTTTTCCAAAGTATTGTGTAGTGTCTTAGATTATGTTTTCATTCCTATCGCTTCAGTTTACGGCTTGGTCATTTTACTGTTTAACAGTAAACAGTAAACAGTAAACAGTTCAACAGGATAGTGGGGATAATTGCACAGCAGTGTGAAAGCACTTAATACCACTGAGTTATTCACCTAAAAACTGTTAAAATGTGAAGTTATGATATGTTCATTTTATCACAGTAAGAAAAGCAAAAAGAGGAAAAACTTGTCTTTGTGTTATTTAGATTTATCTGTGTTTCCAGTGACAATAAGTATGACCAAGTTGAACAATTATTTGAATAATCCTCGTGCCCAAGGATTGTGGTTGGATCTGGCATACGATTTGACAAATAATTGGACTTTCTCTTTTTCTCAGTCTTTTTGTTCAAAGGCCTAAAATTCAATGTGAAATGTTTTCTGTCACCAGACAACCCGTAACTTTCCTGATATGCTTCCCATTAAAACTGGAAAATTCAAAAGAGAACATCCTGTATGACAGACTACAAGTTGGTCTCGGGAGAATTGAATCCACAGTAATATTTGTAAGAGTAGGGATAAAATTATGGTAAATTATAGACAATATCTGTGAGCCAATTTTCTTCAAACTAGAACTTTTCCCTTTGTTCTGACACATGAAAAAAATATTCGTACATCCTCAAAAAATATTCGTACATCCTCAAACAGTACAGCTTATTGGAACATTCAAATGTATTAGCTAGCCCCCATTATCTTGAATTTCTAAGGTGTTAAATCATTAGTAAAATGGTATAGAAACTTTGCTGTATCTTTGGTTAAAAAAAAATGCTTCCATCCAACAGAAGCAGCACGCATATTCTCAAGTACACATGGAACATTTACCACAATAGATCATATGTTAAGACACAAAACAAATCTTATAAATTGAAGAAGTTTGACATTATACCAAGCATTGTTTTCTGGGCACAGTGGTATGAAACTCGACATAAATTACAAGAAGAAAACTGGAAAATCACAAATATGTGGAGATTAAGTGAAATGCTCCTCAACAACCAAGGGGTCAAAGAAGAACTGAAAAAAGAAACAAATTTTGTTGAAGCCACAAAGAAACTGGATAACCAAAACAATCTTAAGAAGAACAAAGGTATCACACATCCTGACTAACTATATCATAAAGTCATAGTAATCAAAACAGTATGGTATTAGCATAATGACATATAGATCAATAGAATAGAATTGAGAGCCCAGAAATAAACCCATGCATACATGGACACTAAATTTTCTGCATAAAAACCAAGAATATATAATGGGGAAAATAATAACCTCCTCAATAGTGCTAGGAAAAGTGAAATCCACATGCAAAGAAGTTAAAAATAGAACTTCCATATGACAATTTCACTTCTGGCTATCTATCTGAAGGACACAAAGTCATTATCTCAAAGATATATTTGCACTCCCATGTTAATCGCAGCATTATTTACAGTAGCTGAATCTGGAAACAACCTGTGCCCGTTGACAGAGAAAAGGATAAAGAAAATGTGGTGTAGGTACATAATGAAATATTACTTAGCCTTAAAACAGAAGGAAATCCTGCTTTTGAGAACAACATAGAGAAACTTGGAGGGCATTTTGCTAAGTGAAATAAGTCACACAGAAAGACAAGTATTGTATGGTATCACATTTATGTGGAATCTAAAAAATAGGCAGACTAAAGAAGCAGAGGATAATGGTGGTTGTCAGGGGTTTGTGGGCATGGGGAAACAGAGAGGCTGGTAAAGGGTACAGATGTCCAGTTAAACAGACGAAAATGGTGTGAGGATCTAATGTATAGCATGGTGACTAGAATTTAAAGTACTGTATTGTGTAATTGAAATTTACTGAACAAATAGAACTTAAATACTCTCAAAAAAAGGGTAAATATGTAAGGTGATGATGTATGTTAACTCAGTGGAAATCCTTTCACAGTGCATGTATATTAAATCATCACATTGTATGCTTTAAATATATAACAATTTTATTTGTGGATTATATCTTAATAAAGCTGGAGGAAAAAAGAAATAGCACATTTGCTCCTTACAATAATCCTCTTACGAAATATCACTGTGGACTTTTTCCAGGCAAAGAAATTGGAGCTTAAAGGATGTTAAGCAATTTGCTTAGGATCAGTAGGTAGTAAACAGCAGAGTGAAGAAATGAATCAGGATCTTACTTCAAAGCTCATACTGTGAATCATTACAAGATTTGCAAATATATCCGTTGTGGTCCATGTCACAACATGGTATAACTCCTTCTACATATATTTTTGTTTTAAAATTAAAAGACATAATAATGAACAAATGAGCGATGTGTGGTTTCCTCTAGTTCTTAGCTTTATATTTCCCTTTGCTTGCCCAGCATTAGTTCAATCTGATGCCTGAATTCTCTTGTATCCTGCTTTCCTCCCCTTAATTTATCCTTTCTGGTGGAGAAGTAGAGTATATATATACTCACAAATCTTTTATCCAGAGACAGAAGTGATAGAAGAGAAAGTCCTGTGCTTCTGACTCACCGTCATCAACTCAGGAACATCCTCACTAGCATTTGTTGTTATCAGTGTTTTGGATTTTGGCCATTCCAATAGGTGTGGAGTGGTGTCTCATTATTTTACTCTGAAATTCCCTGAAGACATGGGGTGTTGAGCATCTTTTCACATGCTATTTGACATCTGTATTTCGTCTTTGGTGAGGTGCAGTTCTTTGGCTCACTTTTTGATTAAGTTGTTTATTTCTGTATTGTAGCCTTTTAAGAGTTCTTAATATATATTTGCATAATGATCCATTATTAGGTCTTTTGCAGAAGTGTTTTTCCAAGACTGTGGCGTGTCTTTTCATTCTTTCAATAGTGCCTTTTGCAGAGCAGAATCTCTTCATTTTAATGAAGTCCAGTTTATCAACTTTTTTCTTTCAGAAATTGTGTTTTCGGTGTTGAATCTAGAAAATCATGACCAAACCAAAAGTCACCTAGACTTTCTATATTACGTTCTAAGAGTTTTATAGGTTTACGTTTAACACTTCAGTTTTTAAAGTACTATTTCCTACTACATTTGTCCTAATAGCTGAAAACTCCCGGGGGGGAGGGGGTGTTCTGGCCTGGCTTTTCTGGCTAATTATTTTCTACTTTCTTTTATGGATTTAGATTGTTTCAGTCTATGAATCTGTGAAAAATGAGTATTTTTCCTTTCAGTGGTTTTCTAGCTCCTTTCTGTTAATTGTGTGAGTTAAAAATAGAGTGCAGAGGAGCAGCAGAATTAGAGAGAACTATTATCTTTATAATAATGATGATATGCTTCCTGGGAAAACTTGACCTATACTCTAGTCATCTTTAGCACAACTGAACGATTGACTCTACCAAGGAGTCTGTGTTTGTCAAGGTACCATTTTCAAGGCTAGGACAGACCGGGTTGGGACAAAAACACATGAAAGCAGAGTGAGTGGAGGGAGACCCACCGAGAGGAGGTTTCTGAGGACAGGATCATTTGATAGTGCTGTACCCAGGACAGACATAGAAGAGTGTGAAGTTAGGCTTTGTGGAAAGATGTGTCATTATTTTCTTTTGATGTTATTTTAAACTCTCAATAATGCTTTTTATATTTTAAAACATTTGGAAGTAGTTCTATTTTTAAATGCAGAAAAATAAATAAAATTATAAAATATAAATATATGAAAAGACTAAAAAACAGAAATATTAAATATGTAAAAAATAGGTGGAATAAAATGAACTACTCGCATCTGTACTTCTCTTCATTGTCATCAGACAGACAAGGAAGGATACCGTGGGATGTGATGAAGCCAGCCAGAAATAACGGAGATTTTATTCAACATCTCTGGGCAGAGAAGCCTTTCAAATGTTGATAGAATCAGAGGTTACTAAAGATATCAAAAGTTTCTCGTCATCAGTGAACACATGGCAGAAATACTGATGCAGTTCTTTGACTTTTTCTATATCTAACTTAACACAAGCTCATGCCAACTCTACAGCTTTGCCTCTTGAAAACTAGGATGCATGGCAATAAGGCCAGAATTGTGTCCTTTGTAGAAAACACCTAACTTCCCTTTACTTTTTCCATTCTGATGGAGGGTTTGCTGTTTTGTTTTGTTTTGCTTTGCTTTGCTTTGCTTTGCTTTCTGTATCTTTGCTGGAATAAAGCCAATGTTTATGGTTTTAGTTGGAAGAGTGGTTAGGTTATCTGCAAACATCATTACTATTCCTCTCTATGTCACCTGTTTTTCATTTTTCTCCTCACTATGTGATGATCCTTGCTAAGATTTATAGACGACTGTATTTTACCAGGCATTGTGCTATGCCACGTGCATTGATTTTCTTGCTTAATTTTCATAGGAACTGCTAAAAGATCTTTATTTTCATGCCCATGTTACACATGAAGAAATGAAGGTTGGAAATTAATAACTTCCCCGGGGTCCCACAGTGGTGGCCCAGAATTCACTTGCAGACCCTCTGGTTCCAGAGCCGGTGCTCTCTACCACCTAGGTACAATATCTCCTCCTGAGTGGCACAAAGCTAAAACTATGGGATTCTTTCCAGTACCTCCAGATGACTCCAGATCTCTAACTGGTCTCTTGCTTTCAGGCTCGCTCCTCTCAGATCTATCCCATAAACCCTTTAAAGCTTCGGCATCCCCCATAGAATGAGATCTAATGTCCCAGCAGCCGAGAGCCTCCATGTGAGCTGATCCAGGCTTCCTATCCTTCAGCGTTCCCTTCCCACAGTGACACACGACTACATGGAATGCTTTGTTTCTCACACACATGTTCCTAGTCTCTTATACCGTTTCTGAGACACACAAGCTATTTTTCCTGCATGGGGAGTTCTCCCATGCGAGGCCTCCTTCCATCAGAGATACACTGCCTGCTTCTGGCTCATGAGGGAAACAAAGGCAAAGAGAGATGCAGCTTAAATTAAATCTCCTCATAGCCGGCAGCCCAGTGATAGATGTCTGAGACATGCAGAGCGTGACCTTCCTCAAGGAATCTGTGGCCACCTTAGTGACTTTATGTTTTATTAAAGACTAAAAGTAACCTTATCTTAACATCAGCTAACCCCTCAAGGTCCTGAAAGCCTTGCTTCCAAATCCCTTAGAGACTTAAATGCCATCCCCAACCCCCACGAATGAAGAAGTATAATCAGCCACTCGTCACAACCCCCAGTACAGCTCTTTCTGCCTACAGGTCCTATCCTCACGCTCTAAGAAAACCACCAAAAAGTCTCAAGAATTCTCTTAGTTATTCGCTGACACACCCCAAAAGTTCCAAATTTCATCATCACCAAGAACTCTTTCCCTACCACACACTTCTCAACTCCACACTCTACTGGGCGATGCGCCCTCTTCTGCACAAGCAGACTGTCCCCTAGAATTATGTTGATGTCGCCGTGGTATAGCCTTCCTACAGGGGTCAGCCTACAGGTTCTTTGAGGGCAGGCTAGGTCGCATTCACTTTGAATCCCATCGAAACCTTGGATAGTGAGGGAATGAGACTGAAGCTGGCAGGTGGGAAAGCGACCCAGTGATCTGCCTGGTCCTTGAACCAGGTTCTGGGGCATTCAACCTGAGTCATTGCTTTAAGAGGGAAGGTTGGGAGCACCACAACTGCCCTGAGCTGAGACTGAGGTCTGCAACCTCCTAGGAGCTCACCGAGCCTCCTTTGTGTTTCCGGGTCCAGAGCTGTTTGCTGTAGGGGGTACCGATCCTTAAAAAGAGGCGCTTGATGTGTATTAAGGCGGAGCGTTCTGATTTCAAGATAGGACAAGGGCTGGGAAACACACATACCCTGGCACGGAGTCAGCGTTAATGAAACTCCTCAATTGCACCATGCCTTCTTCAGAAAATTTTTAACTGAAAATACCCATGTTTTATTTTACATCACAGCCTTGCACATAACTGCCAAGTCTTTAATCTTAAGGCAACAGGCTTCCTGTTTCAGTCCAAAGCTGTCAGGTTAAAAACAACAACAACAACAACAACAACAACACACACGCAAAAGCCAGCTACATTTTGTGAGCTACGGAGTTACTTTTCTCTTATGTTCTTTTTAGAATGAAGTGTGATCTAATGATGCTTTCTCCTTTTGTGCAAACCTAACACTGCTCATTTACTTCTTGGTTTTAATAAGTCACTTGCTTCATTGTGTCAATTTTCCCGAAGAGAAGAACAGCCCATAATAGAACTGTCTTGATAACTTAAAAATAAAGGCCAAGAAAACAATCTTTCAAGGCAAAATCCTGCTATTTTAAGTTCTTTGGAGCTGTTGATGTCACATAATGGTATTGATATTAACCCAGATGACTTTAATTTCAATTCATTCCTTCAATAAGAAAAATTGAGTCCCTACGTTTATAATATTGCTCTAAAACAGATTGAAAGGCTTGTTGTCAAGGAACTTGCAAAATAATCTCCTCAACTTGAAGGCATGAATAGCTCCTGATTTGTACTGAATAAAGAGAATTTGTAGAACTGGAATGTTTACTCTTCCTTTTTGTCAGTCAGGAGGGAAAAAATCAACCCTCTAGAGACGGGAAAATAAGTCACAGAATGGAAACAATACAGCTAGAAGGAGAAATAAAGACCACAGTAACTCCGCTGCCCTCAAGATATAGTCTGGAAACCAGGTACTCCCTGACCTCATAGCGAAGACCCCACAGGAACAGAAGGCCGGGCTGCTGAGTCAGCATTTTTTTTCTTTTCACAATAAAGTCTCAAATGAGAAATGTCATGTTCAAGCACCAGTGGAAAAGGTATTTAAGAGCTCAACTTTTCAACAGATTTTTGTATTAATCCCTCCATTAGATTACACATCCCTCTCTTCTCTTGTTTGTGAAATAAGAGTTGTTAGGTCATTTTCAAAGACGATAACTGTGACAAAACCATGGATGTAGAAATGCAGTTTTTCTCACATTTACACAAACTAACACACACACACACACGTGCAACATTTCAGGCTATTGAAGACACTACTACCATCCTCCACTACCATCAGTTTTGGGTTTTCTATCCTAACTATAATTTACCCCAATTAATTTTTTCAGTTATTTCAACTGTAAAGTGGAGATAATGATAGGATTTACTTCCTGGGGTGGTTGCATGAATTAAATGGACAAATACATGAAAAGCATGTATGATAATGCACCACACACTAGGTGTTATTTAAGGGTTAGTAATTATTTTTGATCCAGGAGCTTTACTATTTTTTGAAGCTGAACATTTCCCCTAGATTTATGTCCACAACTCAAATGGCGTAAAAGCATGGACTGTAGGAAATCAAACCAACCCTGTCAATAACAAATAGGAGTTTATATGCAACTAAAAAGCTCAATTTCATAAAAAGATGATTATACAAGGAAGCTAGGGATGTATGTCTAGGTTGAATCTTAAATGTGTGAGGAACAGTCTTCATTGTTTTTGAAAGTGACAAAAACCCATTTGTGCTACTCTGAAAATAAAGATGTATACTATGAAGAAGGTATTCTAAAGCCCTAAGTGATTTAGATTCAATTAGGCCAATTGGAGGCCTACAAAGAAATTGGAGGTTGGGGAATAGACAAAGAACAGATGAAGTACAGAATTTTTTTTAAAAAGGGGGTGGGAAGATGAGGAGAGAGAGAGAAAAAAGAACTGGACCCAGCTAGCTGGGCAGAGATGTATAGAGAAGGAGCCATAGGAGAGGAAAAGCAAATTACTAAACAGGGGAAAAAGAGGTAGGAAACAGAAAACTGAGGGTAGGAGAGAGGACAGAACATGTGGACAGCAGGTAGAACGAAGACATGGAAAGTGGGAAATGGGGATCTGAACTCACACAAGCTAAGAACAGGATGACAGCAGGTCCTACCTTAGAAGCAAAAGAAAGGGGAGAGCAGGAGGGATGGTTTAAATCAAAATATCTGAGTAATCATGGCCCCCACAATAGGATCATGGACTGCTTCCCAACATGGTGAAATTGCCTGACCTGCTTGAAACTTTAACATGTTAGATTCTCTTACTAGTACCTATTTTGTACCACAATATTCACACATAAGAATAAAATGTAATTGTGCATCAGTACCATTATTGGATCTTATTTAATGGAAGCTGGCAGAGACAGAGCTCAGCCATGTGCTCAGGGCAGATTAAGGAGAATACAATGGAAATAGAGAAGTAGGGGCTGAATTGATGTCATTTATAAGATGGGGGAAAGCTGAATGAATATTGAAAATAATTCATCTAAAAATGTCTCTCCTTTCTCTACTAGAAGGATGGTGACCCTGTTGACCACGATAGGTCATATAGAAGAAAAATTGGGTCTGGGGAAAGATCATGGTGAGTTTGCTGTGAACAGAAAATACTTTAATACCTCAAACAAGAAGTGTGGCTAGGAGTATCATCAGAGGATTGTTACAATCCTATGGAGAGAATCCAAAAATCCATTAGAACAGTAGAGACCATATGGCCAGCACCAAACTTAGACCTTTGCCTAAGGCGCCAGGCAGGCAATGAGATCAACATTAAGCTCTGGAAATCTGCATTGTAGGGGAGGCTGTTCCCCTCTGACTGACTTCCATGCCCAGAGCTCCCTTGGGAGAAAAGTTGCAGTAGGTGAATCTTTTGTTGGGGCTGTCGCAAAGCCTTCGCTAACGTGACACTGCAGCCTTAGTCATAACCATAGTCAAGGTCACCAGGAGTTGGTGCCCCAGCCAAAAGCAGCAGCGGACACTGGTACAGGGGGTCAACAACCAGAGAGGGGTTTTGGTACCAAATTCCACTCTTGAGGTCCTTTTCTATAAGAACATGACAAAATGTCCTCAGTCCCATTACTAGAAGTAAACTGTATTCAGAAAAAGCAGCAAGGTTAAAAGGTGCCTGTTCTGAGGGAACAGTAAAAGGACTGGAGTAGTTGGGGAGCTGTTGTATCTTGTTCAGCAATGAGCTGTTGCTTGTGTTCTCCTTGCTATCTGCTATATGCGCCGTCTGGCCCCAGAAGCCCTAGGATTCAGACGAAATCCATAGCAGCTTAAAGTTGATGCTTCTCACTTTTGGTGAACCTCAGATGCCCCCAGCATTTTATAGAACATGGAGTTCATTCCATGCAACCTTATGTTACTGTAGGTAACCTAAGGACGAATGCACTGGGGAAGCCAGAGGACCAAAGTCTGAGGGAAAGCTTGTGTCAGAAACCAGAAGCCCACGGCCAGGAATGTTAGCACACAGCCAAATGACAGGGAAAAGCCTGAGTCATGAGTCACAACGAATCAGACCATGAAGACTGATAATGGGGAACATAAGAAGAAGACCAACAAAATTCACTTAACAGTGACTTGGGCAAGTTGCTTCTCTGTGCCTCATTTTTCTAATCTGGAAAATGGGGACAATCATAGTACCATCTGCATAAGTTTTTTTTTTTATGTTTTTTTTTTTTAAGATTTTATTTATTTATTTGACAGACAGAGACCACAAGTAGGCAGAGAGGCAGGCAGAGAGAGAGGAAGGGAAGCAGGCTCCCTGCCAAGGAGAGAGCCCGATGTGGGACTGGGATCATGACCTGAGTCAAAGGCAGAGGCCCCAACCCACTGAGCCAGCCAGGCGCCCTGCATAGGTTGTTATGAGGACTAAATATGTTAATGTGTGATGTCCTTAGAGCTAGTAACACAGTAAACATTATGTAACTGGCTGTTAAAAAATTAACTGTTCACTTTAAAAGAAAATGACTTTGGGGCACCTGGATGGCTCAGTCATTAAGCGTCTGCTTTCAGCTCAGGTCATGATCCCAGGGTCCTGGAATCAAGCCCTGCATCAGGCTCCCTGCTCACTAGGGAAGCCTGCTTCTCCCTCTGCCCCTGCTTGTGTTCTCTCTCTCACTCTATCTCTCTCTGTCAAATAAATAAATAAAATTTTTAAAAAGAAAACAAACAAACAAGCAAAGAAAATTACTTGAATCAGCCCATTTCTCCCTCCAGAGGGGTTTTAGACTGTGTTGTTTCTGACACACATCTAGCAAGGTTAACCAATTGCCAAATGCACACCAAGATTAGGACATTTCTCTACGGAACTTGTGGTTAAGCTTTCTCAATTTGGTTTATTTAACAACGGTACTCAAGCACATTCTTGGTTTGGAGAACCTGAGAAAATAGCAAGTTGTGCCGACACTAGACATTTTGTTCTCAAGGTTTCGCGTTGGGAGAAAACTATCATTCTGGTCTGGCATTGTCCCTAAAAAAGACACCGATCAGCAGTGAAAGAATATATTCCGAAGCAAAGAAACAACTATTAATAATATTAATTGCTATGTATTTGTCATGTCTTTTAGTTCCATAGTCTAGTTTTATATTTGATAACAAGCATCTGCTTTGATATTTTTCTATATGTTATGCAATTTGGTTCTAAATTTATTCTTCTAATTCATATATATGCAATTCATCTGGTACTTTTTTTTTTAAAGATTTATTTATTTATTTTAGGGAGGGAGAGAGAGAGAGAGTGAGTGCTTGGGACGGGGGAGGGGTAAAGGGAGAAGGAGAGGGAGTCTGAAACAGACTCCGTGCTGAGCTTGGCATCTGATGTAGGGCTCCATCTCACCACCATGAGATCAGGACCTGAGCTGCAACCAAGAGTTGCACATTTAACCAACTGTGTCACACAGGTACCCCTAATTTGATACAGTTTTTACTTGGCCAGAGGAAAAAAAAAGGCAATTTCCATTGAGAAGCTACTAGAGTTTATGTACTATGCTGTTTGTTATTACATACATATTTTCCCTATTTAACTTTCATGGGGAGCTTATTGAGTTAATATTGTCATCCCCATTTTTACAAGTGAGAAAAGAAAGTGAGAGCAAGGATGAAAACAAAAGCAAGCGAGCAATGAGGGGGCTGGGTGGCTCAGATGGTATCTGAGTGTCTGTATTTGGCTCAGGTCATGATCCCAGGGTCCTAGGACTGAGCCAGGACTCCCTGTTTGTCAGGGGAGCCTGCTTCTCCTTCTCCCTCTACTGCCTCCCCCTGCTTGTGCCCTTTTGCTCTCCCTGTCAAATAAATAAATAAAATTAAAAAAAAAAAAAAACAAGCAAGAGAGAAAGAGAAAGAGACAAGTTGGAACTATTGACTTCTCTTGTAATATTGCATCCAGAAGATTATATTTTTAAAACTGTTTTGGCCCACATTTTTGTAAATGATAAATTCTACATTAACATGAAATAATTGAAATAGCGTGGTGTTTTGTTTTGAATTTCACATTCATCTTTTGATTTTAGGCCTTTGTCTTCTAAGAACCTTCCAGGGAGTATTTGCTCTGCTTAACCCTGGTAAATGCTCGATTTATGACATTTTTTTCTTCCTGCTGGACTCTTAGAGTCTTCCAAGAATGAGGGCACAGAGTTGCTCCAGAGCAAGGATTTAATGTTGCTTTTGAACGTGATTCAATTCGAACCAATTTGGAGCCTGTTGATTTAAGGTTTAACAGAGAATCATGGGGACATGTGCCTTTTTGTTTAAAAACACTCAGGGCTTTATTAATGCCACTGTTCCATTATAACCAAATACTTAACTGAAGCAACAAAAGGAGGAAAAGGAAGAGTTACCTAATTTTTAACCTTTTTATTTAACTTTGCCGATTTAGTTGAGAGGGTATCCTCGCTTTTTAAGGATCTAATATTTATTGGAAAAACTTGGCCTTTACTTAGTATACTCAATAAAACAGATTCAAACTTCTTTGTTCAACAAAGTAAAAATGGTGACTGGAAATATCAAAATTATGATCCTCTTAACTCATCTTTTTTTGGTATTTGTTCTTTGGTTAAGCCATCTAGAAACAACAAAACATATCTACTACAGAAAGTTATCACCTGATAAATTATATTAGTTAAGGTTTTTTTTTTAATTAAAGTAAATGAAATCTACCTAACTTGAGCAAAATAATAATAACAAATAACTTTATGGGGGTACTGTGACATTTCCTGCAATCCAGGAAAGAATAAACAGTCCTTAAGAAGGACAGGAACTTAGGAAACTCTGGGACCGAATAGCAGAAATTCGTGGAATTTCTCAAATGCTGTCTGGAATTAGTAAGCTTCCAGAAACTTGCAAAATATATGTCTTTTGGGTCAAAGGTTCCAAATTCCTGGAACGAAAAATCTGATTGGTCTAGCTAAGGTCAGGGGATCAGCCTTGGATAAGTCAGTTCCAACCACAAAGTCAGGGTCTTAAAATCCTGCTTAAAACCCTTACATGGCACTATTGTACTTCCCATCAAGTGTAAATATCCTACCAGGACCTCCAGGGCCTTCTGTCTTCTGATGCCTATCCATTCTCCAGATTCATCTCAAACCACAGACCCACAGGCTGAGTACACTTCCCCACTGAAATCTTTATGTGTTCTCTTGCCTAGAACTTTCCCTATTATTCTTTCTCTTTCCTTAAGTATCAACCTAAATGTCACTTGACAGAGTTGTTTGAACCTCCATATTTAAACCAGGTCTCCTCTGTTATTCTCTCTCATAGAGTTCTCCTCTATTCTTTCATAGTACTTAACAAAATGTGTAAATGGAGATTTACTTCAGAGTTTGTTAAATTTGTCTTCCACCTTCTCTAACTTACAAGGGGGCAGAGATTTTAATTCTTTTGTCCCAGTTTTGAAACTAAGACAGTATCTGATCCCAAGAAAATGATCCATGAGTAGTTGTGAATGAATGAATGTTGACGAAGGATCACCTTTTGTTTCAGGGGCAGTTTTCAAAAAGAGAACCTGGGCATTGCCTTGCACACTATCTAGCACCTGAACGTAAAGACCACTGACTGATTAATTGGAACTTTGAAGGTGAATCAGGGCAGAATATTACCCAAAGATGACTCATATGTAATAGTTTATGAAATCCAAGTAATTTTTTTTACTTTGTAGAGCCAATTTTTCTTCTAAAGAAAAGCAATATTTGGCAATACTTATATGGGGGGATGTAGATAGAGACAAGATTCCTTTTGACTTAGACGTGCCAAACACTACAGTTAGGTGGCTGGAATAATGCAAAAGAAGTGTGAAGGTGAAGAGAATTCTCAAAATAAAATGTGTCTTTAAGTATTTAAAATTCATAAAAGCATGAAACAGTAATCATTCAGCAAACAACTGAAAACTTGGCTTCCATTTTCCTGCTCAGAAAAGATAGTAAATGGGAGACAGTAGAAAATTGTGTGGCTACACAATTAATAGCCCATCTGGTCCAAAGATAGGAGGACAAAAGATGATGATTTATATTGATGTCTACTTATCAACTGGAATTCTAGGCCTGAGAAATTCAGGCCCAGATCAGAATATATTCTCCATAGCCTGTCCCAACCTTTAATAAGACACATTGGTGGGGGACCAGCCCGTTTATCCTTCCTCCTTATGCCTATTTTCAAAGGCTGACATATTCTAGGAGGGTATCAGGAGTGGGCGTAAGCAGAGTTGGTGCTATGGAAGGAACCACAATATGTACCATCCAATATGTACAAGAATGAGCCCAGCGGTCTTCTTCCACCCAAACCTATATTAAACCATCATGGAAGAAAACTACACTGCCTGTGACCACAGCAACGAGCAAAGCAAAACTTGTATTAATATTGAACCTATTCTTTTGATGTTATCAGCTACTCTACAATAAGCTGGGTCCAAATTTTTGCCTATATTCTATCTGACTAAGGGTTTTCTTTGAGCAGGATTCAAAGCCTGGTAAACACCACTCATCTTTACCTCTCCTTGTCCCATCTACCACTTCTCAGGTTCCCATTATCCCAGGATAATGATTTAAAATTTGTGTCTTAATGTTTAGTAACTCCCCTCACCATGGCTTTTTTACTCGTGCCATCTAAAAGTGGTTTTGCAGCCAAGCAAGAGGGTCTCCTTCCCCAGGATCTGCCTTCCAGAGAGTTCCACATATCTCACACACACACACACACCAACGTATTAAATGCATGAGTGTTTCCGTTATTGGGGACCCAGCAGTCATTATTGGTGGCACAGGATGAGGCACAATCCCAAACATCAACTCTCATGAATAATGTCATTCAGGGCTCAGAAAATGCCAGCTTTCCTGCTATTTATCCTCAAAACACAATGTGCCTGCTTCTGAATGTCATGAAGGTTTGGGGTTGTGCCATTGCTGGTGTCAGTGAAGAATACTGCTTTGTAAAGTGAGGAAGATTTGAATGACAGAAGTACTTAGATAACAGAAAAGACAAAATAATTCACACCAAATCCTGCTTCTCAGATCCCAGGAGTATAATAAACTCCTGCATAATGAAGTGTCTTTTCCTAGTAGCGCTGAAAGTGACATGCCCTGTTTCTCTTTGTGTTCTAATTTGGCAACAGTGCTTTTCACTGCTGAGGAACATTCTGCCTTGTAGTAAGGAATTCCTATTACTCTTAAGCATGTAGGGGCTCATGGGGTGCATGGTCTCCTGGGGCTTGAGGGGGCCAGCTCTGGGGGTCCCCACTCCTACCTGAGTGATGTTTTGAGGTCCCTGTATATCATCTCAGGGGTCCACCTGGGTCTCCTGGGGCTTGAGGGGGCCAGCTCTGGGGGTCCCCACTCCTACCTGAGTGATGTTTTGAGGTCCCTATATATCATCTCAGAGGTCCACAGGTCCTCCTCCTGTGCAGCAGGAGCTTTGAAGGACTGAACTGACTGGGGCAAGTCCAGGAAAATGTTGGCAACCTCCACCTCCTCCCCAAAAGGGTGGTTTCCTCCAGATGGAGGAAAAGGTTCTTTTATTGCGATGAAGTAAATATAAAGTTGAAAAACCAAGTTGTATACATGGAGATCTGAAAGTAATAGCATGAAGCATGTTACTGGCTTGATCTTTTCTTTCTCACATTGACAACTGCAGAAACACTGAATGCTAGAATTGATAATAATCCCATTGGTATAAAAATTCTTAATAATATATATTAGCTTTTTCAAAACAATCTACCTTATTTAAATAATTTTCATTTAAAACTTTGATATTCAATAATGTAATCTGAAGTTTAAAGATTTTATTTATTTCAGAGAGAACGTACGAGTAGAGGGAGGGGCAGAAGCAGAGGGAGAGGGAGAAAAAGACCCCCAGCTGAGTGCAAAGTCTGAAGCAGGACTCCATCCCAGGACCCTGATGTCATGACCTGAGCCAACCTCAGACACTTAACAGACTGACCCACCCAGGTGCCCCATAGTTTGACTTTATTTTAATAGATAACTTAAAAGTTTTGGCTAAAAAGACATTAAAAATACTTTTATTTTTTCAAATTTTCCATTTAATTTAATCTACATTTTTGAAAAATGCAAACTTCATCTCTTTTAAATATAATTTCACTTTATTTTTTATCCTTTTAGTCCTAATCTAAATTAGTATACAGACAATGCTATTGTCCTGATCTTAATATAATTAGTGATTTCTTTAAATGCGGGCAAGAAAAATCCATTTGTGAGAATAAATAAGAAATAACTTCTGAGTTATGTACATCTTTATTTTATTATTCACCCTAATGCTGTCAACCCATCAAATGGACATCCAGATAGGCCCAATAATTATAATCAGTTATCTCGACACTTTGGCAACATGAAGTCATAGAAAAGTCCTAGCTTTACACATTATATTATTGCTTTGTCATTTGAAAATATATTCGTCAGGATGGGAGAATAGAACTTATATAACAGTTTGTTAGCTTGAGTTAAGTTTCAAATATCTGGATTATTGAAGTTAGTCAATATTTACTTAAACTCCATTTGACTTTTGCAACAGACCTCTTAATATTAGAGGTAGATGGGGCCTTACAGTTTCCTTTTTAGAGCCCTTCTCTTTTTTCTCTCTCTCTCTTTAAGATTTATTTATTTGAGGTGGGGAGGGGCAGAGGGAAAGAATCTCAAGCAGATTCCCCGACCAGGAGCACTGTTTCATGACCCCAAGATCATGATCTGAGCCAAAATCAAGAATTAGACACTCAACCCCTGAGCCACCCGGGTGCCCCGACAGCCCCTCTCTTCTTACTACCTTCTTTCCTGTGCTACTGGCTGAATCTTAATTGCAGCACTAGCCATAAGCATTACTATCAAATCTAAACAAACCCTGGGAGCAAAGTAAAAATGCACAGAATCATGATTCAGTGTTTAGAGAGACTTGCCCTACTGGTACGAGCTATACCCATGCACAATGTGGCCCCAGGAAAATACTGTTGATTTAAGCTTGCACAGAGACACAAAGCATCAGTACTATAAGTACTCATTCCTTGGAGTGCACTAAGTCTCACACTCCTCTGTCCCATGACACATAAGGGAGATTCCTTCTGTGGCCCATAACCATTTGAGACTAGCTACTATCACAAAGTCCTTCTTTTAGAATCCTTTATCTTTAGAATTCCTTTATTTGGGGGATGATAAAATAAGTGAAGAACCACAGATCTTGCTTCAGGATTCTGCAGTTAGCCTTTTTGTTCTTCCTTAAAGCCCATGTCTTTCCACAACTACCTTCCATTTCATTTCACACTTGACAAATAAACATACTCATGTTCAATGAATTAACACACTTTAATTAATAAACCATTTTTAGAGCGTTTTTAGGTTCACAGAAAACTGACTGTGAAGAATAGAGAGTTCTCGTATACCCTCTGCCCCTCCCCACCACGCACAGCTCCCACATGTACACTACCACACACCAGAGGGAAAAATTTGTTATAATCGATAAATTTACATGGACACATGAATTTCACCTAAAGTTCATCTACAAAACAGTTTTACCCCTTCCTTTCCAATCTGTGCACCTTTTTTCCCTTGCCTTATTGAATTAGCTAGGACTTCCAGTACTGTGTTAAAAAGCAGTGGTGAGAGGGAATATCCTTGCCTTGTTCCTGACCTTAAAGGGAAAGCTTCAAATTTCTCATCATTAAGTATGACGGCAATTATTGATTGTAGATGTTCTTTTCTCAAGGTGAGAAAATTCCCTAAAATTCATGGTTTGCTGAAAGGTGTTTTTTGGTTTTTGTTTGGTTTTTTGGTTTTTTGGTCATGAATGGGTATTGCATTTTGTCAAATGATTTTTTTCTGCATCTATTGATATGATCATGTGATTTTTCTTCCTTAGCCTGATGGTGAGATGAACCATAATAATTGATTTTCATATGTTGAACCAGCCTTTCATACCTAGATAAATCCCACTTGGTTGTGGGGTGTAATTCTTTTTGTACATTGTGGATTCAATTTGTTAAGATTTTGTTGAGGGTTTTTCCACTTATGTTTCAAGAGAGATAATCAGTTGGTAGTAGTTTTGGGAGTTGTTTTGTTCTGTTTTTGTTTGTGTTTGTTTGTTTTGTTTTTTTTAAAGATTTTATTTATTTATTGGACAGACAGAGATCACAAGTAGGCAGAGAGGCAGGCAAGAGAGAGAGGAGGAAACAGGATCCCTGCCAAGCAGAGAGCCTGACGTGGGGCTCGATCCTAGGACCTGAGATCATGACCAGAGCCGAAGGCAGAGGCTCAACCCACTGAGCCACCCAGGTGCCCCTTGTTCTGTTTTTGTAATGTTGTTATCTGATTTTGGTATTAGGGTAATGCTGGTTTCCGAGAATGACTAAAGATTAATTCCCTCCACTTCTGGAAGAGATTCTAGAGAACTGATATAATTTCTTCCTTAATATTGGGTATAATTCACCTGTGAACCCATCTGACCTGGTGATTTCTGTTTTGGAAGGTCATTAATTATTGATTCAGTTTGTTTAATAGATATAGGCCTGTTCAGTTGTCTATGTCTTCTTATGTAAGCTTTGAGTGATTGTGTCTTTCAAGGAATTCATCCATTTCAGCTAGGTTATCAAATTTGTGGGCATAGAGTTGTTCATAATACTCCTTTATTATCCTTTATATACCCATGGGATCTATTTATCTATTTATCTATTGATTTACCTTCTTTCATTTCTAATGTTAGTAATTCATGTCTTCTCTCTTCTTACTTAGTAGAAAAATTTTCTTAGTAGAAAAAGAATTTTTGATGTTCTCTATTGATTTCTTGTTTGCAATTTTATTGATTTGTGCCCTAATTTTTTTATCATTTTTCTTCTGTTTAATTTAGGTATAATTTGCTTTTTTAAAAAATTTTCCTAAAGTGTAAGCTTACATTGTTGATGTTAGATCTTTCTTATATTCTAAAACTACAAATTCAATGCTATAAATTTCCTTCTAAGCACTGTTTTCACCATATCTCACAAATTTTGATAAGCTTCATTTTCATTTTCATTTATCATTTATCATTCATTTAAAATATCCACAAACATATATATATGAATGAACACATATAATCAAATACAGTGTTGCTATTATTATTTTGAAAAACCATTAGCTGTTGAATCAATGATGAATAAGAAAAATAAAAGATTTTATTTTATTCTCACGTATTCATTTAACACTCTTCCTTTCTCTATATAGATCTGAATTCCTGACCTAAATATTTTTCCTTCTCTCTAAAGTACTTCTTTTAACATTTCTTCCAAGGCAGTTCTACTGGTGGAAAGTTGCCTCAATTTTCTTTGTCTGGGGAAGTCTGTATTTCTCTTTTGCGCTTGAAGGATAATTTTACATGGCATAGAATTCTAGATTGGTGGGGTTTTTTTGTTTTGTTTTGTTTTTTTCTCAACACTTTAATTATTTCACTCTACTTTCTTCTTGCTCGCATGTTTTCTTAGAAGTAGGATGTAATTCTTACTGCTGTTCCTCTACAGCTAAGGCATTTTTTCCTCTGACTTCTTTCAAGATTTCTTTCTTTACCTGTGATTTTCTGAAATTTAAATATGAAATGCCCAATTGTAGTTGTGTGTTTTGTTGTTGTTGTTGTTTGGTTGGTTGGTGTTTGTTTATTATCAAACCTTTATCCTACTTAGTGTTTTCTGAGCCTTCTGGATCTGTGGTTTGGGTTCTAACAGTAATTTGGGGAAATTATCATGAATGCTTCAAAGATTGTTTTGTTCCTTTTTCTCTTCTCCTCCTGGTATTTTCATTATACATATGTTACACCTTTAAGTAGTTGTCCCACAGTCCTTTGATACTCTGTTCTTTTCTCCTGTCTTTTTTTTTTTTTTTTTTTTTTTTTTTCTTGCTCTTCAGCTTTGGAAGTTTCTATTGTCAAATCCTCAGAGATTCTTTCCTCAGCCATGTCTCATCTGTTTATGAGCCCATCAAAGGACTTCATTTCTGTTTCAATGTTTTTGCTCTCTAGCATTTGTTTTTGTTTCTTTCTTAAATTGTCTACCTCTTTGTTTATATTATCCACCTGTTCTTGCAAGTTGTCTGCTTTTTCCATTAAAGCCCTTAGCTTTTGGGGGCACCTGGGTGGCTCATTTGGAAGAACATGCAACTCTTGATCTCAGGTTCGTGGAGTTTAAGCCCCATGTTGGGTGTAGAGATTTCTTGAAATAAAATGAACACTTAGAAAAAATTAATAAAGCCCTTGGCTTTATTTTAATCATAAGTTTTGTTTTTATTTTTGTTTTTAAATTCCTGGTCTGATAATCCCAACATTCTTGCTGTATTTGACTCTGGTTCTGATGCTTTTTCAGTGTCTTCAAACTGTGTTTTTTTGCCTTTAGTATGCCGTGTAACTTTTTGTTGAAAGTTGGGCATGAGCACTGGGTAAGAGGAACAGCAGTAAATAGACATTTAGTAATGTAATGATAAAAGTGTGGAGAAGGGAAGCCTTCTAAATTCCTATGGTTATATCTCAGTCTTTAGGTGAAACTGTGCCCCTAGGCTGTGAACTTCACAAGTGCTTCTCAGTCTCTTCCCCTCCCCCCTTAAATGGGATAAGAGAGCTGGAGGGGCTGGAGTTGGGTAATTCCCTTACAACAGTTAAGTTAGGCTCAATAAAACCCCAACAGGTGAGGCTGTGAAATAATAGTTTCTGGTGAGGGTAAGCCTTGTTAAGAACAGAATGTTCTGGTGTATTTCAGGTGATTCCTTTTCCCCTCCTCCTGCTGGAAGTGCCAGGAAATTTTTGTCCAGTAGTCACTGTGAGGATCTGGTAGAGGAAGTAAAACACAAAAAAGTCTGCCACCCTTCCATTCCATTAGTGGGTCCCCTGGAGTTTTTAATTTAGAGTTGTCCACACTGAGTCTCCAGCAATTCATCAATTATGGTTCAGGTTTTCTTACTGGGCACTGGTGACTTGGAGGTTTCCTCTCATTCGTTTCTACTCCTGTCAGTTACTTTTTATATCCTCTTGTCTGTTTCTCCAATTTCAGTGGTAGCTGTCTGCCCTGTGATTTCACTTCTCTGACAAATCTAAGAAGGGTTGTTTACTTTTCAGTTTGTTCAGCTTTTGACTTGTTAGGATGGAATGACAACTCAGAGGATTCTTCTTGAACTAAAAAATTTGAAAAATGTATTTAAATAAATGCATGAGTGTGATCATATGAAACCTTAATTTACATTTTAGTCTTTTTCTTTGTCCATCTGTCTTATGCTCCTTTCTAACTTTCTCCACAAGCATTAGTGCCTTTTAAAAGCCACAGTAACATGTTAACAACCTCACATGTATCCTTCTATGTTTTTCTCATTGCTTTCAGAGATCTGTATGTCTATGTACACAAGTACATAGTCAAAGTTATTTGATATTGGTTTAACAGGAATGTGATCATATCACACATGTTTTTCAGCATGTCACTTTTTCACAAACCAAACATCTTGGAAATTAGTACAATTCAACTGACCTAGCTTTAATTTATTCTTTTAAATGTCTGTGTAATAGTCAATAGAGATAACATGGCTTTAATTTTTCAGCTATAATCCTTTTGCGTTCTCATAATAGGATTCTCAAGAGCATTCTTTTTTTTAATATTTTATTTATTCATTTGACAGAGAGAGACCACAAGTAGGCAAAGCAACAGACAGAGAGAGGGGGAAGCAGGCTCCCTGCTGAGCAGAGAGCCCGATGTGGGGCTCGATCCCAGGACCCTGGGATCATGACCTGAGCAGAAGGCAGAGGCTTAACCCACTGAGCCACCCAGGCGCCCCAAGAACATTCTTGAAAGATTCTTTTTTTTTTTTTTTAAGATTTTATTTATTTATTTGACAGAGAGAGATCACAAGTAGACAGAGAGGCAGGCAGAGAGAGAGGGAGGGAAGCAGGCTCCCTGCGTAGCAGAGAGCCCGATGCGGGAACTCGATCCAGGACCCTGAGATCATGACCTGAGCCGAAGGCAGCAGCTTAACCCACTGAGCCACTCAGGAGCCCATCTTGAAAGATTCTTGATGTTTATGACCCAAGATTTAAGAAACCGTCAGCTCAGAGTATACTATACTTGGAATCAGGAAATACTAGCCCATACCTGTTATGCTTTTAGTTATCGATAAAGGTATTATATAGTTTTTAAAGACCTATATATCTACATAGGAAAGAGAAGATAAGAAAAATTGGTAAGGTCCATATCTAGCTGCTTCATAAAAGGTACAGATAATAAAAAACCATTTTCTTTATGCCAGAGAAACTCCTCAGTAGAGTAGGAAATAATACTCGGTTAGTGCTGACACTGCCACCTACCACCTAAGTGAGTGAGTGAGAGTAGCAGGATTTTTTTTTTTTTAAAGATTTTATTTATTTATTTGACAGAGATCACAAGTAGGCAGAGAAGCAGAGAGGGGTGGGGAACAGGCTCCCCTCTGAGCAAAGAGCCCAATGCGGGGCTCGATCCCAGAACCCCAAGCTCATGACCTGAGCCGAAGGCAGAGGCCTTAACCCACTGAGCCACCCAGGTGCCCCAAGAGTAGCAGGATTTTGAAAGACCTCCAGAATCACACAGTCTAGCTTACATGCTCTGTATAGCCCCACCCCCTTAAACAGGTGGTACTGTGTCTATGATGGGATTCACTCTTGGGACTGCAAAGTGAAGGCACCAAGTCAGCTGACTTTGAGTTAATCCAAAGAGAGGCTATCCCAGGTGGGCCTCACATAATTGCAGCTTTTAAAAGGGTCAGAGATGTGAAGAGAGAAATATTTTCTTCTTCTGGCCTTAAAGAAGCAAACAAAAGTACTATGAGAGTGTACATGGTTAGGACTAGAAGATGGCCTCTAAGAGCTGGAAGCAAACCCTGGCCAACAGCCAGGAAAAACATGGGACATCCAGACCTGTAGCTACAAGGAACTAAATCCTGCCAGCAAACAATGAGAAGCTTGGAAGACCCCAAGCCACAGAGGAGAGATCAAAGCCCAGGCTGACATGGGGCTCTCAGCATTGTGAAACCTTAAGCGAAGAATCCAGTGACTTCAGGTCTGGATGACCGACCTACAAAACTTCCGCATAGTTAATGGGTATTGTTTTAAAGCACTGAGTTTATGATAATTGGCTATACAGCAACAGAAAACTAATGCAGTGTCCAAAGACAAAACATGAAATCCAGGCTTTACCATGCTAAAGTAAGATAGTGGGCCTCAAGGACTAGCTTTCTAGTTCCAGAATACTATATTTCTATGATTCTACTGAAGATGAAAATCAAACCTCTGTTTCCTTAATGCTATCAGTCAACAGAAACAGTTTGTGTTTAAAGAAAGAGCATTCTTTTGTAAGACTGGCTTTACTCACAACTTCCCACTTTACAGTGTCATTAGAACTATCTGACATATTACTTTGGGTCTGGCACAGGCTGGAAGTATTTTGCATATTAAATAAAGACTTCCAGGCAGATTTATCAAGAAACTTTATGGGGTTTGAATGAAGTGGTAAGTTCCTGAGCAATAGTGAGGGAGAAAAGATTTTTTGAAAGGAGAGGTCAGTCGTAATAGCCTATTTCTCATCATCGACCATGAACAACGACCGTTTTGAGATAAAACCCTGAAGCCTGCCCTCTAATCAGACCAACAGAGAGCTCACTCTGTATTAGCAGGAGCTGACCATGTACCGCGTGTGGGGATCCAGAACAGGACACATTTCACATAATCAGAACACTTTGTCGTTTTCACTGCACTTGAGCGTCTTGGAGAGTTGATTTGGCAAGACAGTGAAATCTTTAGCATGTCCCCTGCCTACCCCTTCAAAAGTGAATGAGAATTTTAAGATAACTTTATTAAAATATCGTCTCAGAAAGGTCGTGGTCTGTATTATCTCTTTTTCGAGAAAAAACAAAAAAGTATGTGAAATTCAACCACAGACAAATTTCTCCTACTCATTTCCTTGTGCTGCTGTAATAAATTACTGGGTGGCTTAAACTGCAAGAATTAACTATCTCACGGGTCTGGAGCTAGAAATCCAAAACCAAGGTGCAGACCATGCTCCCTGTGGAGGTCCTAGAGAGGAATCCTTCCATCTATCTTTTATCTTCTGGTGGCTGTCAGCATTCCTTCATTTGTTTTGTTGTTGTTGTTGCTATGTTTTGTTGTTGTTTTGTTGTTGTTGTTGTTGCTATGTCTATTGGTGTTTGTCTCATCACTCCAATCTCTGCCTTGTCTCCACATCTCTTTTCCAGTATGTAGGGGTCTGAAATCCTCCTTTGTCTTTCTTTTATAAAGGCACTTAACATTGGGTTTAGGGCCCACCTGGATAATCAGGATGAATTACTCTCAAGATCTTTATTACATATGCAGAGACCCTTTCTTCCAAATAAGGTAACACTCATGGGCTCCAGGGACATACATACCTTTTAGGAGTCACCATTCAACCTATTACACTGCCTGTTTTTATTTTTACCTGTTTTGGGTTGAATCCTGCCCTTCTCCTCTCCTATTATATGTTGAAGTCCTGACCCTCATTACCTCAGAGTGACCTTATTTGGGAATAGGTTGTTGCAGATGTAATATATTAAGCTCAGACGAGGTCATTAGGATGAGCCCTAATCCAGAATGACTGCTGTCCTTATGAAAAGGGGAAATTTGGGCATTAGGGAGAACACCGTGTGAACATGAAGGCAAAGATTATATTTCTATAAGCCAAGAAACGCCTAAAATTACCAGCATACCGCCAGAAGCTAGGTGGGAGGCCTGAAACATTCTTCTCACAGCCCGCAGAAGGAAGAATCCTGCAGACACTGGTTCTTAGATTTCTAGCCTCCAGAACTATAAGACAATAAATTTCTGTTGTTTCAGCCACTTGGTTTGTGTACTTCATTCAATATGACAGCGCTAGCAGACCAATACATTATCTATATGTAAATGTTATTTTAAATGGTGATAATCCAATTACAATTTTGTAATCTACAATAATGTTGCATTTTAGTTGCCAACATTCCACTGAAAGCCTGTTTATTTTCTACCTTATAAATAATGTTATAATAACCCTGTAACTTTGTCTATAAGGCATTTCCCTTTTTTGGGTTATTTCCTTTGGATATATTCTAAAAAAATGGGAATTCTTCATCAAAAGGTTCAGAACAATAAACATTTTTGAGTGACTGAACATTTTATGCCTTGGAAATGTGTTAATAAATTGCTTTCCAAAGAGTTGTAAAAATTTACCTTCTATCCAGTGTGATGAGGGATTACAACATAGTCTCACCAACATTTGACAGTATCATTTCAAGTACTGTCATACACGTTTTGAGAATACATTCCGATTTATTCTTCAGTGGGGGAAGAGGTAACAAAAAAAGTATATTTACTTGGTCCTAACTTTTCCTCTCCTTCTCATGCTTTTGGACAGTCACCAGAGGAAATTAGCCACAGTGCCTTTAGGCTACACTTTGCTTGCTACATTTAACCAAAGAGAGCCCCACAGAAGAGAATTCAAGATGGGTATGAATTCTTCTTAATGCAAAAGAAATAAAAAAAAAAAGCTCATTTCATTATCTCCATCCTTCATGAATTAAATTTTATTTATCTGTATGTCAATTGTTGTAATGAGGATCGTGAAGACAGCTTCTAGGGCAATAGAAGTTTTATCTTAACACACCGTATTTATTTGGGAATTTATCTTCCACCTTGTTCTAGGAAATAGGTTGGGCGTTGGCCCTCATTCAGCACTTCCCGAGCTGAGGACTAGGACGGCTGCACACCGCCCCCCCCACGCCTGTCCGCCCTCTACAAGTCTTCCCTCACGACGGATCCAGTTTTTCCGTTTAAATATTAACAATGACCAAACCAAATCTGCAAAAGAGCTACCAGGCTAAGAAGCAAAACGTCTTATTTTATTTATTTATTTTTTTTTCATTTTCTTTTTAATCTGTCCAAGCGCTGCTGTTTCTGCAGCGCGCACCTCTGGTCCTTTCTAGTCTTCTCGCCACCTGCCCACTCCCACCCCAGGGCCAGACAACGCCTCAGGTCTGCCCTCCAAACCCTGGGTCTGAGTAGAGCGTGCCCCCACCACCCCCCACACCCCGGATTTTTAAAAAGGACGTTGCGCTGGCCGGTCATTGCAGGGCGCCTCCGCAGAGTGGAGCAGATACAAGAGCATCCCTCCCACGGGGTGTGTGGTACCCACAAGCTTAGCGAACTCGGATTTTGAGGCTTTATTTTCTGTTAGGGTGGGTGGGGGGAAAGTGTGTCCTCCAAGCATTCAGACCAGAACCTTAGACTTTCTGCCTCTCTTCCCGCACCAACCCCCCACTTTCCTCCTCTCTTTCTCTCTCAAGGTGTGGGAGCTTTTCTTTCTCAAACCAGAGAGGGGCGCCTTTCTAGTTCCCTTTCCCCTTGCCCAGCTTAAGGAAAAAAAAAAAAAAAAAGACAGAAAAGGAAAAAAAAAAAAAAAAAAGGGGGAAAAAAAAAAAAAAAAAAAGCCCGGGAGTAATAGCGAGCATCTGTGCTGGGTGCTCAATGAATGGAAGCCGCCGGGCGGGCCTGCGCGCACCGTGCCGTCGCCCCGCGGCCTGTTAAGGGCCCTCGCCAGCCCCGCACCCTCCTCCCGCCGCGGGCTGAGGCTGCCGCCGCTACTGCGCCCCACGCCGAGGCCGCGGCGGCGACGGGGAAGGTCGGAGGGAGGGTGGTTTCCTCCCGCCCCACACCCAGTCTCGGAGCCGGATATATAGAGTGTCACGTTTGGGAGCCGAAAGCCGCGAGCGCTTTTCCCTGCGGCTGGAGTACTTGCCGGAGCCTCGGGGAAGGAGCGGGGTTCACGGGACCACCAGTTGAACCCCACCCGCGCCGGAGGAGCAGGTATTCCGGGGGCCGCAGCCCAGAGCTCACCGAGCCCACGCCTCGGAGGCCACGCGGGGCGGGGGCGGCCGGGGAGGCAGGCTCGGCGGGTGCGCGGGAGGGGCGGGTCCCCGCGGACCCCGAGGGAGGGTGGGCTCGCGGCCAGGAGGCGGGAGGGAAGCGGTTTGGAAGGCTCAGTCCTCCTGCGGCCGCCCCCCACCCCCAGCCGTCGGCCGGCGCTCTGGGCGCCTGCACTGCTCGCCGAGGTGGCGCGCGCTGGGGGTGGCAGAGGCGGCGGGTCGCGCCGGGCGCGAGAGGGTTAACGTGCGAGTCGCTCGAGGCAGTCAGGATGGAGGGAGGTAGGCGCCCGGCCGGGTCTGGCGGCCGCTGCCTGGGGCTCTGGGGCTATTCCCGAAGTGAGCGCGGCGATTCCGGGCCACGTGTAGAGCGGCGCCGGGTCCGCGGCCCTCCCTGCGCGGGAGAGAGCCGGCGCGCTTCCCGGCCCCGCGGCGCGTGCTCGCTCGCCCCGCGCCCCGCGCCCGGCCGCGCGCCGGGACCCTCCCACTCCCAGCCCGGCCTCGCGCAGGCCTCATCCCCCGCTGAAGGGCGCAGGGTTGGCCCTGGTGGGGTCTGCGGCTGTCGGAAGTTTGCCACCTCTCCCTGTGGCCTGGGCGTGCTGGGAAGAGCCAGGGAGCAGGTACCAGCAGACTCCAATTCGAGTAGATGGCTTGCAGGAAGGCTGCGCACACCCAGAGAGAGGAAGATTGCCCGAGGGGGCAATTCCATTCAATTAAAAGGATTAATAGCCAACTTAATCCTAGAAACCAGAGGAAAGCTACTCTGAACTACTACTCACCTGCCAGCCTCCTGTTTCACCTTGCGGGATGGGTAGAATTAATGAACGCTTACTCTTGGATGGATTAGGTACCTAGTGTGAGCAACCAGGTCCTGGAGGGATGGGTCTGCAGGAGCTTTGGCGGCTGGTTGAATCATGTGGAGTGCCCCAGTGTACCATGAGCAAGGACAGAGCAGGGACAGCAGGGTGACCAAGAAGCTCGGGTTAATCGTACTTTTCTACTTGTTCAAAGTGCATCATGAGAAGTTTGACACTGGGAGAAAGGAGATTTGAGAATTACCCTCTGGTTTCAGTTACTCATCTCCCTACCCCCATTTATATGAGCTGGAGATCTGGCTGAGAAGCAAGCCTATTTAGTCTGAAAGGGCAAAGAGACTAAGTAAAATTTTAAGGCAACCACTCTAATTGGCAAGAGCAGGCTTTTGGCACCGCGCACATTTAGGGATAGTTGTGTGTGAGACTTCCAGGAGATGGCTGTGAGGTTTTACCAGCTGACTCGGGTGTTGAAGTATTTCACCTGTAGTGTTTCTTGGGATGCTGGTCTTCAGAGGACCCTTTCCATTTCTGAGGGCATTTTCTGCACCTGCTTTTTAAACAAATTCCTACCGGACTCCTACACTACAAGTTGGTAAATCTTGCAGTGAGGTATTTCTCCTTTATCTGAAGGAGGGAATGTGATATCTAATTACAGAAGAGGGAGAAGCTTTCTTTAAGGGGGTAAAATTCAACAAAAGAGCTCATATTTGGGTATCCCGTTGGGGTTTATAAAGAATATATGGTCATCGTGAACATCTCACCATTTGCTTCCCTGTCATCTGAAGATGCATTTTGAGTGTATTTCTGGCAACATCTGGGCAGCCTTAAGAATTCTTTGGTTTTTGCATTTACTCACATGCAGTCATGAAAACCCACTCGTTCACAAGCTCAGTCTCCAGAAAGATCATGCACAGGAGCCAGCATGCTCGTTCCTGGCATTGTGGGCTCCATGAGAACATTTTTTACTCTTGAAGAGGCATTCTTCATGCTTTATTTTGTTAACAGACCACTTTAAGAATCTGAAAAAAAAAAAAAAAAAGCTATGGGATATGAAACACAAACACATGCACATTAAGAAAAAATTCTGCCTACATTTTCAGAGTTCACAGCCTCCCTGATAACAAACCAAATGTTAGATGTGCGGAGGCCCTGGGCAGGGCCAGCCTCAAAGAAACGCAAACTGTGCAGTCACACGGGACTCTGAACTTAGAAGGCCCCCGCACTTGGTTTAAAGTTCTGCTGTCATTGTCCGCTCCCAATAATTTTCAAAGAAGGAGCTTCAAGTGTTCATTTTATACTAGATGCCGCAAATTCTGTAGCCAGGCCTGACCCCGGGTTAACAATCCTGTTCTAGAACTTACTGAATAACGGGGTTGTGATAATAGTGATCCTACATTTTAGGTGAATTCTCCAACACAAACCTGGAAGTTAGCCACTTGGTGCCTATATCATTAAAGCCCTCTTTCTCATGCTCAGTTTCCTTATTGACTGATTCAAGATAACAATGTCTTCTACTCTGTTCACCTTAAAAGGTTGTTGTGAAGATACGCTAGGTAAACAGATCATTGTGAAAACGTCTACTTTCCTTGAACAGTTCTATGCTAACAAATATAATACTGTTATAGGCTTAACTTTCCTGTTCCATGTTTCAGAAGTTGCTTGAGGAAGGTTGGTGGCAGAACTTTCATAATAACCCTTGTATTTTGGTGAGGAAGAAGATAAAGCAAAAAGTAGCTAAGGTATTCAGCATTTTAAATATTCCTTAACAACCATTATTTGGACAACATTGGAATTGGCAAGTAAAAGACAGACTAACTTCTTGGGTCCCAGAGATACTTCCTTAATTAGATGGGTGTTTGGGTCTAATTCATCCAAAAATCGAGTGATAAGAGACTGAGTTAATGACTGACATTTTCTTGTTTCATGTAAGTTCTAAAAATCCATATTTCCAAGTCTTGAGCAAGTCATTCTTCTAAATATTCTAGGAGATCCCTAGCAGTATAAAGGATGCCCAGTCCTCTACCAAGTTGTCTTTACCTCTTTCAACACTAGAGGAAGAGATGAGAAACTTCAGGCAAGTTCTCTGTCCCCCACTCTCCTTCCTTAACTACTCTTTATCCCAGCTTTCATTTCCAGTATGATGGCAACACACTCCAAAATGTTGGGGAAGAAAGCAGTGAAAGAAAATGAGTCAAATCCCCAGACTTAAGTGTTAAAATGGGGGCACTACAGGTGCCGGACAGAGACTCCTTTCGTACAACTACGTACAACTCTGTGGAGACATGCTGTGTACTTTCGGTTGTGAAGTACCAGGTTCTGTACTCGACAGACTTATGACATCATTGGTCAGACAAGCTGTAAAGATAAGGTGTTCATTAACAATAGTAGATGAGTTGTTATAAGGCAATATAAGCGTACACACCAAATGAATGGTACAGAATATAAGTACAGTGAGTTCCCAAGAAGAGAATAAATTGAGATGGCTAGTGAAGCTTAAGAGGACAGCTACAGGAGACGTCCCTTAGAGCCCTGCTCCCCACAGAGGTGAACGCATGCGTCTTCTGGGTGATCAGTGTGCAAAAAAACAAAAATCTGGGTGGTGCTAAGGTTTCATGTAAGGAAAAGGCAGCAGATAAAACTATCAGAGAACTTTCCAATGGTGAGCTTCATTCATATAAAAATAATTATTAAGCCTCTTCTGTGACCAGACACAGTGCCAATTTTTCCACAGTGCTGAATAAAGCAGATACGTTCCCCATCTTGTGGAACTTACGGACATTTAAAAAATAAACATGTAATAACAAATTGTTGGAAGTAGAACAAAGAACAGGGTGCAATTTAAAAAAAAAAAAAAAGGCAAAGCAGGAGAGGTGCCTGTGTGGCTCCGTTGGTTATCATCCAACTCTTGATTTCCGTTCAGGTCATGATTGCAGGGTCGTGGGTTTGAGTCCCTCATCAGGCTCCCAGCTCAGCAGGGGGTCTGCTTGAGACTCTCTCTCTCTCTCTCCCCCTCTGTACCTCCTCCCTGCTTGTGTGCATGCTCTATTTCTCAAATAAATAAATCTTCAAAACAAAACAATAGGAACTGATTCAGATTTGGTGTTTTGGGAAGGTCTCTCGGACAATTTAAATTGATATTTGAAATAAGAATAGGGCTTAGCTTGGGAAAAAAGTAAGAAAAAGCAATCTGGGTAGAGGAAGTAGCAGATGGGAAAGCTGTAAGGAGAGGAGAAGGCTGGAAATATTCAGGGGTCAGAGAGGAAGCACGTGCGGCTAGAGTTTGGTGAGGAGATGGCTGAGAGGCTGGACATGAGTGTGGGAAAGTAGGCAGGACCCTGATCATGCAAAACCTCACAGATCTTGAAAAAGATTCTGAATTTTATTTTGAGGGAAGTCATTGAGGACTTTGAAGCCAAGGACCATTAATTTATGTTTTGAGGAACTCTTTATGGATGCAATAAGAACAAAAGACAAGAAGGATAAAGGGTTGCAAGAAGGAAGACCAGTTAGGGCAGAGTGCCAGTGACTGTTTGGACAGGGAGGGTGGAGAGAGGTGGACAGACTTGACATGTATTTTGAAGGTAGAATTGCTAGAACTTGTTGATAGATTTGATATAAGAAGTATATGAGGCCAAAAGAAGTGTAAGAATGAATTGTTTTGGTAGATACTGCTGAAAGTTTATAATCCAAAGCAATAGACTCATGCCTATGATTTAGAGTTGCTACAAAAACCAGAAAATGAAATGGAAGCTGGTAACCCTGCCTAGTGTGTCTGGCAGACTATTGGTGTAGAGGTGAGAGAGTGGCAACACACCATCATTTGCTTTTCACACCATCATGTGTACTGTTAGGATTATTTTTAAACCATCACATATTTTATCACTTCTTAAAAAGTTACCACAACAAATGAGGCTGTATTTGCTGGCTTGAGCACATGACTATAATATAGGGTCATTTCCTAAAAATGACAAAAATTAGGAAAGAAAGGTCTGCTCCTTACCAAAGTGGTCGGTTCTAAAACATAATTCACTTCCCTACTTAAAACCTTTCCATTCTTTCCTCTTGTTTATATCAGTGTTTCCCAAAATGTCATCTGGATCATTAGTGTTTTAGCATACGAATAACAGTTAAGTGAAGGAAAGGAAAAAAAAAAAAAAAGGTTTCCTAAGAAAGTTTGAGAAACACTTGACTTAATCTAGGTAAGCAGTTTTATTGCAAGAATCCTCAGAGCCTTTAATTTACAAATGCATGCTAAGAATCAAGAAAGAAGGGATATTTTATGACACACTTTCTAAACTTATTTGACCTTGAAATGCTTTTTTTTGGCAGAACATCTAACAGTCAGCGTTCAGCATACCACGCTTTGGGAAATGTTGCCCTATATTAATAGAGTAAACCTTTTAACGTTGACAGCTCTCTATTATCCAGCTTCTCTCATCCCTTTCATGCTACTTAGCTGGAAGGAAACAGGAGATCAGAACTGACTCTGTTAATAGGCTTTAAGTTCATGATGAAACTATTTTGCTATATGGATAAGAGATAAAGAGATATTCATAAGCAAGACCCACAGTCTGATGAAAAATAAGTTTTTATTTGTGTTTTGCTGTTGTTGTTTGATTTCTATGTTCATGGCAAGGCTACAGGCAGGCCCTCCCTGAGGTCCATTCTGTCAAGTCTAGATTTACACATGAGGAGCCATAAGCATAGGCAGTGGGGAAGACTTCACAAGACTATCTTGTTCCATGGTAGGTCTGGACCTTATTTGATGTTCATAATGTATCTCTTACAGGGCAACACAATGTGAATGCACAGGGTGTCTGTAGGAGCAATGATTTTGCAATGAATTTCATATATCTTCTCTCCAGGACCCTAGTGCATTTGCATGGGGGTGGGTTGGAGGCAGGAATGCAATCTATGACCAAAGAATAATGCAACCAAAAGAACAGTAGAGAAGAAGAAAGTTCATACAGCTATGGACTCTGATCTTGTGCTCTAGCCCAGGGGTGGGCAAACTATGGCCTAAGGGCCAAATCTGGCCCCTGACGGTTTTTTATATATCCCTTGAACTAAGAATGGTTTTTATATCTTTCAATGGTTGAAAAAAAAATCAAGAGAAGAATAATGTTCTGTAACACAAGCAAATTATATGAAAAGCAAATTTCAGTGTCCATAAATAAAGCTTTATTGGAGGGGCGCCTGGGTGGCTCAGTGGGTTAAAGCCTCTGCCTTCGGCTCAGGTCATGATCCCAGGGTCCTGGGATCCAGCCCCACCTGGTGGGGGGGGGGTGTCTCTGCTCAGCAGGGAGCCTACTTCCTCCTCTCTCTCTGCCTGCCTCTCTGCCTGCTCATGATCCTTCTGTCAAATAAATAAATTAATTAAATCTTTAAAAAAAAAAAAGCTTTATTGGAAAACAGCCAGGATCATGTATCTATCTATTCATCACATTATATATGAACTTGTGTGTTCTACCCAGTGAGTAGTTGTAACCAGCAAAGCCTAATGCATCTGGCCCTTTACAGAAAATGCCGACCCTTGCTCTAGACTATTAAATTCACTGGCCATAATTTTAATAGATTTGTTTTTCATTTGTTTTCCATATTAAGGGGTAGTCTTAGTTCATTCTGGCTACCATAACAAAGTACCATAGACTGGGTGGTTTATAAAAACAGAAATTTATTTCTAACAGTTAGGGTGGCTGGGAGAGCCCACTTCCTGGGCTCATAGATGTTGCTGAGGCTGAGGCCTATATTTCTTCTAGGAGTTTTATGGTTTCAGGATAAGAGATGTTTAATCCATTTTGAGATTATTTTTGTGTATGGTGTAAGAAAGTGCTTCAGTTCCATTCTTATGCATGTAGCTGGTTAGTTTTCCCAATATCATTTATCAAATCTTTTCCCCATTGTATGTTCTTGCCTCTCTTGTCATAGATCAATTGACCATACAAACACAGGTTTATTTCGGGGCTCCCTATCCTATTCCATTGTTTGCAAGTGTCCATCTTTTCATTGTAACCTCACATGGCGGAAGGGGCGAGGGAGTTCTCTGGAGTCTCTCTCTCTCTCTTTAAAAAAAAAATGTTATTATTGAAGTATAGTTGACATGCAATGTTACATTAGTTTCAGGTGTGTGACTTAGTGATTCTACAGTTCTATACATTACACAGTGTTCATCATAATAAATGTAATTACCATCTATCACCATACATTATTACAGTAATGACTATATTCCCTGTGCTATACTTTTCAGGCCTGTGACTTATGTATTGTATAACTGGAAGTTTGTACCTCTGAATCCCTTTCCTCTACTTTGCCCATCCCCCACCTTCCTCCCCTTTGACAACCACCAGTTTGTTCTCTGTATTTATGAACCTATTTCTGATTTTTGTTTTTTGCTTCTTAGATTCCACATATAAGTGAAATCATATGGTATTTGTCTTTCTTTGCCTGACTTATTTCACTTGGCATGATGTCCTCTAGGTCTATGCATGTTGTTGCAAATGGCAAGATCTCATTCTTTTTCATGGTTGAGTAATATTCCATTGTGGACACACACACACACACACACACACACACACACACACCCCTTATTTAGCCATTCATGTATCAATGGGTGCTTGGGTTGCTTCTGTATCTTGGTTATTGTAAATAATGCTGCAATAAACATAGGAGGTATATGTATCTTTTTAAATTAGTGTTTTCATTTTCTTTGGGTATGTACTCAGGAGTGGAATTACTGGATCATATAGTATTTATATTTTTAATTTTATGAGAAATCTCCATACTCCATATTCCAAACAAGGGAGTTCTCTGGAGTCCCTTATATATGGGTACTAATCGATTCATAAGCGTTCCACCCTCACAACATCATTATCTCCTAGAAGTCCTATCTCCAAACCATCACACTGGGGAGTAGATTTCAACATATAACTTTTGGGGAGACTCATACATTCAGTCTATAAATTGTAAATTGACTTCCTAGAAGCTCCTTCATTATTATTGGCAATGCTATTTGTTGTCTGACTATGGTAACTAATGTTACATGCCAGTATGAGGAGCAGAAGATAGTGTGGAAGGTAGTCACTTTTGAGAGTTACTCAAACATTTGAACTCCTGTATAAAGGATGGGCACTCAGATACACATAGTGACAGCCCCAAGAAGTAGGGAGGGTAATTACCTCTGTTGAACTCTACTACCTCTGAGCACAAATTTACTATAGACTATCACCTTCAATTTTTATTTCAACAATGAGGCAAATCTATTATTTATGTGCTGGTTTCATGGATATTGATGGTTTTGGGGTGATAGTCTTAGTTTAGGGGTAACAGAAATACACATTTTATTGTCCCCACCATATACTTACTGAATCAGGATTTTTGGCACGACAGTCCCCTGGGGCTTCATACATATCCAGCACAGTTCAGATACAAAATGTGGGAACAACTGATCCAGGTATTTTCCATGGGACTTAGAACCAGAAGATCGGGGGTTCCTGGGTGGCTCAGGGGGTTAAAAGCCTCTGCCTTGGGCTCAGGTCATGATCTCAGGGTTCTGGGATCAAGCCCTGCATCGGGCTCTGCTTAGCAAGGAGCCTGCTTCCCTTCCTCTCTCTCTGCCTGCCTCTCTGCCTACTCGTGATCTCTGGCTGTCAAATAAATAAATAAATCTTTAAAAAAAAAAAAAACCAGAAGATAGGATACTTGAAGGCTGGTGCTTGGGTTTATTACCATTATCATGAAATCCTTCCAGGTCAGTGTATTCAGTGGGCATCAAACAGTATGAAACATGGGCTCCTTGCCAGGCACACTGAGCAAGAAATTTTTTTTAATGGCTAACTCAGAGGCTTACCTTAAAAAAAAAAATTGATTTCAGATAACATCTCAATTCAGTAGGCTTTTTTTAACTTTGACACCTATACCAATGCAAAGAATATTATATATTTCTTTGTGTAGTCAACAATGTGATTAAATAGTGAAAAAATTGTTCTCAGTATAATTATCAAACACTAAGAATAGCACATGTGTATTGTTTTCATCATGGTTTATTTTAAAAGTCCTAGATAAGTTTGTATCCTTAACGTCTGTAGTGCAGCAAAAGCATTTCCAAGCTGTCATTCACAACATGTGGTCCCTGTGGCTTTTGGACATACTATTTTTTGTTGTTGTTTTTGAGGTATTTTAACATCCTAGGCTCCTCCAGACATGGCCTCAAACCACTGAGGCACCCATTTGAGGCAAGGAAGGGAAAGCAAAGACTTCCCTATGAATCTGTGTGGAGAAAACAAGACCGTGGCCTCTCCCACCCTCTCTGTGTTCTTCTACCTCAGTTGAGGAGTTGTTGGGTCAGTAATATTTGTTGGTGAATAACAGGATGACCACAGGAGGCAAGATTCATATTTCCTGAGCCAAGAAATGAGAAAAAGTCATTGTGAAAACACTGTACATTTTAGATCATTAAAAAAAAAAAAAAAGAAAAAGAAAAAAGAAAACAATGCTTTATTTATCACAGGTCAGTGAGAGGATATATCCCATAAACATCACACAAACCCTGGTATCCGTGAGGTCAGGATAGATGGAAATTAGGAAGCCCGTTAAATTCTGTGTCTGGTCCCAACACCTTTGAAGCTATTTAAGTCCTTCTAGTGGAGTTAGATCTGCCAAAGCACAACACTGCCCAGAACCTGGAGGAATTTGCTGGGAGAATTTGATAAACTGACCAAAAGAAGCTGTATATAACAATTCAGTATGTGTGTATGTATTGGAGGTTTTGCTAATTATTTTCAAGAAAGGACATTTAATATTAAAAGATGTGTGGATAGTAACACCATAGTTTTTTTTTCCCCAATAAGAAAATCATCTTTAAGATGGACAATAGTCATTGAATAAAACTAGAGCCATTTATCGAAAACGTAAGAGAAATTATCCCCTTAATTTAACACAAAACCTAAGTGTAAACCAGATAAGTATTAATGAAATCAATTTCCGGTCAGTCTGTATATTTTTTATTTCTTTTACACCATAGCTGTTGTTTCATTCTGAATTGAATCGTGTTTCAGTTGTGTTGTGTTTATTCAAGACCTTCAGGACGTATGTGCCCTGAAGATGAGCAGATGAGCCAAACGATGGGACTCTTTCCCTTACTGAAAGACTTGGAGAACCTTGAGATCCACTCCTGAGACTGTTCTCGAGGTGGTGGGAATCTCTGATGGTCTGAAAGGATTAACTTCTCTCATCCAAATGAGCAGTTGTACTTGTCAAAACCCTCTCCCTAGCAGAATTCTGACATTGCCTCTCTCTTATTTTTCCTACTATTTTGGTCCTGTCCTGCCTGCAGCAATAGCTACGCAAGTGCCACTGAGTGCATTACAGATCACGGACCTCACATTAGGTAAATGTAGGTCTCACTTTCTGAAGGACAAAGCAAAGCTTTCCCAAATTAGATTTCCGCAAACTCCTAGACTATATGTCCAGCACATACCACCCCATCTTATCTACCATACAGAGTGGGCACTTCAGATAGCTTTGCCTTAACTGTTAACTAATACTCATTAGTTAACTTATTAGCTAATTAATAATTACTGCTAATAATTAACTAATTAACTAATACTCATATTCTAAGTGTAGATTGTCTGAGCACCTTCTCAGGTCCAGGACCCGCATTTTGTAGAAACGAAAAGCCAGTCCCAAAGACAGAGTGACCTGTCACACATCTATTTAATGGATGAATGAATGTACACTAGTATCCAAATCTTATGAACTGCAAATCCCATGACCATTTCACTCATTTATGCCTTCATTCATTCATTCATTCATTCACACGATTTTTGGAGTGTCTGCCATGTGCCAGGCGGGGTGGTTAGCTCTGCAAATATGATGATGAGCAAATTGTAGGACCCACCTTTACACTTGAGTGCCTCCTACTCTTTGAGCAATGTTTAACCAGTTGTAGCTTTGGGGTTTGTGATCTTCGCAGTAAAGATCTTCAGTGTAAAATATAAAATACTTGCATGTTTTTATTTCCCCCTCTTCACCCTCCAAACCAGCCCCAGGCAATAACTTAGCTTCTCATAGTCCTGCACAGGTAATGTCAACTTAGTTATGCTGGCAAATGGAGTTGAAATGAAATACTAGAAATTCCACAGGGAAGAGAATGAGAATTTTCTCCAAGGAAATTATGTTCTTCATTGTTCACCACAGGTGAGCACTGTTCAGTCTGTGCTTCTCTCCTCACTATTATTCCCTCTTTCCCCAAACCTGGCTGTGGACTGAGTTCCATCCTCAGGCCTCCCCTTTCCTTTGTGCCCCTGAAGAGAGACATATGTTCTCTTTGCATTTTAAGTAATTAACTGCTAGTCACTGCAGAAGAAAAGATAGGGGAAGAGAAAAACCAACCCATGGGGGAAAGTTACAAAGTGTCCAGAATGATACCTTTGAGTCTTGGCAGAGGATAAGTAGTTGCTAACTTCTTCTGAGATGACAGGTGAAATTGTCTTTAGCCATTATCTCTAGCCATCCATCTTTATTTCTAGAAGAGAGATAAAAAATCAACCCTCTGCCTTAAAAATCTTTACCTATACTCTTAAATCTGGATGAATATGGGCATTTATCTGATGAAGAGACTTTTGGCTTTCAACGGATTCTCTAAGAGGTCCTGACTAAAGCGTGATTGGAACCACTGCTTTAGGAATAATCCGGGGGACCATTTTACCTCTTGAAAGTACTCCAGACCCAGGCCACTGCCAGGTCAGAAAAATCCTCTCTGAGGATTCTTGCCAGGGTCTCCAGAACTGTTTGGGAGGCTTAGGTGCTCACGTTCCATCTTCAATGCATCCCATGACTCCAAGCATTACATTGCTTCAAAATAGGAAAAGGATCATTCCCTTGCATAACGCCTTCCATTATTCTTCCTTCCCTAGAGCAGCCTTACCAAGTGGGTGAGGTGCTAGTTGAAGTAGTGGTGGAGTGGACAGCAGGCGTCCCTATTGCAGAAGAGCCTTTAACCCCACCGTCCCTTCCAGTTATCTGGCTGGATATCCAGAGGCAGGTTGCTTCCCCTTTTGGTTTTCCCAGCATATTAGTTCGCTTGGGTTGCTGTAACTAATTACCACAAACTGAATGGTTTAAATAAAAGAAGTGTATTGTCTCACAAATCTGGAGTCTAGAAATTCACGATCCAAGATCAAGATGTCAGCAGAGTTGGTTCCCTCTGAAGGCTGTGAGGGAGGGAGCTGTTCCAGGACTCTTCTGTTGGTTTGTGTAGCTATCTTCTCCCGGGGTCCTCATCTCCCCTCTGTACATGCATAACTGTGTCCAAATTTCCTCTTTTACAAGGACACCAAGCATACTGGAGTAGGGACCCACCCTACTCCAGTAACACTTCACTTTGACTTAGTTACATCTACAACAACCCTATTTCCAAGTAAAATCACATTCAAGATATTAGTGATTTAGGACTTCAATTTATGAGTCTGGAGAGTACCCAATTCAATCCCTAAAACCCAGGAAACTGACACTGGACTCTTACTTACACAATGGAATATGGTAATGAAACAATTTACAAATACATTCTATGTTACTAAAAAAAAAATGCATTTTTATGTATGAAGTGATAATGAACATAAGTAATGGTTATTGCCCTTCACCAAGACTTTCTTCTCCATGTAATTTTTATTATTTTTATACCTTACATGTGGAAAAGTAAATATGTCATCAATATAAGGTGAAGACGCTCAAGCATCTCTCAGATTCCAGCTTCTAGATCAGAAGAACAAAACATCACAGGCATCCATACACCCTCTTGATGCTCCCATGTAGTCCTTTTACTCCACCTCCCCAAACTAACCACTAGGCTCCTGACTTCTAAGTTATAGATTAGCTTCGCCAGTTTTTGGAGTTACATAAAAGAAGTCCTATAGTACTCATTCTTCTGTGTCTGGCTTCTTCACTCAACATTGTATCTCTGAGATTCACCCAAATTATGTGAATTTGTAGATTTTTCATTCTCATTTTTGTGTGGTGCTCCATACCGTGACTATCCACATTTAATTTTTTTGCTCCACAATTGATGAACACACGTGTAGTTTCCACTACAGAGTGGAAACACTCTCACGAATGTCTTTTGTTGAATGTGTATTTGTTGAATGTGCATTTCCAGAGGGTATACCTAGGCATGGAACTGCTTTACATAGAGCATGTTAATGAAATCCGCCAAAGAATTTATACTCCCAGGGGCATTAGTCAGAGACCCCATTGTTCCAGATCCTTATCAACACTTTTTTTTTTTTTTTTAAGATTTATTTATTTGAGAGAGAGAGCATGAGAAGTAGTGGCAGAAGGAGAGGGAGAGAGAATCTCAAGAAGATTCCATGCTGGGGACACCTGGGTGGATCAGTGGGTTAAACCTCTGCCTTCGGCTCGGGTCATGATCCCAGGGTTCTGGGATTGAGCCCCACGTCAGGTTCTCTGCTCAGCAGGGAGTCTGCTTCTCCCTCTCTCTCTGCCTGCCTCTCTGTGCCTACTTGTGATCTCTCTCTCTGTCAAATAAACAAATGAAATCTTAAAAAAAAAAAAAAAAAAAAAGATGCTGAGTGTGGAGCCCAAAGTGGGGCTTCATCTCAGGACTCTGAGATCATCCCTGAATCATGATCTGAGCTAAAACCAAGAGTCAGACACTTAACTGACCACATCATCCAGGTGCCCTCAACACTCTTGTTTTTTGTCCTTTTAATTTTAGCCATTTTGGTGGGAGAGTAATTGTCTGGCATTGTGGATTTGTTTGTCTTTCTTTGGTGACTGACAAGACTGCAAATCTTTTTTTGTATACTTATTGGCCATTTGGGTTTCTTCTCTTGAGAAGTACCTAAATCCTTGCCCACTCATTTTTCTGTCTTTTTCTTAATTAGGTGTGCATATACTTTATATATTTTAGATATAATTCCTTTGTTGGATACACGTATTACAAATGTCTTCTTCTGACTGAGGTTTCCTTTCTTAGTCTCTTAATTTTTTTTCTTTTGATGAACACTGCTTCTTAATAGAGTCCAAGATACTAGTATTATTCTTATATAGTTAGTGCTTTTTGTCCACCCACAGATCAGAAAGATGCTCTCTTCTAAAGGCTTTATTGTTTTACCTTTTGTACTAACCTCTGGTATCCATCTGGGATTAATTTTTATATGACATAGAGAAATAATACATTTTCCAATTGGATGTCCAATTGACTCAGCACTATTTGTTAGAATTCTGAGTACCATTGCAAATCAGAGGACACAGTAGCAGTTTGGACACCTCAGTTAGGATGAACACATTTAAGTATAAAATCATTTAAAACACATCTCCCTCAGGCACCTGGGTGGCTCAGTGGGTTAAAGCCTCTGCCTTTGGCTCAGGTCAAAATCCCAGGGTCCTGGGATTGAGCTCCGGGCTCTCTGCTCAGCAGGGAGCTTGCTTCCTCATCTCTCTCTGCCTGTCTCTCTGCCTACTTGTGATCTCTATCAAATAAATAAATAAAAATCTTAAAAAAAAAAAAAGTCTCGCTGTAATGACATCTGAAGCCCATGTGACTGAATATTTGAGAACCTGTTAAGGTCAAAGTATTTAACCTGTGTTAAGGTCAAAGTATTTATTTGACCTGCTTATTTGGACCTAATTTCTGGTGTAATGGGCTAGGTAAAATAACATAAATTTGTTTATTTCACACTCAAAAGTCAAAGTATAAGATTTAAAACAAATTTATATCTGAGATATGGATGGGAAAAACTACTATATTAGTAGAATGACAAATTTATAACCCAAGAGTTTAAGGAACAAAAAGTCAAAAGGCTTATCTTTAGTTATTATGGCAGATAACAAAGGGCTCACCTGTCTTCATTGAACTTACACATTAAATGTCTTACTGGTTACCCAAACTCACGTCAAGATACAAGAGACCTAGAATAATGAAAAATTGAAGGAAAGAAGATTAATTAGGTGGCCATCCATTCTTCTATGTGTTCATTCAACAAATATTTATGTGGTGATTACTATTAGGTATTCTGTCAAGTCCTGTGAATATTACAAACAGTAAAACACAGTCACTGTCCTCAAGATGTTTGCAATCCAGTGGAGAAAGACCAATAAGTCATCAGTTATATACGACGTGTTATGAACGGGGGATCTGAGGTTTGGGCAGATGAGATGTTCAACTCAGCCCAGAGTCAGGGGAGAATTGGGAACTGCTTACCAAAGGATTTAAGACTAAGCCTTGCCCAGTGAAGGGTAGGGCAAGATGAAGCTTTATGGCCACAGCATCTTGTCTACAAATGTGTATGGCATGGCCTCTGGAGCTAGTCCACAAGCTTAGTGATCTGAGACAAATGGCTTGATCTTTGCTTTAGTCTCCAATTTGTAAAACAGGGTTTATAATAGAACATACCATTGAGTTCTTGCACTGATACCTGAATTAATGCATGTGAACAATCTGGAAGACTGTTGATACAGAGGGAGTGTTTGGTGAGTCCAGTTATTGTCCTGTGCAACAGTTAGAAAGTTAAAATGGGTTGTGAACCTCTGGAGAAACAAAGAGGTATTATCTATAGCATGAATCCAATGTGAAAGCTGAGACAGAGAAAGAAAAGACCAGCAGAACTGTGGAATATAGACTCTCATCTGATCCTGGTCTGAGCACTCAGTGACTATGTCTTCCTTAGAACATGACTAGATTATCTGTATGGTCCCTTTCAGCTCTTGTGGCCTATGATTTTGCAGCTCCTGCTGACAGAGACTCAATACATATTTTTATTCTTGTGGACTAGAAATGAAAAAAATAAAATTTTGATTCTGAGATTTCCAGCTGAGTGACTGGGTAAGCAGTGATAGCATTTCAAAAGAAGTAGGCATGTCATGAACAGATTGGTGTGTAGAGACTGGGAATGATTGGGCACCAATTCATGGAGAGAATTTTTAGGAGAAATGTTAATTCAGTATGGTGGAGAGGCAGTGTATTTCAGGAGTTAATAACAACCACAGAAACAGGAGCCTGGTTGCCTGGCCTGAAAGTTTGACATTTTCTAGCAAGTTACTTAAGTGCTCTACATCTAAGTTCCTTCATCTATAAAATGCAGACAAAATGCAGGCTGCACCAAGCACCGTTGCAATTTGTAGGTCAAAATGGTTGTGTTTTGGCAATTCCATGTGGTTCAACCTATAATAGATACTTTCTAAGGGGCTGTACTGAGACATAAATGAGTTGGTGTGCGTCACCTGCAAGAGACCGTGCTGAACACAATAAGGTAACCTAGAAGTATTTTCTTTATTATTAGTGCTCTTTGTCTGGTCCATAATCTCCTACGCCAAGTTTCTTTGGGCCAGGACAATTAGGCAGTGTGTGGTATGTCTGTGTATGTCTCTTTCCTGAGTATATGTTTAGGCAGTCATGAGGCCTTGGTTAGGCCACTCGTCCATAAGATACGATTGTGTGCACCTTCCTTGAGGGAACCCACTGCCATTTTGCTCGTTTCCAGCACTTTCCTTGGTTTCTACTCCATAGGGAAATTTAACACCAAAGTTCCCAGGTTGAGGCTAACTTCCTCTCCCTCTTCTTTTCTCCTCCAAACCCCACCAACCCTCCCCAGCCCAGTCCTTGGCATCCATGGGCCTAGGGTCCATCTCCCTCTTGTAGCGTAGGTACCAGCCCTGCACCATCTGAGGGCCCTCTGCACTCCAGACATCATGCTGGTCCTGCACGGAGGGTGAGAAGAGTGGGGACACCCAGGAGCAATCTGGGTAGGAGAGCCAGAAGAGGGAAGACCTGAGAGGGGGGTAAAAGGAGCCCAGCCAACCCTAAGCCATGAACTGGGGAGCGGGCATGAGGCAGAGACTGCCGGGGAGCCACGCTCTGACTGCATGACTTTTGACGGGTATTAGTGGGTCTCTATGAAGAGGATCCAACAGAACGTGAATGGAGATGCAGAGAGATGTTAGATAAGTAGCAAAAAGAAAACTAGAAACATGCCTTTCCTGAGTAAAAGTGGTACTAGTACAGAATCTTACAAAATCGTTTACTGGCTATTGTCCAGTGTCACCCATATATTAAGCATGATTCACATTATTGGATTGATCTATATCCTGGTTTATGACTTATCTTTTTACATTCTTTTTGGTGTTTTTTGAAGGACAGATGTTCTTACTATTAATGTTGGGGAATTTACCAAATGTCTTCTCTTTGTGTTGAGATTTTTGTGTCTTTAAATAGATCCTTCCCTACCCACTTCATTTGTGAAGCAATTAGCTTGTGAACACCTCCTCAATTAGACTGTGCTCTCGGACTCAGGGTTGTCATGATCTATTTTCTTTTGTTGGTGTCAGCGTGATGAATGGTGTATTCACACAAAAGAGGGAAATACTCAAATGATGAAATGCAGGTTAAGAAATAATGGCTGATTAAAATCACTTCTACTGTTTACTGAATCTTTGACGAGTCCAGCTACTGTGCTAGGTAGCCACTTTATAACTATTTCGTATCAGTCCTGGGGATTGCAGTTTACAGATGAAGCAAATAAGGCCCGCCCTGTTTAAAATATAGTCATTAGGGTTGAGGCACCTGGGTGGCTCAGTGGGCTAAGCCTCTGCCTTTGACTCAGGTCATGATCTCAGGGTCCTGGGGTCGAGCCCCACATTGGGCTCTCAGCTCAGCGGGGGGCCTGCTTCCCCCTCTTTCTCTCTGCCTGCCCCTCTGCCTACTTGTGATCTCTTTCTCTGTCAAATAAGTAAAATCTTAAAAAAATATATAGTCATTAGGCAAGCATTACCATAAAAAAATCACTGAAGCATAACTCTAGTCAAGAGAGACACTTCCTACTAAAAATCTATTTTGAAGGGTGCTTGGCTGGTTCAATCGGGAGAACACACAGTTCTTCATCTCAGGGTCATGAGTTCAGGTCCCACATTGGCCATCGAGCTTACTTAAAAAAGAAAAAATTATTTTGAGAGCGAGTCTGAGGAATGCTTTTGGTGTTGAAACACTTCCATTGGTTGGATGTAGTGGACATGCTTGTATTGCATATCATCAGATTTTCCTGAAAATCAACGAGAAATGATTCTGTATTCATTTTTGATCGGCAGTTTCTCAGGAATAGAATTATGGATTTGTCTTTATCCCCAAGAGACCATTTATAGAATAATTGTGCTAGTAGGTAAATATTTAAAGCCTTGGAGAGGAAATTGGCTGTTGAGGATCGTCTCCTTGCAAATTCAGTATCTTTGAGCTCCTAAAGTTCTAATATTCTAATATAGAGTGGTTGAGGAAAAAAAAATAGAACTGAGAGTTATCAGGTGTTTCTGTATTCTAGATGTTGTTATATAGGAAAAGCAGGAACCAAATGAACACCTGGTGAAAAGGTTTGTGTTGTTTTTTTTTTTTCCCACTCACAATAGGAGTTAAGAGACTACTGTTTATTTGATCAAAATTTAAGTCTTGGCTTTGGCACTGGAATTGGCCTTAGCCAAATCACTCCATATCTCAGTTCCTCAGTTCCTACCTCTCTGGGTAATAACATCTACACTATTTACCTCCCAGATGGTTGTGAAAAAATACTAAAATGTGCACATGAAATGCTTCAAAAACTGTTAAGATAAAGTGTAAGATCTGATGAGAGTTGCAACTGTTAATAGTAAAGTAGGATTGATAGCATGTAAGACTAGTAATTTTGTAGTGCTGTGTGTGTGCAGGTTCTGATGTCTGTATGTATAATTTTGTACACAAATAATGACAGTAAACAATAACAATAGTAACTCTTTCCATTTGAGTTCTATTTTACACTCTTTGGAAGGCTTCTACATCAATTACTTCAGGTGACCCTCAGAACCTCTGCGAGGTGGCCCAAGTATTGTCCCACATTTCCATGTTGCTCATATGGAACTCTACATTCTCACCAAAGGAAAGCCTCTCCTCTTTTGCAACTTTTGTCAGCCCCTGTTCTTGTACCTTTCACCTCCAAATCCTTATCTGGTATTTGTCAAATCTGTAACTCACATGTGTCTATTCCTTTCCAACTTCTTTTTTTTTTTTTTAAGATTTTATTTATTTATTTGACACACAGAGATCACAAGTAGGCAGAGATGCAGACAGAGAGGAGGAAGCAGGCTCCCCGCCGAGCAGAGAGCCCAATGCAGGGCTCGATCCCAGGATCCTGGGATCATGACCTGAGCTGAAGGCAGAGGCTTTAACCCACTGAGCCACCCAGGCGCCCCAAACCCCATATTTTTAGAAACCTACTTCCAAGACTCATCTTTGGGACTTCGGTATTGTTCCAGACTGCTACATCTAAATCTAATGGTTCACACATGGGCACATATGGAGAGCAACATTCTTTTCTTTTCCCACCAAAGCTCTGATTCTAATACAGGAAGACCTCAGTCATTTTTTGCCTCCTCCCTGCTACACACACACACACACACACACACACACAGACTCTCTCTCTCTCTCTCTCTCTCTCTTTCTCTCTCATAGTACCTTAGCTTTCTCCTGGCTTCCTTTTTTCCTTGCGCAGCCTAGGTCCATGACTTTACTCCGTTTTCAGCTTCCTCTACCACCTACTTTTTCCATTTGTTTCCTCCTCAATTCATTGTTCATGCCCACAGATTTGGATCTTGCCAACAGACCATTTTCCCTGCTCCAACCACAGGCAGTCAGTTGTTGCTGGAGAAAAGCAGGTATTTGTGTAAAATAGGGATAGGGCAAATTCATCTTTAACCTTAGCAGAACTTAACTGCTGCTTTTAGCTTCTTTGCTGCTTTCTGTTCTGTTTTCTTTCCTATCTAAAGCAGTGGTTACAAACAGTTACTTCTTTCCAGGAGTACCTTCCTTTATTTGCAGTACTTTGAATGGACAAAAGATGACCTTGGCTCATGGTCATTAGAGAAAAGAGAAGTTACCAAAGATCCATCTCAAGTTCTGCTCCAACCTCCAAATTCATGTACCTCCCCACCCATTCTTACCTCTTTTCTTCTTATTTATTTATTTAAACACAATTTTTTAAGGCAATCTCTACACCCGAGCATGGGGCTCGAACTCATGACCAGGAGATCAAAAATTGCACGTTCCTCCAACTGAGCCAGCCAATTGTGTTCCCTCTTAACTTTTCTGGAGCCTCAGTTCCACTTATTCTCATTCTCTCCTTTCCTGCCTAATTCCTCTGAGACTCAGATGTTGCTCAAACATCCTCTTTCACCAACAAATGAAGTTCCCACACATACCTTTATTTTTTGTCCTTCTGTTCTCCTTTCGCTCCCCTGCCACCCTGTATCACTTTTCCTTCTATGGTCAAACTTTTCACGGAGGTAATTTACTCTTGCTGTTCTAACCAAGTAATCTGTCCATCGTTGTCATATAAGTACTGGACTCAAAAAAGAGTTCATGAATTATTCTGACAACTGGGTGTTTTATTTTGTCACTTTCTTCTTCCATGTTGATAGTTCACCTTACTTAAGAAGAATGCTTGCTTTGGATGAGTATGTGAACTTGACTAATGACTGGAGATGGTATTAGAGCACTGTGAAGCCTCGTGTTGAAAATGAGAACTGTAAGGATAGTGCTGGGGACCATGAAAAAAAAATCTGATTATCAGTTGCTGATGTGAAATTCTTGGAGAAATGGTGCATCAAAAATAAAAAAAAATAGTCAAAAGAAATACCTATATCCTCATAGATGAAACACAAGTAGTGTTTATACTCGGGAGACCAGATAGTACCTGAAGGTGAGTTCTTGATGTGTCAGGGAGGATTAAACACAGATGTCAGAGGAAGCCTTTCTTTACAGTTTATCTTGGCTTGAAACCAGAAGCCAACTGGGAGTTGTTGAACTTTGGTTCTTGTTCCATGAAAGGAGAGCATGCAATGGGATGAACCCTCACCTCGATTGACAGAAATTAGTGAGATTTATGATTCTAGGAGGGGATGGTGGGATCTTTTACTGTTAGCAAATGTCAGGTTACCCTGAAAGTATTCCTAGTCACTTCATTGTGGAGGGTAGAGAGTGGCATATTTGCTGATGGAGTAGGCCCTCTGGGGCATGTCCACATGCTGCCTGAACTCATTTCTGAACAGTCTCAGAAAGAAATGAAGAGAATGTAATGCAAACTATAATACTAATTTAGAATTCATCTCATAAAAATGTTAGAGTAAAAATTGAAATATAAAACAAAATACTAGAATATCAAGGGCAAAAACTAGGTGACCTTAGTTTATGAACCTTAAAAGAACCAAACGTTTAAATATTGCGCCCCTTCACTTTTAGAAGACTGTGTGCCTAATAAGTTTTCAAAAGCATTAAACATAGGAGGCCACTTTGTATGACCATTGTCAAATTTTAATTTCAAACTCCCTAAACTGCCTTGCCTCTAATGAAAAATTTTGGGGAAATGTTAAGCAACTTTGTTGAAAGAGAAAATTTAATTCCTAATAGATAAAAGCTCTTCGTTCTTCAGTAATTGCCAAAGGTAATCCTTGCTACTAAAGCAAGGTGGTGTTTGTTTTTCCTCAGTCATTTTACCACTGGGGTGTGCATCGTGTCATCATGGCCACTGGCCTGCCACCAAGCTCTGTGACATAGAGGCCTTGCAATGCCAGCTGAGTTTAGATGAAAACAGCAAAAGCAGACAAGTGATTTGCCAGTGACAGAGACAATATTTTGAACATTTTTATTTGGTTTGCATTATTTTCTTCAACCTAGAAGAGAATGAGCTCTTTAAAGGAAAAAAAAACAACAAAAAACCTCATTTCTGTTTGAAGGAAATGAAGTTTAGATGAAGCAGTTGAAAACCTAAAGAAGAACTAAATAATAAGTATGGCTCAAACTGTCACTCTTGTAGTAGCAATTATGATAACGGAACAGAAACTCCGAACTGTGTAATTGTGTATGACGAAGACTGAAGAAACGGTACTCCAGATATGATATGCACCAAATGTGGGTTTGTCATCTTTACCCTAGATCTCTAATCCAACGTGGAATCATCTAGGATGTTTTGATTCTCTCATAGCCTCTGTGTTCACATGGACTTTTTCCCACAATGGTATCATAGCCAGTAATAAAAAGGAAATGGTACATTAATCACCTAAATCCTTTTTCAGAGAAAAAGTGGTAGATTTGGTGGTAGGGAAGACAGAGACCGTCAGTGAAATTATTCTTTAACCAACTACCGGTGAATTTCACGTAGCTGTGTTGATATCCCACCCTTTGTGATCATAGTTAAGCAAAACAGACCTTCACACAGTGCTTACATCATAACATGAAGCAATGGCCAACCTTATCTAGACCTTTCGGAAGTGCATTTAACTTTAAATAATCCTGGGTGAGAGCCTGAAGATGTTTATGGTGATGCAACAATGACCAGAGCCAAATCACTTAGAGATGACATTGCTGTGCCCTCAGAGGGCATCCGGACATTCAGGCATTGGAGCAAACTTCATCAGTCTTATTCCAGTCTTTCCTGGCTGCACTGAATCCAGGGTAGCAATGTTGGTGGAGAATCTGTGGCACAAATTTCCCCTCATTGGCAAAGCAGACAACTCTTGGTGGCTGTCTTGATTAGAGATTTTTAAGGGAGACTCTTTTTTTCTTCTAATTATGCTTTTACTAGAACATATCATTATACAAATGTTTCAATGGAAAAATGTGGATAGAATAAAGAGGCCATTGAGAACGATGCCAGAAACTCTGTTCACCATCACAGGGACATTTCTCCAGACAAGAATTGCGATATGACCACATTTTCTGTGGCTAGCATAGAAAGGGCTATCCTTGGGTTTTTCTCCTATAATTGGATGAGTAAGGAGGTATTTGCAAATAATTAAAATGCATTGGGTTGAAAAAGCATGGAAATGGCATTACTATGACACAGCAGCTGAACCGTCATCAACTTCACACATTCATAGACCTCACAGCCAGACAGAACCTCAACTGGGCATTGGCTTTGGGATCTAGAAGATATCACTATCTTCATTTTACCAATACGTCCCAAGATTTCCCCAAGAGGACAGGTAATCATCAACCTTACAATTAAATAACAATTGTAATGTAAGCCTGAAATATTCAGTAGTTATATTTCTGTCCAGAAGATGGATTGCCTTTTTGAACAAGAAGCATGAAAAAAGAAGGAAGAAAAATTGAATTTATCTATGCTGCTACTATGACGTAAAAACAGTGGTGACATAAAAAGAGTGGATAATCTACACCTTGCTTCCAAAGTCTCAAAATACAATCAGTAACATCTCCAATAAGACAGTTGCTCATGGTCTGCTACATGGAGACTAAACCAGTAATTTTCATCTGGTGGTCAGCGTAAAATTAATGGCCCTCAGAACTAGTGGTCTAAGTGGATGCAGGTCTAGTAGAAAAAATGACAACAGTAAAAACAGCTATGGAAAAAAATTCTCAATAAAATGGATTCCCAATACTGCCACTCTCTCATGTTCTTAAAACTTACATAAAGGAAAAATAAATATTTCTCTTAGAATAAAAAGGGAGGACAGCTTTGTTTTCCCAGCATGGTGAGGCCCAGGTTCTTTCATATTGCTTCTTGGAATATAAGATAAAAAAGCTAGAGAAACGCTATGCTGGACAACTTATTGAAAGATTGTCTTGGTTCTGTTGCAGATGGATAGCACATTGGACTTCTGAAAGCTTATCTTTCCTTGTAGGCAAGGTATTCCTTGCTTTATATGCTCACTGAATTTGCAGACATCACTTCAACTCTATGAATTTGCCAGGGCTGTCATAGAAAGTAGCACAGACCGGGTGGCTTACACAACAGAAATGTACTTTCTCATGGTTCCATAGGCTAGATGTCTAGTATCAAGATGCTGGCAGAATCGCTTCTGTTCAAGGGCTGGGAGGGAAGGATCTGCTGCAGGCCTTTCTCTGCGGCTTGTAGAGTCTCATAGATTGCATTCTCTCCCTGTCTTCACTCTGAATGCATTTGTATCTAAACTCCCTCTTTTTTAAGGACACCAGTCATATTAGAGCCTACCCTAATGACCTTATTTTAACTTAGTTACCTTTGTAAAGACCGTGTTTCCAAGTGTGGCCACATTCTGAGGTACTGGGGATTAGGAATTCAACAATTGATTTTGGGGTAAGGCTACAGTTCAGCCATATATTCGCCTGTTACAAGGGGAAAACTGAGACTCAGAACCAAACCCAGCCTGGCCCTTCTGTCTCCTCTATTTGGGTGATCTGTCATCTGAGTCCATAAATCAGTTATAGACTGTAGTTATATTGGTCAATTATGAAGGTTTGCAGTGGGAGCTTGTTGATGGGAATGAAACAGGCCATTGTCCACATAAAATTTAAAACTCTGCTATGTCTACTGCTGAGAAGAGAAAAAGGGCTAATGGAAAATATGCTTTTCAAAGTAGGTGGGCTGAGGAGTAATAATATTTTTTAAAAGGATTATTTATTTATTTGAGGTGGGGAGGGGCAGAGGGAGAGAATCCTGAAGCAGACTCTTTGCTGAGTGTGGAGCCCTACACGGGGCTCAATCCCAGGACCCTAAGATTATGACCAGAGCCAAAATCAAGAGTTGGTACTTAACAGACTGAGCCACCCAGGCACCCCCTAAAGCGTAATAATAGTAAATATTATTAATATTATTTAGTAATAATATTAAATATTAAAGAGATTATCTCCTATTTGCAATGGAAAATTCTCTTTAAGAGGTACTTTGAAATAGTTAAGTAGTTTACAAGATCAGTCAAGAAAAAGTGAAATCATCCAGCTTCAGAAGAACCAAACAAGAAAACTTCCTTCAAAGATTCAGTATTAGCAGCAGAAGGTGTGATGGGTATAGCTCACCTAAAGGCAAATTCACTGTTGCTGAACTAATGAGAGAATCCTTATGTGACACTATAGATATCAGTTTTCTTGATCCAAAAAAAGGAATACAGGAAATGTTATTCATAATATCCTAAATGTTTTACCTAGTAATAAGGGCTAAATAAAGGTTAAGTAGGCTTCTCTGTGAGAGCCTAGTACCACCAATTGTACCCTAGCTCATAAAGACATTCGAGGAGGTTCAGAGTACCTCTGAGCTCTTCTTTGCTTCTTTCAAGATGGCTTTCCAGTGCCCTCATACTGCAAAGGACCCAGCCCCCCAAATTATTCTATCTCCAGAAGTCCTTCACTCTACATTCTTGCCCTTCAGGGAGTTCCTCCGTTTAAATTTATCCATTCACTCATGACCCTACTAAATGGACTTTTATTAAACTAATTGCAAAATTGTTGTAACCAGAGTGCATATATACAATTTAACCAGAGACTTCATTATCTTCAAATAGTATTTTCAGACCCCACGGATGACTTCCCGGGGAGAAATACTTGGTTTGGGGAATATTTCCTGTCTTTAAATCATGTGTCTTTTCTTAAGGTCATATGTATTATTCAATGGGTTTATTACAAGTTAGCTAGTTAGCTATCATCTGCCTATAAAAATCACACAAAATATGAAAGACTAGAAAATCTAGGATTTACTGAGAGACCATTGGCTTTCTCATTCATTAATCGTTACACGTGCGGAAAGAATAGCAGCTTGTGATATATCCTCTTCTACATTTTTGGTGGGAGGTCAGAAGACCTCTCCTTTCACTATCTTTTTCAAACATATATATTTTTGCATAGTCAAGGCCCATTATATTTAGTTTCATTACCATTACATGTTCATTAATTCTTATGTACTTCTCCATAAAATATATAATTGCATTTTTTTATTGACTTAATGACTAATGTTTATCTTGTCATTATGCTTACCATTTTTTAAATATATAATAACTGGTAAACATTGAAGGATAAACTTTTAGATTAGTTTTCTTGAAGCTTATGCACAAAATTACCTGTTAAAGATTGAATTTTCTCTAATTAACAGTAATCAAAATTTATTTGAAAGGTACCTTTTGGATATAGCATGTTTATGCTTTTTTAGAAGCCAAATTGAAGAGAGAGGATTTGTTCCCTAGAGCACTCTCTAGTTGGAATTTTACATGGGTGGTGAATAGCACCCTAACTTATTTTATTATCATTCATTTAGCAAGCATAAACATGTATCACTCATGTACTAAGTGGCTGTTTTAATGCCAAATGAAAATTTAATGGAACCCTTCAGATTTCCAGTCTCTGTACTACATCATTATTTTACTAGGAAACCTCACAGGAAAGTGTACTAAAGATTGTCCTAATTGCAAATATCAACACAGATTTGGAACTTGGTAAAGGTGATGGTTTTGTTCCATTGTGATGTATTGAATGCTACTGAATTGTACACATTAAAATGGCTTACTTTATGTTATATGAATTGTACCCCAATTAAAAAAAAAAAACTTTTGACACAAAGGTAGAAAATCTCTGAGAGGTTTATCTCCCTCCTCCATAAAAGGACCTTATATAACTCTACCAGGATAATGTCTATCCAGGCCACAGAAATAAATTTGAATCTGCAGTTCTGGGAGAGATTAGGTCAGGCTTTAAATAAAGAAGTTGTAGGCAAGTTAAATTGTCACTGAATTCTTAAATACTACTCAGAGTCCAAGAACTGTTCTTCTTTGGAATTATTTGTTCCCAAGAGCCATTGTAAAGCTTGATCTTCATGTTTGTTCTTACAGGCCCCTAGAGAGAGGTGTTTTGGTGTTTTTTAAAACTTTTGTGGCATTTTCTAGAATTTTGCTCTGACCCTCAAAGTTTGTGAGGCTCAGTTAAATCTCTCCCTCAACTTTTAAAATTCATTTCTTTTCTTTTAAATTCTCAGTAGGGATAGATAACAGCTGACCTGAATGCAGCAGGCACCACTTCAAAAACTCCCAGGAGTGTTGCTGGTCTTCATTCTCCAACGTTCATTAGCTTTTCCTCGAAGGTTTTTTTTAAACCATCTTAATTATTCATTTCTTGCTTCTTTTCAGTACTTCCATTTCACACATCATTTCGTAGGATTCCAAACTAGATATAATTGTTACCCAGATGCGTAATGGAAAAATTAATTTCTTCCAGCATGCTGTCCTCTTGTTCTCTAGATGGATAATAACTTCATATCATCAAGCACTATTGGCACAATGAATTAAACTGTGTATTCGCACCCATCCCTCCTTTGTTCTGTGTCAGCCCTGTGCTCTGTACTTGCAATAATGACACTAGTGTTGCGTTATTGTGTTATACTCTGCTTTAGGATTCAGTCTAAATTCTAAATCTTTGGCTGTAACTGATGGCTCTTATCTCTCTGAATTGGTTTTAATTCCCTGTGTGTTTGCTGTTAAAATCCATTCTATTCCCTTCGTTCCAGCTCTGCTGACTCTTTTGAATGCTGATGCGGTTACCAAAACATCCGTCCACCTGAGTCCTTGCTGGGAAGGGCTCTCCTTAAATGTCTTATTCAGTTGGATGTAGATGTGTTGCTGACTGTGCGTAGCTGGGAGCAGTACTGGAACAGAAGAGAACAAGGGTGGGTGGCGGGGGGGTGGGGGACAGGAAGACGGGTGAGGACGATCCAGGTCAGGGTCCCAACCAGAGGCTTAAGCTTGACAAGGAGACCATGTGTCCAGAAGAGCCACGAATACAGAGGGTAAACTCCAGTACAGCTACACCAGCTGCTTCACTGCTTGAGAGGGAAAATTCTGAGGAATGGTATGTTGGTTTGCTATTCTTCTCATAATGAAACACCACAGCTTGTGTAGCCTTAGCCTAAACAACAGACATCTATTTTCTTACAGTTCTGGGGGCTAAAAGTTGAAGATCAAGGTTTTGGCAGGTCTGATTTCTATGAGGCCTCCCTCCTTGGCTTGAAGATGGTCATCTTCTCATTGCTACTCATGTGGTCTTTCCTCTGTGTGTGCACATTGCTGGTGTATCTTTGTCCACATTTTCTCTTCTTATAGAGACCTGAGTCGCATTGGGTTAGAGCCTAATGCCCTCATTTTAGCTTCATCACCTCTTTCAAGACCCTATCTCCAAATATAATCATATTCTGAGGTACTGGGGGTTAAAGTTTCAACATAGGAATTTTGAGAAGATACACATCAGCACATAACAGTTGGGTTTTATGCCATTGCCAGTGTTCTCTTGAGAAATTGAGGCCTATTTGCATGTAGTGGTAACTGGCTTGCTGTCATCCCTTAGTGGATTCTTTCCCGTCCCTATATCACATCTCTATTCCCCTTCAGATGTTCTCTGTACCTCCCCAAGTTTCCACCCAAATCCTTCCCTTGGGGTCAACTTCTGTGGGAACCCAAAGTGGAACAGATACAAAGGAGGGGACATTACAGTGCTATAAAGTGACACAGAAACCATCAGTGCAGTGTCAGATGACCTGAATTCAAGTTCTAGATTCAAATTCTGACACTTTTGTCATCACGTTGTCAATCTCCTTAAGCACAGATGATAATATCTCCTTTGTAGGATCCTTCAGGTCTTAAATTATAAAGTGTATGTGGTATCAAAAGTTATTTTCAAATGCTGCCTGAATATTATTACCACATTAAGAAAAAATTCTCTGTCCTCAAATAATTCTGCTTACATTGGATAATCAAGTTTAACTCTATGAAATTTTTTTACTGCACAAAGTACCATATGGTTAAGTTTCAAATGGATGATATATTCTACTACCATTGTCACTGCTGAAAATATTGAATAACACCAGATTCTAACTCAATCCAGAAAGTTATCCTGACTGCTGGATCCCTTTACTTCACTGCTATCTATTATTCATATGTTATGGGAGAGAAAGTTTGTATAAGAAACAGTTCCTGCCCTAGCTCATGATCCTGCTTGAAGCCCTGGACATGTATACAAATGAAGAAATAAAACACAGCAAATGCTAAGTGCTAGAACACTAGATGAATAAACATAAACTATAAACTTAGAAAATTATATGGGATAAACACTAAAAATGGTTTTATACTGCAGCCCTGTCATTAGACACTGGATTCATATATTAATAAAGAGTAATTTTTATAAAACTAAGACAAGGGAGTTTTATAAAATCACACTGTAAAATCGTAACTATATATGTATGGGGTTTTTTTTCCTTGTGTTTTTTTGTTTTGTTTTTTGCCTAAATCTTCAAAAAAAAAAAAAAACCACCTCTCAATTTGAGCTCTTCTCTATCTGGTAGCTCCCACCTTGCAGTTCTAGGAGAGTCTGTGTCTTTTTTTACACCATCTTTGTCTTTCGTACAAGATGCATATCATAAGCAGCTGAGTGGAAGACCTCAGTTGACTCCCGTCAACTATCCCTGTCACTGTAACATAGAAAGAAATGAGATTGGTCTGACTAAAGTGTTTTTCAGAAAGCCACAAGTGTGTTGGTTATTATTTTGTATTTTGTATCTTCTGAATCTTGTAAGCAGTTGAAAATTGATTTCTTGATGAGTCACTTGGGTTTGTTTTTTTTTGTTTTGTTTTGTTTTTAAGGTATGAAGCTAAATTGACCATTTTATAATTCCAGGCTTGACTTTTTTTCTGAAAAATATGCAGTCCTTTGCCATTTGCCATATTGCTTTCATTATTCAGGATATTACCTGAACACAAGTTTCCAGATTTCTTGTCATAATTTTACACAGCTTAGTTGTCCTTGTGGCTTTGTTTTTTATAGTATTTTGCCTGAATTTCTCTTGCTGAAACTTCCAAAAGTATTACCACATTTCCTTCAGCTAGTGCAACTATTTCTTACTCATTTTTTTCAACAAAATGAATTTAATGTATCACTAAGTTCCTTCTGGCATTCTTTCATGCTATATTGGATATAGCCCTTTTGTCCCTTCTTCCTCATTTCTCTAAAGCTTGGTTATTAAATGATAAACATTTTGCTTAGGTGGCATATAATTATTTTTTGCGAATGTTTTATCTCTACTTGACTTTAAGAATATTCCTAAAGTAAAAAACACAAATATGCTTTTTAATATTTGGATTTCAAGTATAGGACATTTGAACTTTAAATCCAGTAAGATACAGATTTTAAAATGCATTGAACCTATACATATGTGGCTTAGATTACTAGATAGAGGAAAATCATATCAACTTTTTTGAAAATTTTTTTTCTGAAAATTTTTAAGGGAATAACTTATCCACATTATAGTTGGAATTTGGAAACTCTATGGCCTAAAAGCAAACAAAAATAAGTGATCATTTCTAGTCCAAGTTTTTTGTGTGTATATTTTTTTTAATTGTCCATTTCTCAGTGAACATAGAGAGTTTATATTCCAGGCAATGGATCTATGTCTGCTTTTATTTAAGCTTTTTGGCTGAATTTTCTGTAAAGGTTCAGATCGTAAATATTTTAGGTTTTGCCAACCCAGTGGTTTCTGTCATAACTATTCCATCTGCCTGTCACTCTAGCATGAAAGCAACCCTAGACAATATTTAAAGGTATTGGGGTTTTATTTACTTACAAAAACAGACTTCATACTATATTTGGCCCATGGACTATGGTCTGTTGACCATTGTTCTAGTTCTAGAATCATCCACTTCGCTTTGACTGTATAGACTGGCTATTTGGTCCTCTATTATGATTCTAGCATCAAGCTGAGTTGTTTTACTGAGCTTTGAATACAAAGTTCAGAGGTCACTAATTCTTGTCTGAATATGAAAATATATTTATTGTCTTTCTAGTTTTCCTGCTACATGTATTTAAAAATCATTTGTACCTCTGCTTTTAAGGTGAAATCTATCCAATGTTTATATTATTGGGTTTTTTTCCATAGCTCCCATAAAACCGCGCTCAGTTTTGTATACATCACTTCCTGTCTTTCGGTCCTTAATTTTTATATATTTTCCACTTTGAGTCCATTTGCTGCATGGTGAATATTCCTAAATTTTCTGACTTACATCTTAGTGTACAAAAGCCTTTCAGTTTACCAAAGAGGATTTATCATAAGTGTTTCTCCGTTAAAGTTAAGGACACATTAAAATGCTATTGGCTAAAAGGGGCAATTGCAAGATACATATGGCTGAACCCATTGCCACTTAAAGAGCAGGACCAATTTGAAGAGCTTTCAGAAAGTCAATAATCATATGGTTTCACTTATTTGTGGAACATAAGGAATAGCATGGAGGACAGTAGGAGAAGGAAAAGGAAAATGTGAAGGGGTTGGGGGGGGAGATCAGAGCTAGAGACGAACCATGAGAGACTATGGACTCCAGGAAACAAGCTAAGAGTTTTGGAGGGAGGGTGTTGGGAGGATGGATGAGCCCGCTGATGGGTATTAAGGAGGGCATGGATTGCTTGGAGCACAGGGTGTTATACACAAACAATCAACCATGGACCACTACATCAAAAACTAATGATGTACTGTATGGTCACTAACATAATTTTTAAAAGAAAAAGAAGAGCTTTCAGTAGTAGAACCTAAATGTGATGCTTATGAAATATGGATATGAGTAAACCCAGCAAAAACAAATACAACATAATAACCCAAACTTTTCAGTGACTGGAAAGGCTCAGAGCTGCAGCAGAAATGTTTTCTCCGGCTATGGATACTCAGGTTGTTACTGTTGAAGTGGTGAGTGGCCAAGTTACCATTACTATAGGAACTGTAACTGAAACTTGACCTTTGATACATTTACATGTTCAACCATAACATTGTATCAACAGGCTCTTGCATTTCCTTGTGTTTATAAGTGACTTTGTTTCAGGCTCACAGAAATTTACTAGAAAAAAATTGTTGGAAGGAAGAAAGCAGAAAGCTCGATTTTTATTTATTTTATTTATTTATTTATTTATTACTTTTTTTTTTTTTTCCAGAATCTTACCCACTGCTAGCATCAGTTTCCTTCTGTAGAATCAGTTTGCGACAGTGCTTTCTGAGGCTAGGTAATGAACTCCCCTAGAGAGACTACTCCTTCAAAGTAAATAGTGGACTCTATTTATCAGAAAGGCAGTTGCCTGGTCCTTTGTGTTGGTTGATGAGAACATTGCTTCTGTCCTGTAAGCATGTAGATTTCCTGTGGCTTGTCAGAAAGCATGAGCAGAAAAGCAGAGGCCCCCATGAGGATCCATGAATGGGAAATATATAACAATCAATAATTCTTTCTGCTTGTTCTTTACATCAAATTAAAAAATGGGTGAGTCAACACACCAACTACCAGGTAGTAATTCTTCCTGGTTGTTTTGCTAGTGTATTTCCACAAATTAAACCAAAGAAACTGCCCTTTCTGGGTATTCCAATTTGAATGTTCTGAGTAACTATGAATGATGAGGCGCCCGGAGACCTACAGCATTTCAGAAGTATCAAAACCCAAAGGACCAGACTAACTCAGAGATAAAAGCAGTTAGCATTTATTAAGTACTTCCCATGTGCCCGGTACTGGGATGGATACTTACTATGAAATCTCATTTAACCCTTGCAACATTCTTCGTAGATAGCTGAGGTGAATGAACTTTCCACAGCCACACAGTGGTGGAGCCAATGCTTGAAACTTGGGAATTCTGGATAACTCCTAAGTCCTAGAGTTTTTTGGTTTTTTTTTTAAATAAAATTTATTTTTTTTAAACATAGAATATATTTTTATCGCCAGGGGTACAGGTCTGTGAATCACCAGGTTTACACATTTCACAGCACTCACCATAGCACATACCCTCCCCAATGTCCATAACCACCCCCCCCAACCCCCTTCCCCCATCAACCCTCAGTTTGTTTTGTGAGATTAAGAGTTACTTATGGTTTGTCTCCCTCCCAATCCCATCTTGTTTCATTTACTCTTCTCCTACCCCCTTAACCCCCCATGTTGCATCTCCTCTCCCTCATATCAGGGAGATCATATGATAATTGTCTTTCTCCGATTGACTTACTTCGCTAAGCATGATACCCTCTAGTTCCATCCACGTCGTCGCAAATGGCAAGATTTCATTTCTTTTGATGGCTGCATAGTATTCCATTGTGTATATATACCACATCTTCTTTATCCATTCGTCTGTTGATGGACATCTAGGTTCTTTCCATAGTTTGGCTATTGTAGACATTGCTACTATAAACATTCGGGTGCACGTGCCCCTTCGGATCACTACGTTTGTATCTTTAGGGTAAATACCCAGTAGTGCAATTGCTGCGTCATGGGGTAGTTCTACTTTCAACATTTTGAGGAAACTCCATGCTGTTTTCCAGCGTGGTTGCACCAGCTTGCATTCCCACCAACAGTGTAGGAGGGTTCCCCTTTCTCCGCATCCTCGCCAGCATCTGTCGTTTCTTGACTTGTTAATTTTAGCCATTCTGACTGGTGTGAGGTAATATCTCATTGTGGTTTTGATTTGTATTTCCCTGATGCCGAGTGATATGGAGCACTTTTTCATGTGTCTGTTGGCCATCTGGATGTCTTCTTTGCAGAAATGTCT